>NW_005054409.1:1548790-1575864 GCF_000277835.1 Geospiza fortis
CCCCTCCCCCTGCCGGCGTAAATGCCCCCCGGTTATGGGGAACCTCCTCCCGGCCGCCCCGGAGAGCGGCAGCTCGGCACCCACCCTGCCCCCGGGCTCGGCACGGAGCGGCCCGCCCGAGCGAGGAACCTGCCCGAATCCTGCAAACAAATTTAAAAATCCCTATGGAATAAGAAAGAATCCTCAGTCCCCCTCCAAAACAGCATCAGAAATCAGAAAGGCTGCGCGCCAATGAAAAAAATTAAATTAAAGGAGCCCTTCAAATTCCAAAAGAAGGAAAAGCTTTAATTTGGCGTAATTATAAAAAAAAACCCGAAATAAAACAAAAACAACCATCTCCCAATTAGTGCCCCAAACCAAAAATAATCCATCAGCCCCAAACGAACACCGCGCCAATTTTTTTAAAAAACCCAAACGATATCCCCAGAACTAAACCCTTCCAGCACGACCCCCTCCCCAAATAACTCACGAAACATTTCCCTCCCCTTCCCCGCAAGGAAATCAACTTTCAAATAATCCTCCCTAAAGCAACATCCCCCCAAAACTCTACCGGGAACTTGGGACTCAGGGTCGGGGGCACCCTGGGAGTGGGGCTGGGACGGGCTTTGGGCACGGGCAGGGGGTGACAGAGCCGCCGTGTCCCATCCGGGTGTGCCCTGCCGAGCCCGGGCCGCCTCGGCTCCCGGCGCTGCTGCGGGGCTCTGCCGGGGAGGGAGGGGGCTCCTGGGGCCGCCCGGCATCGGGATCCCTCGGGAACCACGGTCCCTGGAGTGTCACATCATCTGTCGGTGACTTGGGGCTGTCCCCTGTTAGGAGGGGTTACACACTCGTGTGAGTTTGGGGGCTGCAGGCTGAAACTGCCTGAGATTATTCAGAAGTGTATCACGTCCATCACCGCCCTCCCTGCAAGAACTTGGAACTGCCGCTACAATTGTAATGTTTAATGAGAACAAAGGGATACCCACCGGATTTTCGGGGAAAATGGAATGATGGGGCATAGGAGGACAGGCAGGACCCCGAGGAGATGAACTGAGGGGGGACAGGTATCCCACTAGCAGTGCTGCCCTGATGGGGCACGGGAGGTGTTGGAGCACCTGGGTCAGGGATTTTGGGAAGCTCCCAGCGATGGGCACTTCTGGGGACTGGGATGTTCCATCAGAGCAGGGAGGCAGTCCTGGCACGGAACTCCCAAACTTTCCAGCCCAGGTTAAGCCTTCTATCCCTGATCCCTGTCTTTTCCAGCTACGCCTCTGCTCGCAAGGGGGAGTGGTAAATAATAAAGGTGGAATGCTAATTTCAGTTCTGGGCTCTGGTGGGGATCCAGCGTCCTGCACTTCACCCCCTGCCTGTCTCCTGTGGCTTTTTTGGGACCTCTCAGATGGCCTCTCGCTGCTGTACCCGTGTCCCACAGACAGGGGATCATGTGCTGGCCCGGGGTCGTTTCCTCTGGTTCGCTGGGGTTGCTTGGGAACGGACGCTGGTGAGGTCCCGAGCTGGAATGTTCTGTGTCCGAAGTGGAAAAGCCAAACTTTGCCTTTAGATGGGAGCAGGTCTGCCGGGAGGAGTGTGTCTGCCCACGCCCCAGCTCTGCTTTTGGGTCTCTGCAAATGATGGCTGACACTGGCAAACCAGGATCCTCTGCTCAGGCTGGGCCACAAGGAGGGGCAGGGGCAGTGCTTGTATCCCAGGAAGCCCTGAGCCCGAAATTTGTCAGCAATTAGAAATGGATGTAGAGATGGGGATTCCCTCTTCCTGCCTTCCTGCACTCTCCTGGTCCCCAAGCTGGTGACTTTGCGGGCAAAGCCACTCTGTGGGGATGGCAGAGCTGGGCAGCAGCATCCACCCCCTGCCCTGCTGTGGTCCAGCTGCCAAGCTGGCTCTCCTGTGTGATGCTGAGCAGGGACTGGGGCAAGGTGGTGCCCAAGAAGTGGCTGCTGGGCAGAGGGAGTGCAGGAACACGGCACCATTGAGAGCCAGGCGCTGTGGATGCAGCTGTGATTCCAGGGATGCAGTGAGTGGTGTGAGACGAGGCAAAGGCACAGCTGCACGGTGGCAAGGAGGGCACAGAGTGCCACAGGTGCAGCATTTCTCTCAGGAGAGAAGTTCAAAGTTGGGCTCCTCCATGGTGGGAGTGTTTGAGTGGTGGGAGTTGATTGCTTTGGGTTGGAAGCAGAAGGCAATGGAGAGACTGAGCAGCTCAGGATGGCAATGATGAGCTTTTGAGGACACACCAGGAAGTCCCCATGTCTTGCAGAGGGTGGGGGTCCAGCATGGCCCTGAGCACAGCCTGGTTTGCCTGCAGTTCCACCAGGCTGGGCCTGGCACTGCACTCAGGCATCCCCTACGGCTGCAGTGGCTGCTGACCATCTGGACTTGCTGATGTAAGGCACAAAAATGGCCTTTCTGTCACTCCTGCAGAGATGGCAGCAGGTACCCACGCTCCAGGGGCCCTGCCCATTCCCTTCTCCTGGCCAAGCCTCTGCCAGGATCCCTGGGGCTCAGCCCACATGCTGCTAACCTGGAGGATCCAGGGATGGAAGGTGCTGAGCTGGAATGGGGCAAAGAGCAAAGCTGCCCCTCTGTCACAGCCTGTGGAGGGAATGCAGATACAGTCTCAGCCTAGCCTCAGTTTCCCTGCTGCTCCAAGTAACCTTGACCCAGATCCTAAAGAATCCTGGATTGTGCCCTCCTGCTTTGCAAGGATTTGGCGCTTCCTGACCTTATGTCCCTTTCCCGAGGCAGATGGAGGGAGAGGAGACCTCTGCACTGCAGAGGCTCCCTGAGAGAGGTCTGGGGCCTCCAGCCCCTGCAATCCCCTCCCCAGAGTAAAGGACAGGGCAGGAACCCTCCTGTTTCCAAATGCATCTTGTGCAACAGTGAAACATGGAATGCATCTCCTGCCTGGCCAACAGCTCGGGAGCTGCTGGCTGAATGGGGCCCCCACGGGGGCACTGCTGGGCTGTACCAGAGGTTGGGGTGTGTGTGCCAGTGCCCTGGGCTGGTCCAGGTCACCTCAGGCTCTCTGCTTTGGTGTCCCTGCTGGAGTTCTTTGTCTTTTTCTCCAGCAGCTATTGCAGTACATAGTGATGCTGGAGAAAAATCCTCCCTGAATCAGCTGTGCTGGTGGTGGGAGCCTGCTGTGCCAGCTGGGTGCCTTGTAGGACACAGGGCTCACCACAGCCAGTTCCTGCATGCCCAGCAGTGTCTGCCTGGCCAGGCTGTGCACTCAGACACAGCGTGGAGGTGAAAGGCTCCGTCATCCCCAATCCCTTTAGCCGTCTTGGCCTCTGCTTGAGTATTTTTAACCTTTTTGCTGTGCTAAGCTGCCTGGGGCTGAAGTGTCAGTGGGCACTGGGGAATGCAGCCTCTCACTGCTTCGCCAAGCCCAGGATTTCAGGATCAGTGTCTCTAATCCCTGCATCCTGAAATACCTTCTTGTGCCAGCAGTGTGTTTTGAAAATTTGAGTGCCCGCAGGTTTAAACACAGGGAAGGGGCTGCCTTGGCTGCAGGGACTGGATGCACTGCTGGCATCTGTCCCTGATCCTGCTGGCCCGGAGAAGTCCCTCAGTCAGCAGGGTGAGATGAGAGGTCCCTGTGCTGGGGGATGCTCTCTCCCACAGTGAAACATTCAAGAGAGAAATGCTCCATGATCGCTGTCAAACCTGACCCCCTTGTTTTCTCCTGCCACTCCAGCCTGTCCTGGCACAATGGGTCTCAGTTAATGATGAGCAGTCATGGCTGAGTTTCTGGATGGTGTCTGACTGTGTGTCCATCCCTCTGAGCTCTCTGCAGAGCTGGCTGTGACCCTGTGCTCACCAGGTTGGTGACCCACTGCCAGTTCTGCTCCCTGGCATTCCCTGCTGTCTGTGCTATTGGAAGCTCATCTCCTCTGGCACAAGGGATCCAGTTGCTCACCTCTTGCCACCCTGAATGGAGGAGCTGAGCCTGAATGCCAACTCTGGTTCCCCCTCTGTAACATTGCCTTGCTGGGCTCAGCCAGATCTGCAGGGCAAAACTGCCATCCTCTCCTGGTGCTGGAATGGCTTTTGGGGTAAGGACCCTTCCATTTCCTGCCTAAATTAAAGTCAGCTTTGAGCTCTTTGATTTATTTTAGGTGAGGAGGAGGAGTCCAGCCGAGCTGTGCTCTCATGGAGCATTTCATGGTTGCACTTTTCAAGTTGCTTCTCTTGTTTGCCTGGGGTTACTTCTCCTGGTTCCTTTTTGGGGTCAGTGGTGGGTATCCCATAGCTGGCTCTGAGGCTGCTGCCACATCACCAGCTCCGTGTGTGGAAATGCCAGTGAGGAGAAGGGGTTTGTGCCTGGCTGGTGAGGACCTTGCACAGGGGATCTTGGTGACAATTTCCTATGGATGGAGGGGTCACTTCTCACTGCTGCAGCCACTGCTGCTCCCCCACAGCCTGGGGCCTCTGGGCTGCAGGAGCATCAGTGGTTTTGTTTTACAAAGAGGAGTTGGGGACTGATAGGAGAGGGTTTGGAGTCTGCTTGCTGTGCCCCTGTCCCCTGGGGATGAGCACAACGAGGGCACAGCATCCCCCTGTTCCTAAACCACCTCAATGTGAGCTCCACAGCCTCAGGTAGGGCTGGTGGCGTCCCACAAAAACATGATTTGCTGCTCCCTGCCTCCTCTTTGCTTTCTTCTGGTGCCCTGCTGCTGTCATGTGTTACTTCTTGATGGCCTGGGACTTTACCCTTCACAAATCCAAATTTTAGGAGGCAAGAACCATGCAAGATCAGGTGGAGGGAAGCCCATGCTGCTCTGCCTGCTGCCTGGGATGTCTTGTGCAAAATGCTTTCACTGCTCAAACTCTTCTCACTTCCACCATACCTACTTAATGACTCTCAGTACACTTAATAGAAGTCTGGGGTGTTTTCTCTCTGCACATTTTTTCTGCTGTAGCTGTTTTAGCCTTTGATTTGAGTTGTCAGCCATCTGGGGTGTCACACCTGGCTGTGTGCAGCCCAGTCTGACAGTGGTGATACATGTTTATACTCAGAGCAGCTCCAGGGAGGAGGCAGTGTGCTGGCAGGGATTGGAATAGTCTCCTTTTCCTTTGTTTTTTACTCCAGAAGGTTCATCAGTACAGGATCTTGCTGTGGGTGTTCCTTTGAGCCTGTGTCACACAGCCCAGCGTCACAGCCAGTGACACTGATGCCACTGGCATGGGACTGATGCTGTCACTGAGGGATTTTTCTTCCCAGGGGCAAAAAGTTGTGTCCTCCCAGTTGTTTTATACTGATCAGGAGCAGCAGAAAGAAGTGAGGGGGGATATCTGTCTGTCCAAGCAGAGCCACTGTGTTAGGGTGGAGCATTTGGGGTGTGGGCAACGTTTCACCTTCTTGCCAGCAGCCCACAAATTCCCACCTAAGACTCTATCAGTCTATTAATTCTCAGGCAGTGAGGCTAAAAAAAGCTTTTTCTGGCAACCTCCATCTGTGCACTCCCACTTTCAAAATAAGATTTAAATACAATTTGCACAACTGTAATAGATTTAGATGTAGCAGAGAAGCCATTTGCAAATGAGCAAACCTGGTGCATGAGGCGTTGACCAGTACAACCTCGCTGGGGTCCATGGAGGGAGGGGAAACCCTCCTGTGTGGCAGGGCTGAGCAGGGAGCCTTGGGTGTGCTGGCAATAATGTGGGTCCTGGCTGATGCTCTCATGCTGTTGGGTAATGCTCTGTTTTATATGGTTTGGGGTTTTTTTTTTGTTGGTTTTTTAGGTACAAATAACACTCTTCTCTTTTCTTCAGGACAGAATCATCAATCTCGTTGTTGGTGGCTTAACAACCTTGCTGCTTGTAGTAAGTACCTCCCATCCCACCCCATGTTGCATCTTTAAGTGACAGGGAGAAAAACCAGAATTCCTCCCCAAAAATGGCTGGTGAAGCTTCCAATGACCAAAGAGGTTCTGATTTAGGGCAGGCAGTCATTTTGGGACATATCTGTCTTTTGGAACTCTTTGACAGCAGGAGAAGGGGAATACATTTCTTTAAGAGCTGCAATAAAACCCCAAAGTTCTCTGGCAGATTGTCCATCCTGGCTGAACGTGAGGCTGGGTGAGACAACAAAGCACTTTTGTGCCAGGAGAGCATGTTTGCTTCTATTTCCTTCTATTTATGATTTATTGTCCTCTATTTATGGCTTATATAACTCTTCCCAAAGTTTGTCCCTTTGTGTTGAGCTGTGCTTTCCCCAAGCTTTAAAGACAAACCCAACACAGTCACGACTGGAGACCATGAGTGTGGTCCATGGGGGGATTGTTGGAGAGCTGGGGTGCAGAGAGGCTCTGGGGGCAGGTGGGGTGCCAGCTGGTGGAACACTTGGCTGAAGGGATGTGTCACAGACATCTTTTATGAAAAATCCTTTCCTTAGGATTTTTCCTCCTGAGAAGCTGAGAGGCCTCAAGAACAAAATGTAAACAATGATTATCTGCTGCTGTGGAATGCAACAGGTGGATCTGTGATTGGTCTCATGTGGTTGTTTCTAATTAATGGCCAATCACAGTCAGCACAGAGAGTCCGAGCCACAAGCCTTTGTTATCATTCATTTTCTATTCTTAGCTAGCCTTCTGATGAAATCCTTTCTTCTTTTAGTATAATTTTAATATAATATATATCATAAAATAATAAATCAAACCTTCTGAAACATAGAGTCAGATCCTCATCTCTTCCCTCATCCTCAAACAAAATCTCAGGGATTCTCCTACATGGGCAGTGTGCACCCCTGGGCCTGATGGCTTCAGGGCCACTTGGAGGATGGTTTCTGGCAAGGAGCCAGCGTGGCAAAGCTTCTGACAAAGTTTTTTTCCCACTCCTCTCAGTGTGCAGCTGTATCAAAGCAGTTTTCCTCCAGACTTGCACATTTTCCTTCAGCTCCTCAGGGGTGGGAGGCAGAGACCAGGGAGGGTTGTGCAGGTCAGGATGTGAGCGCTGCTCTGCTCCAGCCCTTGGGCTGAGCTTCTTCTCACTGCAGCTCTGGCCAGAGTGAAATCCTCATCTTTGTTTTCCTCCATACAGGTCACTCTAATCAGTGCTTTTGTCTTCCCACAACTACCTCCAAAACCTGTGAATGTATTTTTTGCTTTCTGCATCTCCTTGTGTTGCATTTCTGCTGGCATTCTTGTAAGTACCGTCATGTTTGCCGTGCTTTTCAGTCAATGGCTCTGAATAAAATCTGCTTTACGTGGTGCTGCCTTCTTTTTTACACTCTCCTAGAAAAGCTTTCCTGCCTCCATAACACGAGCTGACAATGAGGCAGTGGCAGTGAATTTTGTATTTAGTGCAGAGTAAGTGTGTGAACTGAGCCAGCTCCTGCAGCCCAGCTGTGGTGCAAGACTTGTCACCTCTGTGGCACTGCCAGTGGAGTCACAGAGTAGGAAACCAGGGAGCAGAGCACTGAAATGGGAATGCAGAGATGGATTGTGCTGCAGAAGACACCTGAAGTGGGATCAGCCATGCACTTGCATTAGTCAGTGCCCTTTCAAACACAGGGGATGGGTTACAGGGGTAGGAAGCTACAGCAAGTGGAAGATGTTCCTCTACTCAACAACTGCAGAACTCCAAGGGAGCTGGTTCCAAGCACTGGCAGGTCTGAGTTCACAGAATCACAGAATGGTTTGGGTTGGAAGGGGCTGTCAAAGACCATGTAGTCCAACCCCACTTCCATGAGCAGGGACATTGGTGGCTCCTTCTCCTGCTGTAGCTTTTCATACTTGGAGCATTCTCCTTCCTGCAGCTGTGACCTGCAGCAGCCCTGAACCCCTCACTGCTGGGTACACTGGCAAGTTGCTCTGCATTGCCTGGCCAGTCCCAGGTTTTGATCCTACAGCTGGTGGCCACAACTCTGCCCAGAATAGACTGTGTTAGTGCAAAGCTGCTGTTTGTCCTCATCCACCAGGGTGGAGGCAGCTTTGAGAGTAAAGCCACCCACTCTCCCTCCCTCTCAGCAAAGCTGACCAGACAGCACATGTCCTCAGGGCCTGTTTCACATACAGACACAGACACACTCAGTCCCTCTGGCCAGAGGAAGTTGGATTGTTTTACAGGAAGGAAAAAACCCCCAAAACTAAATCACCAAAACCTGCAAGTTGTCAATTCAGTTACCAAAAATAGTTCCCTTAGAATACCTGGCTTTTTGAAATAACAAAAACTTGTTTTCTCTTCTAGATCTACTGGTATCGACAAGGAGACCTGGAACCCAAATTTAGAAATCTAATTTACTACATATTGTTTTCTATTGTCATGTTATGTATATGTGCCAACCTGTACTTCCATGAAGTGGGTAAATGAAGGACATTGGGAATACCCAGCAATGATGCTGCTGTGTCAGACTGCTTCCAGCTCAGCTCTCAGCTCCACTCGAGACATTCAAGTGAGAACCATCAGCCTGAGAGGAAAGAAGTGGGTTGTGCAAGGACAAATCAGTACATGATTTTCATGTAAATGTATATGTAATGTCCCTCTTGTTGGGGAGAATTATTGCCATAAGACGTGACAGTCTGCTTTTTTTTGAAGAGCTACTGTTGCGCTTAACGAACATTCCAGTTGTACTGATGTTTCAGAATGGCACAAGCTTTTTCATTTTGGAAAAAAAACTGCACTTTTTTTTTATTACTGTACAAATAAACTGCAGCACTGAAAAAATCTGTGGCAGTATAAATAAATGGCATCTTACAGTCAAGTAAGACAAATACTCTTTATTTTGTTGAAACTGAATATACAATTATTTCTGTTCCCTAGGCAACCATTTAAAACTACAACTTATTTTTCACATTAACAAAACCACAGACTGAAAAAGACCAACTCTTGATTATGAAGAGCTAATTACAGAAATAAATAAAATAATTTATACAAGTCTTTAGTTTCTATAGCTTTTTCTCTTGATTCCTAGCTAAAAGGCTGCTGTTCAGCCTAGTGTCTGTTTCAAACAATGTAGGAATTAATTGGCCTTCTTTGCCTCAAGGCCCTATGTCCAGACTCTCACAGAGCTATTCCTCCAAGACTTTGCCACCTCCACACCACTCCCCATTTACTAACTTGCTGCAGAAATCCCATCTGGAGAGGTGGCTGGTAGTGTCAGGTAACAGCAACAGAGACAAATGTTCCAACCTACTCACAACAATCTCCAAGAAATTCCAAGCTTGTTGGGGTGGCCGGTGGGTCCCAGTAGCTTCCCTTTCTCATAGCCCTTCCCTTTTTATTTAGCTTGCTGTAGTGATGAAAGAAAAAAAAAAAACCCAAGATTTTCCACAAGTGATCTTTCTGAGCACTGTCCATTGCCAGCAATGGACTCCTCAGGAACAAGCAGACCAGGCAAGTCCCATAAGCTTCTGCCTTCTTCCTATGCCACAGACACATGAACAAGTCAGGTGAGATGGGAACACACACCCCTGCTTCACGATGCTGCCCATGCTCCCTGAAGTCTCTGATGGAACTTACTCCTTCCTGAAATGTAACAGTCTCTTACTCCACGTGTTACAAGAGTCAGTAAGTGCAAAAATCCTCACCCATTCTTCATGAAACCTGTGCAAACTACTACTTGCTGCGGCACTAAGAGGCTACAGTCCACAATCCTTGACTTCTGTCCAGTTTTCCACGTGTGCAGTTCAGCACATCAGTAACAAGTCAGATCAGAACTGACTGCATGGAGCTGAGCACTGTGAGCACTGCAACAGAGGCTCTTCAGCACACTGGAACACCCCAGTGAGACGTGGCACCTCAGTTCTCCCTCCTGGATGAGGGAAACAGCCTGAGCAGAGAAAGTGCACTGCAGTCATTTCACACTGGAAGCTTCTGTTCAAACAGACTGTGACTGCTTTCTTTGGAGACGTGGCACAGGTTGTAACTAACTTCACAATGCAAACACGGTCAATAGGAAATGGACACCACTGCTGCTTCTCAGGGACAGCTCACTAAATCCTCAACATCCTTTGAATCTTCTGAGTCAGGACTGCCCAACGATGAGCCAATAATGTGTGACCCATCTCCATGGTGCTGTAGGATAGGATCTGCAAGAGACAAAAAGCATTAGAACTATTGCTGTGCCATTATAACAAGATTTAAAACACAAACTTAAGAGACAGGAAATGTAGCCTGGAATTCTAACCAATTACAGGCAGTGTTGCTCAAACTGGGCAGTTTGCAATTTCTAATTTCACAAGATCACAGAATAGCTGGGGTTGGAAGGGACCTCTGGAGATTCTCTAGTCCAACCCCCTGCTAAAGCTGGTTCAGCTAGAGCACATTCCACAGGACCACATCCAGGTGGGGTTTGAGTATCTTTGGAGAAGGTAAGTGATGGCCAATATGGATGGATATGGATGCAATGGTGTGACTCACATTTGCATCCAGCAGGTATTGCACTATCAGTGCTGACCCTCTGATGGCTCTACAGGGAGATAGATCCTTCCTCTGGGGAGGAGTATTTGTTAGCTTACTTGCAGTTTGATAGCACTGATATGTAAAATTTTTAAGAGAAAGCAAGGATGTATGAAGTGTTGTCTGCACAGACTCAGAAGCTCTGTACACTGCTTTAGTGACAGGGACTGTCATACCTGTGAGAGTTGTCAAGGGCAAGACTGATTCATTATCCATATCATCTGTTGCCTGGATAAAACCATGGGAAGAAGGAACAATAAGCACAGTCTCATCATCTATTGTAGGCTGATCAACTTGTTCTTCTATTGTTGGGGAACCCAGGTCCTGCACAACACAGAACAGGCCATGAGAGTCTATTCATGGTAGCATAAACAAAAACCTGCATTGCTCAACCATACTCCACTCTGAATGAATTTTATCTCATTAAATTGAAATGTCACCACCTGAGATAGTTTATTTCAGCATTTACAGGGCATGTTATCTTAGTGCAGGCACCCAAAAACAAGATGAGAAGAATTTTACCCTGTTAAGCAATGTGGAGAGGAAGGGAGACACTGCAAGGTGGTGTTCCCTTGCAAGCCAAATATTAAGTCTGTGAAGAGGAATAATCAGGCTTTTCTACTACTTTCTGTCTAGATGTTCTGAGACTGAAGCATTACCGTTATAGCACTTACCTGCTCCACAAACCCAACAGCTTTACCTTAAGTTTCACAACTCTTGTTGTCAAGTTTGAACTGACACTGAACACAGAGCTCAAAACCCCTTTACTTGCTGTGCCTTGCTTGGTCTGTCACTGGCTGGAATTTGGCTCCAGACTTTTTTTGCTGAACCTACCACAAGACTGGCAAGACACTGATTCCTTCCAGGTACAATTGTCAATACCCTCCTTCTCTTCCAGTCCTGCCACTGCTGCTGCTCCTGCCTCTTCCCTGGCTCCTGTGGTACTGGAATGGCAGCAACACATCTGGCTGACTCAGTGTCACGGCACACTCCTGGTTCCACAAGTGCAGTGAAAAGTCATCCCACACATTACTGCCAGAACCAGCAGAGATATCTGGATTCCAGTTTTTGTGTGTAACATGCATAAGGTTTGTTCAAACTTCTGGATCCCTGATGTAGAAGGCTATTGACTACTGCTGCCACAATGGAAGGTACCTGGATTTATCACTGTTTTCAGAGGTTACAGCCCTCTGTATTTAAGAAAATCCTGATGTTTCTCCACCTTGTTTTTTGTAGGAAAACTTGTTTCCCTACGTAACTGCACAGTGTTTTAGCAAAGGCAGCTGTCTGAAAACCCCTTCCTTGATGCTGCTGGAGAGGAGCTGACAACCTGTGAACTGCACAAGGTCCCATCCACAAGGGCACGGTGTGCCTGACCTGCAGGAGCAGCTCTCAGCAGAGCACACAGCTCTGCCCACCAGCAGCACTGGGCTGCAAGGTCTGAAACTGGGAAGAGGAGGCGTGAAAAACTAAAGAAGCCATTGTGGCAAATGGGCACCTTTCCCAGGCAGAAATAATAAAACCCTGCAGCATGACTGCCTGCCTCCCACAACCCACCCACAGTGACAATACAACCCTGGCAAGCTCATAAAAATAACACTGACTTAAAGAAAACAAAATGTAGGCATGTTTTTCTGGAGTAACTTTTCACTGAGAATTACTCACAGACAGTTCACTATTTCCTGGAATTTAAGTACACATGTCAAACTTGAATCTGACTTGAAGAGTAATGCAAATTAGAATTACAAATTCAGTTTGTTTTTCTGTATGGAAAAAAAAAAGTTTAGTTTTACATTCTGCTAGCCATGAGCAATTTGTACAAAGCTAAACTAGGAACTAGGTTAATATCAAAAGCTTATTAATTCTACCTTGAGAAGCTGAAGTTTTAAAATGAGAATAGAAAGCTGATGGCCTGCCTCAAGGTTAAAAATCTTATCACAATTATGTCAACCATGACACAGAAAGAGGAAAATGGAAGAATAATCCCCATCTTCTGATTTATTCAGGATTCAGATGCTTCTGTAGTAGCAAACTTGAGATGTACAAAGATTCTCCCTTTTGTAAGAGCATAACAAATATGCACTGTCTATTAGAAGCTTCTTCAAAGACAAGGCCAAAGCATATTAATGATGCATTTTCAAGGCTGACAAAGCAGAAATGCATCTACTGTAGAGAACAGTGTTCTAAAAACAGCAAGGGGTGTTTCATTCTAATTCATCTTTTCCCAAATTCCAACCTAATGAAACCCCTAAAGGAAGAGGAATTTTGTACTGACTAAGGAGTGTTTATTCTTTTTAGCACCTCTGTTTTCTGTAACTTAGTCATTTTCATAATTCCAGCAACTGAAAGAAACGATCCAAATAGCTGCAATCATTTGGATAAACTCATTTCTGCATCTCAGGTGTTGGAGATGAATAAATCTGAGGCCAGAGAGAGAAGTAGCTTAATGTTTCAAATTCCCATTTAACAGATACTTGAGTGGAGCAGTATGTTTAACAGAAGTCCTCAAAACTGAAAACTGAGGTGCATCTTGAATTATGTTATTAGACTCATAAAGCAAAACCCGAATACTCTAGCTCTCCTCCCTTGATCAATCTATCTGTTGATGCAGGTGTGCTGGACAATTAACAGCCCAGTTCAAAGCAACAGCACCAAGCAGGAATCACCTGTTGAGTGCCACCAATGCTGCAGCTTTCCACTGTC
The DNA here is from genome assembly GCF_000277835.1 of Geospiza fortis. Lineage (NCBI taxonomy): Eukaryota > Metazoa > Chordata > Aves > Passeriformes > Thraupidae > Geospiza > Geospiza fortis. The sequence goes on from NW_005054409.1 coordinate 1,561,892, forward strand.
ACCACGCAGAAGAACCCTAAGCAGTGAGGCAACTCCACAGCTACTGAGGTGCTCAGTGCTCCAGATGAAGTCAAATATAAGCCCTGGTACCAAATGAAATGCTTTCATTTAATACTTTCATACTCGTAACACACTAACGAAGCTCAAGGATAGAGGATCTCAGCAAATACTTGTAGAACTGTGATACAGAATCACAGAATTGTTTGGATGGGAAGGGACCCTGAAGATCACTCGAGGCCCAATCCAGTCTAGCCTTGAACACTTCCAGAGATGAGGCAGCCCAATGCTTCTCTGGGCAACCTGTTCCAGTGCCTCACCACTCTCACAGGAAAGAACTTTCTCCTAATGTCTCATCTAAACCTACATTCTTTCAGTTTGAAGCCATTCCCCCTCGTCTTGTCACTATACCTCTTACGAATAGTCTCTCTTCATCCTTCTCCCTTCAGCTACCAATATAAATGAAATCACTGAGATATTTCAGATTAATAGCTTAACATAAGTCCACAGATTCAATGAAATAATTCGCCAGAATTGCAGAAATGGGGAAAACATCAAGTATTATGCCCTCCCTTACCTCAGTAACGTAAGTGCTGGGTAAACCAGAGTGAGAATCCTCATTCTGTTTCAGGCTAGCATCAGCAATCTCCTCCTCTGTTCTTACCATAACTCCATCCATCAGTTCTCTAAATTTGGAAGCATCATCTTCGTTGTAGGCTGACTGCTCTTCGTCACTCAGCTTGGACTGATGGATATCATGTGGGAAAGTATTTGTTCCTAGGGTGTCTGGAGGATCTGTCAGGTCAGCTGACTGAATGTCTGCATCCACAGTCAGTTCTGTCTGGGTGACAGAGGAGGAGATGTCTTCAGCAGCAACGGTGCGGATTATGACACTCGGCGTGTGGCACTGCACTGTGACGTTGTCACTTGTGTTTAACAAATGCTCTGGCTGTCAGCAGCATTTGCAAAAAAGAGATAAACAAAACCCCAAACAAGGTCAGAGAGTTTCCTGTTACTATCTACAAATCTTTCAAGCAAATATAAGCAAAAAGATTCCAATTGCTAAGCGTAGTTTAGAGTTTCATATATACAGTATGTCAGCCCAGGTCATATATTGACTTCTCCTGTTCCTAAAGGATAACTTTGTAGACTGAATGTGGCGTCATGTGTTCTTTAAGTCACAAATAAAGTAAATGATAATATGAAGGAGGCAACCATTCAGGTCTGGATCACTGTAGATTCAAAAGGTCAGTGTTTTTTCCACTGAATTTTTCATAATTTTGTGATTCAATCTCCAGTTTGCTTCCCCTTCCCTCCCTCCAGCAAAAAGAAATCCTTATCACTACTATCCAAGTGTTGTGGACCAGTATCTATTTGTGAGAGTAACTGAAAACATCACAAAACAAAAAGACTTGGTTTTGCTGGGGACCAAGCCACTAAATGGAGACATTCTGTTCAAAACTTCCTCACTAAGCTAAGTTCTGAAGCAACCTGAGGTTGTTTTTTAACTAACCCCCAAATTCTCAGTCTTCAGGATTTTAAGCAAAGTAACATTGTTATGACTTAGGATCCGCTTTGCAAGTTTAACAGGCACGTGCAGGGCCCTGCATTACAATGTTCCCCTTCCCCCAGTGCCCAGAGCTCTCACAGATAAGGCGTGAACGATGATCTGCTCCGGGGAGGCTGGAGCTGCCGCGGCCGTCAGGGTCATGGTGGGACTCGTTGTCAGCGTTAAAGGGAGCCCTTGGCTCGAGCTTGTCTGCAGTAAGTAGGTACCTGGCGTCCCAGTCGGCTGGAGGTGGAAAGACTATAAAGACAACACAGGTTTAATACCCAAAGGCAGTGCCCAAGACGTGCTGGAGCATTTTGGTTTACATGACCCAGCCTAACTGTAATTGCCCTGGAAAATCATCACATCAATCCAATCCCTTCTGCACTGACTGCCGCACTGCACTCAAAAAGCAGAAAATAACTCATCTGTAGCCTTGGGCTACCAAGGCAAGTATTAAGGGCAGGAGCCCAGCAGGTCTGTAATATGCTGTACATCAGCAGGTAAAAAAGGAACAAATTCAGCTTATTTTGCATTGAGATGGAAGAGAAACTATGCTATAAATTACAGGACAATGGAACTGAGACAATCTTTACTTGCTGGGAGCTTTCTCTGGCTCCTCTATGTCAGATTTCAACAATGAAAAAAATTCAAGCACAAAGGAAAACTTTGTAGCATTGAAGGAAATTTAAAGCATTTAACTATAATTCACAGTTTACTCGGCAGTGCTAATGGATTACACTTTCAGAAATAAGTTTTAGAACTCTTCTTCTTTCTACTTGAAAACCTTCCCTTGATGTTTTATTTTTTTTTTGGGGAAATGCACACTTCTATCGTCTAAGAAGTAGCTGGGTTGAAAAGAAAAAGCCACAGTAACAAAGACCAGTTACTTACTGGAAGAATCTCAAAGGTCTGTAGTGTTCCACTGTTCAGTGTTATTGTCTCAGAGTCAACAGTAGCAGCAGGGGAATCGGTTGAGGCTGCAAAAGGAAGGGAAAAAAAAAAGAAAAGGAAAGTATGTAAACCAGAATGTTCAGGCCTGTTGAGAGCATAACATACTATAATTAATACATGGCAGGGTACTGTTAATTCCCCTAAGAGGAAAAAGAAAACTGGCTGCAGTCCTAATGACAAGGTTCTCTAATTGGTACCCAAGATACAATTCTATTTAAAGAGAGCATTCTACAATCCAACAGAGCAAAAGAAAGTAAATATGGGTTTAGCACACAGAGATAAAAGCAGAAAATAAAGTTTCTAACATGATTTAATTACTTTTTGTAATGAGATTTGCAAGAGGTTCTAATGCAAGGATACCCTTTGGTGTAATAATATCCTTTGGATCATGTACTGCTTGTTTTAAACCAGTGTCAGGCTTAATACTGTTGTGTTTGCCACAGACCTCTCTTTCTTTTTTTGTATTTTTTAATCTTTTCTGCCCTCCACAGTACGTCCACCCCTGATGAAAGTTCAGATGCTTTCCAGATATTTGCCTATCCTGTGTGTTATGACTGCAGTATAAAAGCTGCAAGTATTCTTACTACAACTATGTAATTATTTATGCAATTAGCTCCACTAATTCTAAAAGTAGTGAAGAGAAGCACTGGAAACAGTTGATGTAGGTATTTTAAGATCACCAGGTCCAAACAACTTGTACTCAAAACTTTATAACCATAATTACAATTTCTACTTACTCTTAAAAAAAATTTGCAAGTTCCAGGAAGCTGAAACCAAATTAATACTCTGTCTGGGGTTTTCCAGTAATTTCCTGAATACCAAAAGGGGGAAAGATCTACAAGATGATAACAGTGACCCAAGCACTGGAAACTTTGCCATCTCAGACTCCATGGCTGCAAAATACAGTAATTTTGGTCTCTTAAGAAGATAAAAGCTCAATTTTGAAGCTATTATTGTTGTAGTGGCATGGTCAAGGTTTGCTGCTGCAGATTTCCTGGTACTCAGTAGCAGAGAGCTGTAAAGTGTGGCCTGTCAGTCACCTAGCTAGTATATTCACAAAACCTCAGGAAATGCCCCTTTGAAACCTTGAGCCTTATACCAAAAGCAGCTGAAAGTGGGTAATAGGTTCAGCTCCCATGGGACTGTGAAACACACAATACAAAATTCACTGTGATTACACAACCAGAAATTCTTCAGAAAAACAGACTGAAATGGGGGAAAAGGCTTGTTAGGCAGACATGGGCAAGTGAAGTCACAAAACAACCATTTTCAAGGATTCAATTCAGAGATGACTAAAGGTTCCAGGATCCCAGCCCATCTTGCCTGCTCATCAAAACCCATCGGCTTTGATCAAGCTTCACTCAAAGTCTGAGACTACTGACATACTATGACAGACAAAAAGTTCTTGGCTTGACGTCATCTGTCCTTCTAATTAGAAAACAAACCGCATAAAATGAATCTAGCACTTAATAAATAGTTTAAGATAGATTGACCTCTTAAAATTATAAACAGAAAATTGTCTGCCAAACGCCTACTGAGGCACAGTCAGAGGAATCAGTTTGTAGACTGATCAGCTTAGCTCAGAGCAGGGTGCTAATAATGCCAGGGCTATGGGTCCAATCCCTGTATGGGCCGCTCATTTAAGAGCTGGGACTCCATGATCCACATGGATCCTTTCCAATTCAGAATATTCTGTAACTAATTTGGTAATCAGCAAGACCAAAGCACTAAATTTTCGTAATAAAATTTACAAATCACAAACGGTGCAAAATAATATACAGTGCAGATGACAGACTGCATGTGACTGGAGTTACTTAATAAGATTAGTTACAAAATCAAGCAGTAAGAACTACACTCAGAGCAGATCTGGTAATCAATGTTAGATAATGAGCAAAGTTCATCCTTAAGAGCATGGGAAGCATCAACTTAAAAAAATAAAATACAGTGGTTTAGCAGAACACTGCCTGTTGGTGGGACTTAGCAGCTAACATTTTCCAGAGTGTTTGTGACTAGAAATGATTGCATAATAAAGGACCAGGAAAACACATTTATATCTTTTCTTCAGTGCCCTGCATCAGAACTTAGGGACAGCAGGCTATGTAACTTGCAGAAGAAGAACTTGTACATGATGTTCACTGCTCTGCACAACAGTGACCAGAAACAACTTAAGGACTTAACATACACATTCTTATCTTCATTAAGAGGTTTGTGCATTGAAGGCTTTTCAAAGAACAGGTTATGTGGCAAACTCCTGTGTGCACATACACAAACAGACACCTACAACACCTGTGTCCAGGTGCTCCAATTGGAACTACATCCACAGCAATATCTACATTTGCCTAACAAAGTTAGAACCATGTAAACAGAACACAGAAATGTTTCATCTGAAGTTATGGCATGACCAAGGGAGAATGAATACAACTCTTTAGGACATGCTCACTCCTCCTTCACCACTTTAGCAGGAGCAAGATGTAGGCTTTGTGTGAGTGGTTTGTTTCAGTACTTACAGACATGGGTGATCTGCACTGGGATCTGCAGAGCTGCCATGGGGCTGGGGGCGCTGCCCGTGCTCTCCTCCAAGCGAGCCACGCGGATCTGCACGTGCTGCACCCCCGAGCTGGAGTTACTGTTTGCTAAGCCACTGCCACATTTGTTCTCTGCAAGCTGGTGCCCTGGATTGTTTTTTTGGTTCTCGTGGAGCTGTTTAAGACCCTTTATCAGCACTGAGAGAAAAAACACTCATGCTAAAGCAGGTTGAACAAGCACATTTGAAATGCTGCAAGTGGTGATTTACCTGAGATGAAAAGAGCAAACAAAATCCTACAGAATCTGGAACTTAAGCAATCTCTAGAGATACAGAAATTAGAAATTTAGCACATACATAGACCATTTATAGCCAACTACACCAGTGAACTAGATTTCCTCATGGAACCCAGGCACTTCACAATGCTTTGGGGAAACAAACACCACACAGGCCATAAAATTTTGGAACTCTCTAAAACGATGCATGATATATATCCCCATGCTACAATCAAGTGCAAGTATCACTAGCTGTGTAATCCTGCTACCAGAAGTAAATCCTCCAATCTTCTACAACATGGAAGCAGATTTGTTCAAGACCTTGACAGAAATGTCACTGAAAATGGGGAGCAAGAGAGAATGAATGCCACAGTGGTTATATCACAATTCTTCACCTGTGTTTGAGGAGGCCCACTGCTCCAACAGAACGACCCACCCTTCTTCTCTATGATTGCTTTGGGAGCAGCTGATTTAACAGCAGGTCACAAAACCTGAGGCCTCAGCTTTTCTAGAATTCATTACAGCAAACTGCCTAAACATCTCCCCTTTGTCAGGGGAAAGAGAGCAGAGCCTGTTGATTCAGTGCTGCATTTATCTATGAATTATTTGCTGCAACAACTGCCTATTAATGTGTGGTAACCTCCCAGCTGCAGCCTTGAGGCAGGACTAATACATAACCACACTGTCAACCACAGCACAAGCGTGCGTTAAATTACATCTTTCATTAATTATGACATGACTAATTGCTCTGATTTTTTCCTCTCCCCAAGCAAGACAAAGGGAGGTCTGAAGGTCACAGACACCCCTTCGGCACTAGTTTCTCCAAGGCAGAATGGGAAAATGGTATGAAAAGTATTTGGGGGAGCCTTATACTCCTTCTTCCTCCCCTCCTCCTCACTGCAGCCAGTAGTAGATCTACTTTCTGTCTACAGCTAAGGCTCAGCACCTGACTGAGATTACATTTTAACATCATAAAGGCAACATATCTAACCTGATGCCATAGTTAGGCTGCAGATACATATCCTCTTCCACCTGAAGAAGTCACTGCCCTCCATACCAAAGATCAGCATCATCTGAGATCTGCCAGCTGAGCTGCTTAGATACATACTCTCACTTTAGCCAAACTGAGAAGGGATACAAAGTCTGTGTAGCTGTACATGTCAGCTTGGCCTGTTTGACTGAAACATTTAAGGATTGCTTGTAGGAGCAATTCAGCCAGCAGATCCAAGGGGCCAGTAACTGCCAGCAAAGGAGCAATGCGCTCTTTGGCCAGCAATGCTGTAAGCAGAGAACAAAATGCAGCCTTATACCTTTGACATATGTGAAAAGAGCTTTCAGAAGAGAAGTGTGCAAGCAGTACATTACCAGGGAACGAAACGTCTTTGTGGTTTGCAATCTGTCTTTTAATGGTCCACCATTTACTCCGGAGCCACTGTGGGGAGCGGACACTACTCCATCCCTCAGCCAGTAAGTCCCAATTGATGTCATTTTCATCAGAAACTTCAAGTTCCGCTATCCTGGCAGGACACAGAAAACATGGAGCTGTCAGAAAGGGCCCCCCAGGGCGGCAGGGGTGCCGCACGCGTCCGGCCGTGTCACACGTAACAGCGCAGAACGACATGCTAGTGACCAGCCCCAGGAATCGACACAGGCTTCCAAGGCTCCACGCTGCCAGAGATCAAGCAGAATCAGAAACAACAGAAGATGGACTAGACCTGTTAGATGATCCAGTCCATCTCCTTGCCATGCAGGATTATTCTCCTTATTTACTTCTACATTAGGTCTTAGATCGGATTATAGTGAAGCATTCCAAGTGGTGGTACTTGCATCTTTTCTTTTTGAAAAAAACATTCCCCAAACACATCTCCAAGGCAGGAAATACTTCCTGAGATTCACTCTGAACATTCACTTAATTAATTTCATGTTATGATATTTACTTGTTTTCTTCTAAGTAACAACCATCCGTCCTTAACACAGATTTTTGCCTTCTCTCAGATGCTTCTTAGCCAAAGCAGATGAAGTTAACTACAGCATTAAACACTTCCTCATAAATCAATCCCACCAGGCTCTCCAGATAAGGGACAGTCTTCTCTACCAGAATCTGTTTGAAATCACTAAAAATCTCTGAATTGCCCTTATCTGTACATAGAGCATATGAAAGAGAGGTGAATAGTGAGGGGAAAATATTTTTGTGGAAGTTAAGAAAAGTCCTCTTCACAAATAAGGCAAGAGCACTCTTGCTAGCTAAAGAAAGAAAGAAGTAAAAATGAAAAAAAAACAACTACCAAAACCAACCCTGTAGTATAAGTAAAAGATATCTGGACAGACCAAACCAGAAATACTAAGAAATATACCCAGCACATTCTGAAATGTGGAATCAGGCTCCTCATTTTGAGTTTATGTCAAACAGCTTCAGTAAATTTGTTAATACTACTTTTTAAGTAATCCTTAAGATTTCCTGGATGTCTTGGCTTTTTATTCCCACCCAACCCATAAAAATCCACTGGCTAAAAAGCTTGAGTTAAAGGCATTCAAAATGGGAGGAGGACTGGAGAGAGCAAAAGATTTCCAAAGTCACTACCACACTGCCAGTTCAAATGTACTCAGAGATGCTGATATCCAATCAGTGTTCATTGGCCTACATGAAATTAATTTGCAGTCTCAGTTTAGCTCTTTGCAGACAAGATGTCTACATCACAGAAACCACCACCACACTTGACCCTTGTTGGTCATCTCAGCAGAGAGGCCAAGGACTGAACGGGCAGGGAGACTGAGCTACCCTCCAGTTAAGGGTTAAAGCGCATCGGTGGGGCAACGTGTGGGAAGCTTGCACGGTTTGCTGCCTGTGCTGTACCTTTTCTGTGGAATAAAGAAGACTTCAGTCTCCAGGGTTTTCAATCTGACACCTTTCACGAACACTAACATTCACTAAAAAAACAAAAAACAAAAAATATGTTCAATAATAAATCTCTGGGAACTGTAAACACAGCAGTGATTTTTGGAAGGTTCTAGAATTTTTAGTGTCTAGGAAATCAGCAAAATGGACCCCAATGGAATCCTGCTAGCAACACATGTTACAAACCTTTAAAAGTAACTAAAATAACAAACCTCAAGATCAGATTTATTTCATCCTCCTTGGTCCACTCGGTGCCTCCACTTTGTTTCCAGTTGAGATAGTTGAGCCATTTAGAGCGGCACTGCTTCTCTGAGCGCGTCCCGACCCGCTCTGCCACCGCAGCCCAGGACACACCTTGGGTGACAATGTCACCTGGCTCTGTGCTTGTCAGCTCATGCACTACTTCTGCCAGTCTTTTCTCTTCTTTCTCTGTCCACTTTCCTGAAAGAGAGAGAAGCCCTCCACCTTAACCAGCAGCACAGACCCTCTGTTCTGATCCGTAACATGCCAGCAGATATTTAACTGCCAGGTCCAACTCTTTATTCCACGTGCAAATATTAACTTGTGAAGAAGATGTAACTGTTCTTAATTACCAGTAATTTATATTAGATCCATTCTTGATTAACAAATCAACAATTCCATTGTTCTGCTGCCGAATTTCCCTTTTCCCTTCCTCTCACACATGAATAAGGCCACACAGAGCTTGTCCAAACAGTGACCAGAGCAAACTGATCCAAGCTATCTAAACTGTATTAGCTGGAGTGAATTAACCATGCAACAATTCAGTGCACATTATTCACATGAAGTCTGACTGAATTTTCCTTTATACTTGAATATATACATTACAAAATAAACAGTACTTTACTCCTGAAGTGCCTCTGCCTCTGTCTTGACACTAAACATACAGTGTAAGTCTACAATCTTTAAACACAAGGGACAGAATTTTAACCAGAATACCCATTTCTGACACCAGCATTTACCTCACCTGTGTTGCAGGTATCCTTCATCAGTCTACACCGATCCTTTACAGATGAAGCACTTCTCCCCAGGGCAGCTCCTATTGTGGCCCAATCATTACCATGCTTTACTCTCAGCCTACAGAGAAATGTGCTCATTAGCAGTATATCCACTTAGGAAATTACCAAAATAGCAAATATTCACTAATAAAAACAGGATGAATGTGCAGTTTACAGGCTTAAAGAGAGAATGGGGAAATCACTTTACTATTAGTATTTTCTGCTACTTTTTCCTATGTTTTCCTAGAAGCCTTTTGGACCAGCTGAGCCACAAGATACATATAAAATGCATAGTATCAATCAAGATACATATAAAACGCATAGATACTATACAGATAAAATGCATAGTATCTGTCTTGCAGGAAGATTGTGAGGCTTAATGAGTGTGTTAAACACAATATGAATGTTTAGATAAACAGCTGATTTCCATTCTATACAGGTTCCTCAATGATTTTCAGGTGGTGTAGAGAGCACTTGAGACATTTCAGTAATGCCCAATAAAAACCCAGGCATCCTAAAATTTAAATTAAGCAAAACATTGCATGATTACGTTCATCATTTTAGCAATCATCTCCCTCCTTCACATGACAGCAGGTTGCTTAAAATGTTGATCCATGAGTAATTCTGACACATCTGGAACCACAAGCACCTTGTGAATAACACAAACCAGCTCAACTGATCCAAACAGATCCATCAATGGAATGCAATATACTCCCTTCCTCCTTTCAGTCCAACAGTTTCTTCCAACTGCTCAACCCTGGAAACGTGCAGGAGGGGATAAAGTCTGCAGCCCCATCTCCTTGATCTATCAGGTTCATACTCAAAATTAGGCTTTTTGAGCTGATAATTTATGTATCTGTAATACTTCCTAGGGGAGATCCTACTCTTGACCTGCCACTTCCTTCAGGAATAACCTTTGCTCAAATTTCATAAAGAAAAGGAACTTCTGTTTCTCATAACCACAAATATTGACTGTGCTTGCAAAAATCTGAAACTTTCCTAGTTACAACAGAAGCCCTGCTTTAGAACTTTGTTGCATTTTGTTAGGTCCTGAACACACATTAGAAAAAAAATTAAAAGAATCCAAATGTAATTTCATTTTTCTTTAGATACTAACTACTACTTTTGGGTAGTGTTGGAGCAGTCAAATTTATTTGTAACTCTTCAGTGATTTCATACAAGTAAACCTTTAAAAATGGATCAAGCTACTACATATAAACAAGGAAGAGTGATCTTGTTCATAAGATAACTTACTCTTTAAGCTTTTCAATTTCCTCAGGAGTATACCTAAGCAACAGGTAAATAAAAAGACATTATTTTAAACAGAAGGCATACAGCATAAATATTATTTTACTAACCACACAGCACACATTTAGCTACAAGAAGAGATTAAGAAATTTCAGCTGTAAGATACAATCTGACTGAATACTTCAGAAGAATGTGAGGAACAAATGTCATTTTCCACATTAGTGCATTTCTAGGATTAACTGGTAAAGGATTCCTCTCGTTTGTCAGAAAAATTCCTCATTCTCTGTGATCTTACTCCTATGAACAGAATTAGAATTTTCTGCATTAGTCTTTCAAATAAACAGCTTCTTCCTTATTGTCCCAATTCACCATCACCATAAAGCTGACTTTCCATCAAAAAAGTATATCAGCACTGAGAAGATATTTTTAATTTTCAACTACTTTCAAAAACTAAAATTTAAAATCCTTTCTGGATAGCACCAGATCACTGCTTTAAAAAATGGCAAGCAAGGGCATAAGGGGTGAAGATCAATTACTTCCAGGTCACAGCTCTAGAAAAAATTAATCTCAGCAGATCCATCCTTGTGTCCAAGTCCTGTCATCATATCAGAATCTGTTATTCACCTTTGTTTTGATTTTTTTGTTTGTCTGTTCTTTAAAGTTGTCATTGACTACTATCAATTGAACACAACTATTGCCAAGGATGATCTATCACAATTGAGCAGAGGTGACATATTAGCAAGATCTAGGTCTGTTTGGCTGCAATACTCTGTCTCACACAGAACATGTCAAGCATAAATACATGACCCTAGTCATACCAATAAAACCATGCAGCATTAGAGGGTTTCATACTTTCCAACATGGTTTCTGTCATCATACATGCGAAGAACTCTTCTATAGACAGCAAAGAGAGGCCGATTCAGACCCCAAGCTATTGTCCTGTAGAAATCTTTTCTTTCATCTTTTGACATTTCAAATATAATTTCAGTGGCATCTTTTATTCCACGGGCCTAGAACAAAGCATTAAAAAAAAAAAGAAAAACAAACAAAAACCACAAACAAAACAGATAAAGTCTCCTAGGAATCAAGAAGTAGAACACAAGAACTGAAGCCATTATGCAACTTTCTGTGTATGACAAATACTACAGTCCAAAAGTAAAAGTGAGTATTTATGGATTAGCTCCCTCAAATACAAGCCCTTGAACACTAGGTTTTGTTGTTTTGGTTTTTTCACATTGGAGTCCAGGGAGACACAGAAATTCTAACACCTATCCACATACAATAAAAAAAGTCTGTCCAATGTATATTTTAAGATCAAAAATTGAACCACCATATAAAACATGATGGAATATGTACTGTGGTGAAATTAGTCTGGGGCCATACAAGGAAAGGCTGTCAAACCTATATTGATTTATTACATAATTTTAGCTATTCCTTATGCAAAAGTGATTTCTTTCAATTAAACTACTCTTCTTGTTCTGATGGAAACTCAAATCCAATACAAAAACACTGCAAAGGAGTATAACAGTAAAGCTTAACTTCAGCTTAAACTAAGAATCACTGTATTTCAATTATTCAAAGCAGTACAAGAAAGCAGATAAATGGGAAAAGAATTAATCAAATGATTTATCAGTAACTCAGAAAAGTTTTTTAGCTACTTTAAAAAAGCTTCACTATATTTAAAAGGCAGTATTACCCATGAATGATTTTGTGGCAGAAACTCTAATAGGTGTGTGGGCAGACACACTCTCTTCAACTAATACTGTGGATTTTTATACCAATGAACACTAAATTCAGGGCTTTTTTTTAAACCACAAGTGAAGAATGGTGAAACTGTAATAACCAGGTTATATATTCTCAGCTGCAAGGGCTCAGCTCAAATATTCCCAGCTGCAAGCCTACCACAAATATGATTTATGGGCAATTATCACCCTCAGTGTGTTCACCACATGCCCATTAACACTGAACTCTGACCCCAGTAATTTAAGGGGAAGAAAGCAGACACAGGCATCCTGCTAGTATAGTACACAATCACAGACTTGGCACCAAGGATGTCTGGAAGTTGTATTCATTGCTCAGTAAGGAAACTGCTAATGCAATTTTTTCCACTATCTTTAACAAAGTTTTTATGAGTTCTCAATGTATAGTCAGAGAAAGAGATTTAACCATGTAAAATGTCATGTCAGGATGCTCAAAACAGGCTATATCCAGCACAAAAATGAAAAGCAATGTTACATACATTAAAGCACTTAAATCCTGTCTATGAATAAATTTTTCTTATGTATTTCAAACGGATGATGACCATTCCTACAACAAACCAATCCAAATCACTTATCGTGTATTCTGGGAAGTACTAAGGAAAGTTGGTTTCTAGCAGGAACTGCATCACCACATTAATGTGCAGGGAACATACTCTAAACATACCTTTAAATAACGCTCAATGTTACTCATCAAAATGTCAATTTCTTCCTTTGACCACATCCCTTGCTTCCACTTATGGCCTGAAAATAGAAATGACAAGTAATTACTGAAGTAAAGGCCAAAAAACAGCAAGAACAGAAGTATATGAAAACATGACCCATGCTGCAATTAACAAGAAAAAGAATAATTTTAGGTACTAAAATATAACTAGCATTAATTTTAAACAGATGTTATTTCATAACTGACAGTAACATTCAACTAATATTTAAATAATGTGAGTCAGACCCCTCTTCAAAAACATCCCATTTTTAAAAACAGAACATGAACTCCTCTATGAGCTGTCAAGTCACATTTTCAGACTTTCTCTTCAGCTGCAACTAGAAAATTTCTGCCTTTAAACTGACAGCTGAAATTTCCATGCACTCAAAATGATTCCAGGGCTGGAACTTAAAATACAACTCAGAAGATTACCTGAGGAATTGGCAACAAGGTGGGGTTCTCTTGCATGCCTTAACACTGCTGAACATGAGAGCAGTGCCACCTACTGTGAGTGCTTTTCACAGAGGTAAATGCTCCATTAAGCCTCTTTTTGACAAGCTGGTCCTCATCTCTTTCCTTCTTTTTGCATTGGGAGTAATACTCAGGGGTCACAGCCAACATAAAACCTTGTGGTGGGTCTTTTACTTCCCCAAATAAAAGTGGCAAGCCAACAGAAACGACGTTTCCTCTCTGTCTGTGCCTTCAGTAACTACAATGCCAGCTAAGCTTTAAAAGCAAATTTGACCAACTTTATTCAGAGAGAAAATTTCAAACCTGAAGTCTATCAATAAAACATCAAAATATTCCTACTTTAGATTATCCTTTTTTCCCCTTATGGTCATACAATGCTTTTAATTGAGCTTCTGCTGGTGTGACCCAGTTTACATATTGGTGTGTGCTGGCTATCTGCCCACCCCTGCTCAGAAAAATCAGGGTACTTCCTTCTCAGCCTGCTAATTACCAGAGCTGAGAGACAGAACACACCAAAGAGACTGTCTACTCAAATCCAATTACAATGAAAAGTACAGGCATTATTACTAATTCCATTGCAACT
>NW_005054409.1:1575903-1585275 GCF_000277835.1 Geospiza fortis
TACAGAGACAGAAAAAGAATGTATTCCAGTAATTGTGATTCACACAGGTCCAAGCCTCTGAACTGACTTAATGGGACACTGCTACTCTGTACATGGAATAACCTTTAATACCAAACTATTTTAGGAAAGGACAGATATTCTGCACTTCACATGTTTGCATATTCATAATCAAGATGATCATAACCTGCCCACAGGTCTGGGAAAAAGCTTTATTAGGTGGAGACTGCTATAAAGTGACGAGCTCAGGCAACAGATGCCAAACTCTGAGCTACTGTACAAGAAGACACACACTGGCATTCCCCCACTGCTATCTCTGTGACAAACAACAGAGCTTACAAGAAAAGTTCAGCCAGTAGAGATTCTCAAATATTTTTCTTGGCATATTTTACTAGAAATGCCTTCCTCAAGTTATTAATCTCTTAACTGGAATCACCAGATTGAGTGCCCTCCTTTCACTGGCTGACAGTGTCTCTTCCTAAAGGTTTCTAACAAAAACAGGGGATTGCTTTGAACTGACTGAAAAAAAAAATTCCTCTAGAAAAAGTAGAAGTCAAAGTAAGAAAAACAGCAGGGGGCTGAGGAAACCAGAGAGACAACATGTCTTCATTTGACACTAAGTGTTTTCTCTAGGTTTAGAGAGCCACTTCCCCTGTGGGCAGGAAAGAAAAAGACAAAATCTCTTGAGTTCAGCAACTACTACATGATTGCACAGATATATCTGGAAAGGGAAGAATGCCCAGTGGGGTGGAAGTTTTAGGAGTAGCAGAGGTTATTTCATTAGGTCCTGGTCTGCAGGATCCTTCTTCTTCTGAAGCAATTCCATTAACCTGAGCATGGATTGTTTTTCTTCTTGGTGTCCCCCAGTTCTGCTGCAGCTCCCCACCCCCTGACCAGGCAAACACAACTCTCTGCCCAATCTGGGCTGACACACAGCACCCATAGCCTTTCTCTACTCTGGCCACTCCCGTCACCACTGCAAGCATGGCCCATCTCCAAAAAGCCAGAGCAGAGACTACTTTATGCAACTTGCAAAATGTTCTGAGACGTTTGGAATAGTTTACCTTCCTACAGCATGGGAGAACTGCATTTGAAATACCCCACCTTTATTGGTTAGAGAATCCTTATCCTCTTTGGTTGTGAACCAGGCTTGGCTAACAGCTGATACTTCTTCATTGCCCATTGGGGAGATTTCATCCAACTGCTCATTCTGAAGAATCTGGAAAAGACCAATATGAAATGATACAGTCAGATATTGAGTTGTTTATATCACTTTGCAATTAACATGGAGACACAGTTTGAAGGAAAATGAAATCAGCACACCTGATCACCTTGTTGACTGCTCAAAAGTGTCATGTCTTAGATATGGCACTGGAACTATCATCTTTCTTAAAACACCTGAGTAAGATTTATCACATTAATATACAGATGTTGTGAGAATTAATTAGGTAACATTCTTTATCTTGTTTAATGTTCAGTAAGTAAGAAGAGTCTCACTGGCTGTGGTGGAAACAGGACTATATCCAGCATCTCCAATCTGGAACTTTTAAACATGGTATACCCACAAAGAAAACTGCATCTAACTGTTGGGACTGGTGACAAGATAAAGACTATTTGAGCATGTTATAAAGCTTAATTTATAACCAAAGAATGACAGAAATAACAGATAAACTCGTCTTCTATTCAGATCACAACAGAGCACATAACTACCAGTGGAGGGTTACCTCTATTACTCTTTGCAGTATTGCTCTTTGGGCAGTAACTTCAAATAACCTCTCTCATACATAAAATTATTCAACTGTCCTTTTACAGACTAGCATTTTACAAACAAGATCCATGCTCACATACACTCATTTCAAAGAGTCTTATTCATTTAGTAAGCATTTCTGATACTTGTTTCCTTTTTCATTTCAATTTAAATAAAAGCATACATCAAATAGGTAAATTTTGAAGTTTTACTGTACCTGAATCTGGGTAACAGTTCCTTCATTAATCTCATCTTCAGCTACCTCAGCGGTAGCAGTCATGGTCACCTCAAAGCTCTGGTCATTTTCTGAAACTTCAGAACAGGTGAGTTAGTTGCATACTTAACTGCTGAAGCATTTTTTTACACATCCTGCAAATATTATAAATTGTTACCTTTGAAGTGAAAATTTTGAAGAGCCTTATTTGGTATTTATTTGTTGACACAGTAAATTCACTAAAATGATTATCAACTGCTTCTCTTCATAAAATTTACATATGGATTTAGAAACCTTCAGTTTCATGCTTGACTACAACTATGACCTAATGTGAAACACAAAATGTGTTTGATGCAAAAATTTGAAACTGTATTAATATTTCTTTTCCAGCCCTTCCTCCAGTATTTTCCAGTTAAGGGACAACATTCAAATCTTTTGGCTGCATGCATTTTCCCCAGTCCTCCTCCAACTTCAACATGATAATGCCTTTATTTCTAAGGAATTTCTACCTAGTTCCACCAAATAAACAGGTACTCCAGGTACTGCAAATTGGTATTCTAACTAGATCTGGTTTTGCCTCCCTTTGGGACATTACATTAAACTTTCTAATATTCAATCAATTTCTAGAAGACTAATTCAGTACTCATCCTATATTTTTTACATCAATCGCTTTTACACACACCTCAATATTACAAAACACTGAAAGAGTAACTGTAGTGTCTGATCATTAAAAAAACCTAAATCCTTTGCAGGAGAGCATCCAGTTGCTAAGTTACTTATCCTTCATTTTATTCAATGCACTTGTGCCTGTAGGTCTCTAAACTACTTTAATACAAGCTTATTTTGCCAGAACTAATTGTTGCAGAACTATTCAAGGCTGAAAAATATTATGATACCCAAATATATTAATAAAATTTGGAAGAAAAACACCCCATGCAAAATATTCTACTGTGATTCAAGAGTCCACTTTTAATCTTTACCAATAGATATATTTGCAACAGGAGTACATAAAAGAACTTACTTGGAACTGCAACAACAGAAATGCATGGAGTAGAATCATCAAGGCTTTGATCATCCTCTGATAAGCAAAGCCTCTTGTGTGGAGGTTCAGAGCTGTCTTCAGAGTCTACTTCATCAGCTTCTAACAACAAAAACACACCCAGGTTACTTCCTGTAAGCTAAGGAGCCTTGGACAGAGTTTTCCTAAAAAGCTGGCCAAAGCAAATAGTAGAAGCAAAGGTGACAAGTTGGTTCAGTGCTTTGCTGCTGCCCAGGAACCTGGTCCAAGTTATGGGCAACAACAGTCCCCATGCTTTCTTCAACCTGCATTTTCTTTGAAAATTCCACCTACAGTCTGTCAAACACAAATCAGACCACAGAAATTTGGGTACGTGCTTGGTTCTAAGAATCTGTTTCAACTGAAATAAACCAGCAGCTGTATCTTTGTTGGGCACACACAGACATTGGGATTTACACCTAATTCAACAATTCATTCTTTAAACCAAAGCAGAACAACTCTTGTACAGTAAGCTGCATCTAAGTAGCTCACAGAATTTGCGGGCAGGGATGTATGGTGGTCAGATCAATCAAAACAAAGAAGAAAAAAAAATACTATATAAAATAATTCTATACCATTTTGAGGGCAATGGAGAATTAGGTTCCCTTCAGTATCCTGAGTCAAAGTCACAGAGTTCACGGTTTCTACTGTCACTGTGTCAGACTCTTCTTCAACTGTGCTCATACTCAGACCTGAAAGAGCAACACACAGATTTTACCCTTCTGCAGCTGGACTCCACCTGGACCACAGTGCTGCTTCCATACCCCACAGAACAAGCACAAAATCCCACAGGGAATGAGCCTGCTCTTTCATATGACAAAGCCACAATTTCAGACATTCACCTACCTTTACTTTCCTGCACACATATATTGCACAGGGTAACACCAGATAGCTTTAAAGTAACTTTCCCAGTTAAAAATAGTACCTAAACTCCTTATTAGGAGGATTTGCAATCTACTGATTTCTTTTTTTTTCCAAACACAAACCTAGGCTATTACTTTTTCAGCATTTATAAATTCTTCACATCTGAAGATTTTTGTCCAGTATTTGTTCCACTATTAATTTAATATTTCTGCTATTATAGAACTGAAAGCTAGTCAGGACTGACAAATATTTTTCTAGTGTCCTATTAGTCACAGCTATCCTATTTATAGACTGCCAACTTGCAAAATTTTATTCTCCTTTCATGCATATAACTAAATGTGAAACTTGCATTTTTTCTTCAGCATTTAAACAAGAGTTACAGAAAAATTGTTTGCAAGCATTCACCAGTACAAAAAGCAACTGAGAGAATAATAATCCAGGATAAGCCATATACATTGAAGTCACAGAATTAGGGCAATATTAAGTGTCTCTGATAATTTCAATTCCACTATAAAAGTACTGCAATAAAACACAAAGTTTCTAAGAAATTCTATGTAAACCACCAGCAGTAATTAATCTGAAATAAAACAAAAACTCCACAATAAAAGTTTTATCCAAATACAAAGAGATGTAACTTTTGCTGCTGCAGAAGCTAAATGAAATCACATCTAAAATATCCAGAAGCTTTACAAAGATGTCATCAGTTTTAAGCCTGCTTTTGTTGACTTTGGCAGAGCTTTGTAAAAAGAAAATATAATCTATTTCTCCTTTAACTGCTCAGTCCTTTTTCTGTGTTTACTCATATGTCAACAAACACAAAAAATTACTTTTAACTTTTACGTTGAAGCCAAAATGTTGTTTAAAAATATCCGGCTATAGCTTTAGAAAAAAGAAATCACAAACACACTACAAATTTTCCATGTACTAGGCAGGGATAGCTATATACCCACATGTAAGTGGAATTTACAACCTGGAATTTACAACCAATTCTCTGTATAATGTTAACATTACTGCATCAGCAGGAGATTATTTAATTTTTAATCAGAAAACATGTTCTTCAGTATTGAAGATCCCCAGAAGTGTTATCCTAGAAAGATAAAACTACTGCCAGTCCTTCTAAAAAACTTCTCACCTCTCGAGCTCGTTGAAGGTTTGGCACATCTTTAAGCACACACAGTGACTGATTCCTCAAATGAAGTGATATTACCTTTCTGAACATGGAAAAAAATTCAGATCCCACTGACATTTTAAATCAGAGGGTTCTCAAACTTACTTTCACATCTACCATCAACAGTTCCTTGCCACATGCAAGTGTAGGAGGGAGTAACTTCCTTGGGATTCATCTGCTGCTGAGTTTTACAGCCTGTGCTCTATCCTTCCCTAGAAGCTGCTGTTTGCTGCATGGTTGTAATACTGATTTTAGGAACCCAATGAGGCATCCTTAATGCTAAAACATGAAGGAAGACATCCAAAGTGTTACAGCTAAATTAGCAGACTGTAACTTTTGCAACCCAGTTTTAAGTTATTAATTTAGCTTTTGGAGAGTGAACAAACTGGGCCAAAATAAACAGATTCTCTTCTTCATGTTCATATGTACTTTGTAAGTATGTTTTACTACAGGGACTGCTGTAGTAAAAATCCCTAAATTTACTGGAAATGAGGTGGAGGATTCTTCCTTAATTTATGTCAACTAGTTATCACAACATTTATTTTTCTACAATCAGTTGAAAGCATCCATTTTTCACCATTTTAGCGGCCTGAAAGACATGAGATTTATAAGACACATTACAACAGTCATTTACTTCACCTACAGCTGTTCTGCAAGCAGTGGAAATTACAGCATCATCCACAGCAGAAGACAGAGCAGACCATTCCTCCTTTTTTATTTGAAGACTGATGAAAATTGAGTACAGGCACAGCAAAGCTGTGTCATTCTTTCAGCAGTTACTCAGGACTTGATGAAAATCAATCTGTATATTTAGAGGATTTGGATACCAAATAAAAAATACAAGGCAATCCCTTTACATTGCCTGCCTTGCTGGTTTGCAAGTTAAGAGGGAACAGGACACAGCATAAAAGGGATCCATCCATCCAAACATGGCATCCCAGGGATGGGGAGGAAGCTACATCCAGGCTCAGTAGCTGCTACCCTGGCACTTCCATGCAAAGCTGTAACAGGATTTAGCTCTGAGGAAGCACATCTGAGAGCACCACTGATTCCTCTGATGGAGTCACACATCTGCAGCTCTCAGCTCCAGCTCCCCAAAATTGCAGAGTACCCCAACCCAACACCAGGCACTGCACCTTGTTCAAGGACCTGTGACTTCCCAAGAAACATTCCTCAATGGAATTCCTGGATGGAGGATGAGTTCATAACTCCTCGATTTCCCAAAAACGGTTTATGCCACTTGCAAGTGCAGGCCCTCCAAAAAAAATGATGCTCTGTGTAAGATACTCATGATTTAGTGTATCCTAAGTTTTCTGAGTAAAGGTAATAACCTTGATCAAGCCTTGATAAAAACTTAAAAAGAGCCACAATCTTGATTCCCATCAACTTTAATGCATATGGCCTTGGAGCACAATTGAACACTGAGTAGAAAGAACATGAGGAATGAAGCCAAAGTCAAATGCATATTTTGGACACTATTTTTTATTCACTAGATCATACAAATAGAAGAAAACTGAAAGAAAAACCAACCAACCAGGTTCTTCCAAGCTGCATTTACCCCAGGACAGGTGCACCAACCCATTAATACATGAATGAGTGACCAAAATCAGGAATAACTGTGGTGGTTCTTTTGACTGAATAGGAAACAATCCCCACATCTTACAAACCTCATTGTTTCACGCTTAAACAATGATGCAGCTACCAGGTACTGTGAACATGCATCAGATATGACAGATCCACAGGGAGCTCAGTGGCCAAAGCCCAGTCCTGCTGCCTGAGCCAACACCCTTGGATGCCTTCTCCTGATGCTGCCTGCAGGACACCCTCAATCCATCCCAGCACAGAGGCTGGAGCCATGGTGAGCAACGCCAGACCATAGCAGAGGCTTTGGGATGTGCCACATGAATTCAGCTCATTACATACACCTGCACATCCACACATCTGCTCTTGCAAAAGCCAAATGCAAAGTAAATAACAGTCATGGTTTATTAATTAGTGAGAATTAGGACCTGAGTAGTCTCATCACCCCCAAAATATCACCTTCTTTTCACAAGTTCACTAGGTGTGCTTTTGAAAATGCAAACAAATTTTATTTTAATCAAAAGGCCTCCTTGAATTTTAAATTAACAACCCAAGGTTCTTCTTTAATCCTTGATTCACACACACATTCTTTACAGAGGTGCCAATCCATCACTAATATTTCATTTTCTGAAGGAGGGTGTTAGCTTTTGGGGAAGAGAACAGTGTTGGATAGACATGCACCAAAAGTGTGGGTGCCATAATCCATAACGAAATAGCACCTTAGAAATCAATGTCACTTCAATAAGCATTTTTTGCCTTATTGGAATTCTGTGTGTTTACCAAATTCAACACTTTTTAGAGCAGCATTACCATTTCAAACAGGTTTCAACATGCAGCCAAAGAAGTGGGAAAATACTTCATCTACAAGACACATTTAATACAGATTTCCAATACAAGATTTCCACTAAAGCCACATAACAGAGCTGTTCTTATTTACTTGGGAAGCATGCAGCAGAATTATAGCAGAAAAAAACCCAACAAAGCTGATTTTATACCAAACTGAAAAAAAAAAAAAGTAATATCCTAATACAAAATTCCTTTAATTCTAAATAACCCTCATCAGACAGATGGGCTCAATTATTCTGTGGGCTGAAAATTAGGCACTTCTAAGAAATAGTATTTTTACTCTTGCAGATAGAATTCTGTCATTGCCCCTAGTTATTAACTGAATGTTATGTCTAATCTTTAGTGGACTGTTGTAAATCTTAAAATTTCTATAGTAAGTTGAATTAAAGGCTGCATTCTCTGAATTGGGCAATAAGTATGTTTCACTAAATCCTGTAAAAAGCAAAACCTGAAGATTATTAAGGGAGGTTTCCAGTTACTGTGGCATTTAACTGGAACAATCCCATGGAACATGTTCGGATTTGTTCAAGAGTAACACTAAGGAAACAAAGTCATTACAGGACCTCATATTTTAGGATGCCTGAATGTTTAGTGTATTCCACACCAAGCCAGTACTTCCAGTACATTATCAGGAGCTTTCATTATTCAACCAGTGCCAGTGTTGTTTGCTAATACTCAACAAACCCCCCCCAACTTTATAGCAGACCAAATGGGTTCTGCTCAAATTCAAAACTCCACCAGGCAGAAATTTTCTCTAACAGCTGCCAACAATGGATACAAAAAGGAACCAGGGAGTTGAGTCTGGGGCATACAAGGATTTATTAATCTGTATCAGCATGAGATTACAGTCCTGTTGATACAGTTGCATCCTACTCATCAGTGGTATTTAGAGAAGTAGGCCATCATTGAAACAGAAACTACGGGAGACACAATGGGACAAAGTGTTCTCATTTGCATTGATCCAAATTTGGCAGAACTCCACGAGTTTTAGCCTGTCCATTGAAAGTTTAATAAAAAGCACTGAGCATGCTTTAAGTGTCACACAGGGGAAAAAAACTGACACAAAACAAAATAAAACCTATGTCCTAGCTCTTTCACAAGAAATAAACACAGAAGTTTCAAGTTTTCTTTTACAGGAATTGGCTCTTGGGTACAAGGTTATGGCTATGGATAGAAATCTTCCTAAGTGTATATACTAAAATTCTTTTTCCCTCATGTAAATCCAGTTCCATGCTAAGCATTTCAGTAACTTCTTCACCTTTATAAGCAATGGGTAGAATTTCAGCATGCAAGAAAAATAAGAAAAATTATCCTAACTATAAGACTGATAAGAAAATAGAAGTGTTTCTTGCTTTCTGACGGACAGATAAGCACAGAAATGATGCTCAAAAAAAGGAGAACATGCAAAACACAGCAGAGAGATCTTTGTCTCTTGTATGGACACTTTTTATAATTTTGTGTGGTTAAGAGAAAAATCAGTATTTCTGGGCATTCTCCTTAAGGAGTTATAATTAATGCTCAATCTTTTCAGTAAGTCATAAAACATCATGAAATTGTTTATTATTACAATCACGTGAAATGATGTAAATGAAAACCAGAATGAGATGTGTCCATTTCAATGCAAAACCCACATCTCCTGGTTTTGCAAAGGAATTCTAACTATGCTGTCAAGAGGCCAACCTACATCTGTAGCCAGAGCAGTGCTGGCAAACAAAAAGCATTTTCTAGATTACTTCAAGTAACGATGGCCAGGTGGGGCTGAACAGTGCAACTCTTTGTGAATGAATACATACAAATACTACCAGCCAGCTGAAGAAGTATCTGGTACAAGTGTAACACACTTCACCATGCCCAAGGGCACAACCAAGAATAAACAGACCTCAAAAAAAAAAAAAAAA
>NW_005054409.1:1585898-1586449 GCF_000277835.1 Geospiza fortis
GAAGTGGGGGGGAAAAAGGCTTTTTCAACCGGAATCCTTTATTTTGGCAGAACAGAGCATGGCTCTAGTGCACAAAATCCTGGTACCATCCTAAAATGAAACCCCTGATCTTGGCAGAGCCGAACACTTCAGACTCCACTTGCCCTAAGCAACCTCAAATCACAACTCTCGCTGGGAAAAAAAAAAAAAAACAAGAGCTTATGAAACAAACCAGATAAAACCCACAAGCTCAGGGTACCCCAAGCGCAGACCCAGCGAGAGGAAATGGAGAAATTCAAACGCGATCGTGCAGGTGGGCCTCTTATTAGAGACATCCAGGTATGCGTGAGAGAGTTAAAACCACAAAAAATAACAATAACTTAAAAATAATAAAACATAATAAACAAAACAAACGCTCTGGTGGCCTCCCCTTGCCCTGCCCTCCCAAGGGAGCCGGGTTTGGTCATTTCCAGGGCCGCTCCGTCCGTCCGCTTCATAATTTCGCAGCGCGCAGCGCTCCCGCGGCCCGGCAGCTCCGCGGGAAGGCGGGAGCCGCGGCCCAGGGTCGGCCC
>NW_005054409.1:1586881-1599598 GCF_000277835.1 Geospiza fortis
CGCCCGGCGCCACAAAGCGCACGGAGCCGGCCCGGAGCGCCGGCGGCGCCGCAAAGCGCACGGAGCCTTCCCCGCCTCGCTGAGGGGCCCCGGGACCGAGCCCCTGAACATCCGCACGGAATGGATGGGGTTGAGAATGGCCTCTGAGATCATCGAGCACGACCTACAGCCGAATGCCAGCCTGTCAACCAGTGCATGGCACTCAGTGCCGCATCCAGACCTTCCTTAAACACCTCCAGCGATGGTGACTGTGAAAAACACCAATCACTTGTTTTTGAGATTTTAAAAGTTTAATAGTAATAAAATGGTTATAAAATAGCAATATAATTAGAGTAATAAAATTTTGGACAATTTGAATTAGGACAATGTGAGACAATAGAAACATAGAGTTACGGACTGTCCAGGCACCTTATTCTGGGCAGCACAAGCCCGTAAAAGGACACCCGTTAACAGAGGATTTACCCTTAAAAACAATGACCTGTTGCATATTCATACATCTCATACATGATGCATAAATTCCATTCAAACGCAGGATTCTGCCTGGTCAGTGTCAGCTTCTTCCTCTGGATTCTGACGGCGTCGTTCTGTCTGAGCGAGGCGGGAAGAAGTTAATTTCTTCTGATAATGGAGCAATAAATTCTTCTTCTCTGAAAGACTGAGGTATCCTGTGGCTGCTATCTAGCTGCAAGTCCTTTCTAAAAAAAAGTATCTTACATAGCATAGTTTCTATTTTAACATTTTGTTATAACCTAAAACTATATTTAACACATTACTTAAGAGAATTAATACAGCATAACTTTCTAACACAGCACATTAAATATTCATTTCAATATTTGCGAAAAGCCAATCATACAATAGGCATTTTTCACAGTGACTCCACCACTTCCCCGGGCAACCCATTCCAATGTTTAATCAATGGATGTAAATCAATATCTAATTAATGGCCACACATATGATGAGGGCTCTGGAGCATCTCTCATATGAGGAGAGGCTGTGTGAAGTGGGCTTTTTAATCTGGAAGGGAACATCAATGTGTATAAATATTTCAAAGGTGGGTGCCAAGAGGACGGTGCCAGACATTTTTTGGTTGTGCCCAGCGGCAGGATGAAGAGCAGTGGCCATAAACTAAAACATGGAAAGTTTCACCTCAACATGAGGAACAACTTCTTTACATTGAGTGTGTCAGAGCATTGGAACAGGCTGCCCAGGGAAGTAGAGGAATCTTCTTCTCTGGAGACATTCCAAACCCTCCTGGATTCCTGGGGAACTGGAGGTCCCAGAGGTCCCTTTGAATCCCAACCATTCTGTGACTCTCTAGTCATTTTTCATTTCCCTCCTGCCCAAGAACCTCACAAAACCAAGGCATATTAATCAGAAATTATCCATAAAGCTGAGAATAAACAAGCATGTAGTGGTGCCCAGCTTGTGCTGCTTGCTGCCCTGTGGAATGGGTGCCCGTGGGTGCCACGATCCTTGGCAAACAGAGTCCCTCACAGGCAAAACGGGCATGTAAGGGCAAGAGGGTGCATGGCATCCCCTGCCTGCAATTTTTTGTCTAAAAACCTTGTCACACTTCTACCACTTCTACCTTTTTGGCCACTTCCCTTATGTGTGACCTCCACCTGTGTCCTCCCCAAACTTTGGGAGCTTTGAAAAGTGTCCTCATGGGAAGACAGGGCAGCTTAGGGGAGGAGACATTGCACATAAAAATGGTAATAAAATATGGAGATGGAATGTGTAGCTGGGACGAGAAAGTAACTGGTACAAGGAGCTGAAAACAGGATTTATAGCACCTGTTTTGTTCAAAGCACACTCACATTAACTCTGGTCGATGTGTACTTGGTATTTCTGGACATCAAAACTCAAGAATCTCAAGTTCCACACCCAGTAGTTGACTTCCAGAGAAAAATTTAAGTGCCTGGTACCCTTAGGCCCTAATTGGCCAAAGCAGAGACACAGTTTGCTATTCTAGGGTTGCTTACAGCTGTTGGACTCATCAGCCACAATCTCTTGCAGCTTCTGGGTTTTTTCCCCCAGTTTTTTGCAGGAAATGATGCATGAACACTACATTTGCCTTCCATGAAGTACCTCTCTGTTCTGTTGTTGTGGTGGTGGTTTTTTGTTTCTGTTTGCTTTTTGGGGTTTGTTTGTTTGTTTGTTTGGCTGTTTTAGTTTGGTTTGCTTTGGTTTAGCTATGGGCTTGCTTTGAAATAACAGGATACCACTTCCTTGAGCTGTACCAAAATGCTTGATCAGGAGGCTGTGTTCAGACTGCAGGACATAATACTGAAATTTCATATAAGCCTTCACCATGTGGAAATTTCTAAAAAGACCTTGTGCAGTAAGCAGCAAACATGAAGAGGATTCCTTCCATAAATTAGTTCCCCCATATGTCATCCCTTCAGTTATGAGCCTTTCCCATGCTGGATATAAAGCCTTTCTCTTTACTATATTTTTATCTTACTTATCTGGATATACCATGTAGAAAACATTATTTTAACTGCAAAATCTGTACCTGCTTTTACACAGTGGTGTTCTTCTGGGATTTATCATAGCAAGATACAAAGATGATAAGCTGTGAAGTGACAACACATTGAGGACTGGGCCACTGGTAGTTTTTTGCCACCATTTTAGTGACAGATCTGCAAGATTTTGTGCAGAGTTTGGGATGATGATCTGTTTGGCCCCCATTCTCTGTTTATGCAGTAGAAAGAATCTAATTTTTCTCACAGATATGTGCCATAACCACACAGGAACATTCACTTTATATCAGATTCACAGTATTTGTAGATAAAATGATGACTGGAATTCTCTGGTGTTTCAGGAGCAGGAGGAACTCTTACTCTTGTAAGAGATTCTTGTTCCACAGTGAAAATGAGGTTCATGAGTCCTGAGTTTTCTCATGTTAATGGAACAATTGTATGCATCTATACCTATTTAACTTGATTAAAGACTCAAACACAGAGTTTGATAAGACCTTAATCTTTAGATTAAGCTAGCTTTTCACTAACTCACACTGAGTTTTCCTCTAGAGGCCCTGTGTTCCTGGTAGCCACCAGGTGTCCCTACTGCCCTGTGCTCCAGACCCACCAGTTGCATCCCAGAGAGGGAACTCTGCTCCAATTAAAGCCCAATTAGCATTGCTCTGTAGGTACAGCAAACTCACTCCTCATCAAGCACTAGGGGGAAAGTGAGACTGGGGTGTTGTTGATAAGGCAAAGATGTGAGAAAGAGGATCGACATGCTGATGACTCACCATAAATCCTGAAGGCAAAGTGTGAATTTAATAATCCCAAATCGGATTACATGGGTGGTGGCAGAAAGCTTGGTGCAGATCCTTCTTCATAATAGAAGAAATAAAGTTTGATTCTGCAAGATTCAGGGAAGAAATGCAAAGCATAGAAGTGAGAAAAGGCCTTGATTCCTGTTTGTGAGATTTTTCTTATTTCTATCTGTATAGATTATAGATTTCTGTCTGTATAGATATGAACCTAACTACATATGGGTACAGCAAATATATTCATTACTCACTGACAGAAAAATATTTATCTATAAATAAACAATCTAGTATTTATATAACACTTGTTCATTTGTATGCTCACAGTTTGGTAGGGGCTGGCTATGGAGAATTGCTCAGGCTCTGAAGAGCTGCCGTGAAAGAGAGAGATGTCAGAGAAGGAGAAACAGAGCATTGGTGGCAGTTTGTGTGGGTTTTTCACTGTAAGAAAAATTATTGCCTGTGGCCTGGCCTAGGAAGAATCCTATAAAGAGCACTCACTCATTCTGAGACTTTGGTGACAATCTTGTAATTTCCTGACTTGCACCTGTGTGAGGTGTAATGGACTGACCACCTTGAAAGTCTCTGTGTATTGGTTTTGAGTGCCTGCTCTGTCACTTACCCTCTGTCAGAGTCCTGGAAAATGTCAGAGAATGGCAATGCATCCAGGACCCTCAATACCCAGTCTGCAGAGCTGGGAATGAGGGCATTGCATTCTTTTTTCCTGAAAACTCTGCTGGGGCACCTGAATTCAATGGCAGTCACTGCAGGCTGCACACCTACAACCTGGGTTGCCATCTGGACATGCCCAGCCCTCTCCATACCTTGGGACAGTAGCAATCCCACTGAACCCAATCCAAAATTGGGAATGGTTCTGTTGATACGGCTAAATGGGAGGAAGAAAGAGGATCAGAATTCCAGAGAGTGAGCAGAGGACAAGGTCTGCATGGATCTGAGCTGCCAGTGACATTGGGATGAGCCTTTCTTCCTGCTGCTGAGTTTAGCAGGAAGGCAGCTGTGCAATTCACATCATCCATAAGGATTTGGTGTTTGGGTGGATATCAGAGAAACAGGAACTGGTTTCTGTAAGGAGGGTGTATGCACAGCAGAAGAGGAGCAGGAATGAGACTTCAAAGGATCTCTGGCAGAAAAGAAGGGAGAGAAAAGGACAGAGCAGATGGGAGGAGCAGATGGATCCCAGCTGGGAAGGGCTTTACTGTGCACTACCCAAATCAGAGGCGCTGATGGCAGCGTGTGGTGGGCAGGGTGGGAGCTTCAGACTAAGTTTATGAGAGAAGCCCTCCCTTTGAGTCATGAGGTGCAGAGAGGATGCCCCTTGCTTTCTAAAGTCTTTCTTAGAGAGGAGCCTGAGTGCAGCTGGATCCAATCTGAGCCCCAGACTTTGTCAGTAGTTAAGGTCTGTATGTGTAAAGGTTTATTGTGGGGGTGGCAGTCGTTGGTTTCTCTGTGTCTGGATTGAAGGCACTTGAGATGGCAGTTCATGTTCAGACTCAGGCGTTTATTATTTCTTATCAGTAAAACAGTCTCACTACTGTGAGTTTGGCAGCTTTTCATTAGAAGGCACAAAATGGCCAACAATCTTGTCTTACAAGGTCTTTTAAGACTAAACTATCCAATTAAGAACTGACACCTAGATTATTTCCCCTTTTAACCCAATAACTGATCCCAAAGAGCTGCAATAGGGACTTTTCTGCCCAATTACAAAATGCCACCCAAACCCATGAAGAAGGAAGAAGAAGCATGAAGAAGAAACCCAGGATGACACCCTGTGCCCTCCATCTTGCTTCCATCCACTACATACTAAAAATCCCAAAACCTACATTTCTCACCAAGTGATACACCTACACTACTCTCTATAATCTATTGCACACTTTTGTGTGTTCTAGTCTATCTTGAAGTCTGGGAAACTTTCTCCATGAATGAGGATCAAAGTCAGTGCTGCCCTGGGGGTCAGGGCACCCCAGAGCAGAGAGAGAAATATTCCTGGTGCCCTGGGTTTCCACAATTTATTTAGGAGTAATCAAACCTTTATACAACTTTGTCCCACAGGATTAAGGATGGCAAACCAGATGTATTTATATAAATATATATGATTTAGGATGATTATGATTAGACAAAAAGATCTTAGAATATTTAGTAGACAGTACAGGAGCTATAACCATTTTAATACAGTGCACTATGAAGCGATATTGAAGCAATTGCATTAAAGCAATTGTATTAAAGCAATCGTATTCAAGCTAGCAAGAACAATTATTAAGTAGAGATTGATGTTACTCACCCATACCAATGACCATGAGTAGATTTCTTTTGCTCAGCCTCTAGGAATAACCTTTAGGGGCATCCTCAGTGAGGAATCTCCACACATACACCCCAAGAAGGTGTATGTTATAAGACCCTGCTGTTAAAATTTGGAACTGGGATTTTATAGTGTAAAATGATGCACTCTCAGTCATATGTCTCCAGGCCAGCTGTGTCCACTCAGCATCTCTAGGTAAGTGATCAGTAGTAGCATTTGTTTATTCTTTTATCCAGGTATTTTACCAGGTCTACCACATCTTTGTCTCACTATCAGGATGTTTAACTTTGAGATTGATGTGTCACACTGGTTTCAGCACTAATCAGCACCTAAAGCAGCATGAGCTTCCCTTTTTCATTTACCACTGATAGCTTTGGAAATAGAGCATTGTTCAAGTTGTTTTTCCAGGCAAAGCCTTCTGCTACACAGGGGGAGGCATGAGGAGAGGGTGGCAAATGTAGTTTTTTCTGTAGGAGGGACAGGTAAAAGTGGGCAGGTGCTTTCTGCATGGCATTGTGTGCAGGGGCCATGGGTGGGCAGGGGGGCTGCAGCTGTGTAGAGGAGAGAGGGACAACCAGAGGGCCAAGAGCTGCTTCCTTGGCCTGTGTCAACCATAAACCCCCAGGAATGAATGGTCATTATCTTGAATTCTGATAAATTCAAGCTGTGGGTGGAGTGTGATGTATTCCACAGTGGAAAAACTTGTCCTGTTTTGGAGCAGCAGGTTTATTTAGCTTTTATGTAGGTTCAGCTTTTTTTGGCAGCTTTTGCTAAATGCTGGGTTATCATGAAAGCAATGACAAACCTCCTGTGCATTTGAAGGGGACAAAGTGTTTCTTAGGGAAAATGTGCCATTTATGATGTAATTCTACTCTCTGCTGGCAGGTGGTGCTGTGATTTACCCAGGAGCTGGGAATCAGATTTTTTGGATTCGAAAGGATGTGAGCAAGCAGCATCTCCTTTATATTTTCATTCGAGTTTGTTCCTAAATTTGTTCCTAAATTTGTTCCTAAATTTGTTTTACTATGAAATGAAATTCTCTCCTCTTGTTCTGTTCCCAACTTCAACTATCTAAGCAGATCAGGCAGTTTTGGTTTTCCCTCTTTGGATTATCACAGGGCTGGCAGGAAGAATCCAACTCCAAACCCAGATGTTTCCACTGGAAGAAAATCTATTTGTGGCAGTATTCCCCACAATTTAAGGTTCTCTTATATTTACAAATCCAGCCTTTCAGACCCATGCAGGTCTTGCAGTCTCCCTTTAAGAGCAGTCTGAAGTTTCTGTCAATAGATACACCTGAGACACAACCTAAACAACCTCAGAGAGTCACTTCTGCCCTAGTTTTTAATGTTTCTTTTTATATCACATGCTTGATACTGTGATCCATTGCTGATTGTTTTCCTTGCAATGTACAGTGTGATTGAAGATTTCTCTCCGTGGTTTCTTTCTGGGAAACAAAAAAACCCCAGAACCAACCCAAATGCTTTTATATTGAAAAAAAAAAGAATATTTGAAGGCATTAGTGAAGGATGGGATCAGCCTATTTAATATCTAAATTTAAATGTCTAAAAAGCTGCTGAAAAAAGATCTCATTTGCTTTCTGGAACTGCTGTCTAAGAGATGCACAAACTCTTCTTGTTTTGCTCAAGAGGTCCATGGAGCACCCATGTTCTCCGAGGATGGCTGGGAGTGCTGGAGCTAAAGGCCAGAAGCACCAAGAAAAAGAAAGATCTTATTGCTGCAGCTAGCACACCTGGAGCCAGACAAGGATTTCTGTCTCTTGCCTTGGGTTTTTCCTGTGAGAGAGAGTGTCATCTGAAAGTCCAGGGAACTGAGTGGGACACCCCTGTTTTATCCTTCCCGTCTGAGCATTGGGCTTCCTACCCTGGGTTCATGTCAGGCTCTGTGTAAGAAGAGAGGGAGCAGATCCCCCCACCATCCCTGCCAGAATGCTACATGACTGAAATGATCTGGGTTAAGAAAAATGTCCAATTACCAAAATAGGTATTTTTTTGCTGTTTTTCTGCTTTGCCCTGGATCTTTCCAGTGACCCAGTTTCCAGCACAAACCCATAAAGTTGTTAAAAAGTCACAGACAGGAACTGCAGGATGTGAGCAGAAGGGTTTGCAGGAAGACATCTCTCTGGGCGCTGAGGAGAACATGCCCATGGACCATGCTCCACAAGGGAGGAGGAGTCTGGACAGAAGCCTGCCAGCTCCTGGGGAAAGAATTGTGCCAGAAGCTCTCATGAGAAAAGAAGTGAGCACCTTTTTTCCCTTTTAATGAGAAAACAGTCCGTCAGGGACCATTTCTGAGGTGATGCCCAGGTGGATATGTCCTCTTAGAATGTATGTGCCTAAAATTTTCTGTGGATGCTTTACATTCATGAAGAGACAGAGGCAAACTTAGGGAGACAAGGTTATCCTCCTGAAATCTCCAGAGCACTTTTCTGTCTCTTCCAAGGCCTTGAGAAATATTTGCATTTGCATCAGAAGGACTAAGGGGAGGTCCCTGATGCTTGAGCACATCTGAACCTCAGGCAGTGTTTTCCAAACTCAGCACTTCATAAATAACATCAATAACATCAGTCCACTCTGCATGGCCAAGTTCTTCAGATACATTTATCTTGCTGATGGCAATTCCACCTGAGCTCACAAAAAATCAATGGGTCTCAGTGCAAAATGATACCCAGTGCTGGGGCTCAGTTCCAGTGGTGATTTAAAGTGCCCATGTGCCTTTTCCTGGGCTCTCTCATGTTCACAGCAAGGCTCAAACGTTCCAGGTGCTCTGTAGAGTGGATTTCTGTGCCCTTGTGCCCATGCACTCATGTAGAGAATTATGAATGTGAAGAGTGTGAGAAGTTTGCCTCTTGGAAAATGCATGGCAGGGTAGAACTTGAAACCTGAGCCACAACAGGTTTGTTTTTTCCTATTACATACACGCAAAAACTGGTGAGAATAATCTTCAGAAGCAATTAAAATTTGAGTTTAAAGGGCAGTGGTCAGGATAACATTATCCATTTCCAAAAGTGACAGTGATATGTATCTGGACCTCAAACAGGGCTGTATTTCCCTGTGATTTAGTAGGAATGTGTTTTGCATTCTAATCTGATTTCCTAGGCTGGAGAAGAAGTGATTAAATGAGCTGATAATACCTGGCAGCTGTCAAATGACTTTTTGCCATCTAGAGAGAAACAGAAGAACATATTTTCTGGCCTCCTGCTACTTAAGTTAGAGGGTGAAAGAAGTAGAAGAGGTTTAAGTTGGAAATGAGATCATGCATTATGCCCTTTGGACAGCGTGTAATCTGGCTAATGGCATCACAGAGTTATATAAATAACTTCATTAAAATGAACTTGTTTCAAATGAGCTAAATAAATCAGACTCATTTGTCAAAGAGCTGGCGTGAAATAATCAGGTTAATTTAAAGCTGCTCACTAGGGGGATGATTCCTGAATTTGTTCCACCAGTGAAGCTGCCATCAGTAGCTTCAGTCACCAGTGGGAGCCCTGAGCGCAGAGTGAAAATGCAGACTGGGCTTCCACATTTGCCTTTCCAGAGCCCCTCTCTTGTGTCTGTAGCACAGTCTGCAGGGTCCCACAGCTGAAGGTGTGTGTTCCAGGGCATTTAAAGCATTGACCAAGACCCACCAGATTGAAATCCTTCTCTGGTGGCTGGAAGCTGTTCAGCCCCATAATCTGCGCTCTGCTCTCTGCCTCAGAATGAATGGTAAAATGAATTTTAACCAATTGCTTTCAGCACCTGTCCCTGCCTTGATGAGAGGACTGTGTGATGCCTCAGGTCTTTTTCTCACAATCAATTCAATGCTTTGTGTCTATATTTTCCCTTTCCTCATTATCTCATTCATATCCTCTTCCCTTTGCAGAAGTCAGAAGGATAAATCCAGTTCTTCAGGCTGTAGATAGACTTGCTCCTCTGTGGTCTGAACATCCCTTACCTTTGTAGAGATGAATATTTACCTGCTGCAAACTCATTCCACTGCAGGAGTCAGTCAGACTGCAGAATTAGAGCAGCTAAGGATGTGATCTGTAGGGAGTGAACGAGTAGGAACATTGTCCCAGATACAGGCTGTCTGTCTGTCCTGTATTTTACTGAAAATCTCAGGTTTTAGCTTGCACCCCAATGTAAGAAGGATTTCTCATATGCCATCATCATGCAGAGTACATCTCACCTTTACCAGATGACCAGTTTTGTCTTTGTTGCATTTTGGATACTTTTCTTTTACATAGTAGAGAGAAAGGATGAGAACACAGATCTCATGGAAAATTAGTTTATAATCAGCATTTACAGACAGGCACATTTTGAACAAAGGATTGAGAAATTAATTCTTTGTGTTTATGTCTTCCAGAATCACAGTTTTGTGTACAGCACATTGTGCTCCTACACGGCACATCTGCCCTGAAGTGCCTGTAGCTGACAGCTATGAATTCATCAAATGAGAAACTGGACTGTGAATTCAACTTCCAGGAATAAAAAGCCTTTCAACTCTTTAATACCTCTCAGTCCTGCCCTTTGGTTGTGCTCCAGCACAGGTGAAGGGTTGTGTGAACATCAGGCTGCAAGACAAATCCTTTGTTCCCAGAGCACTGATTTATCCAGATTGGTTGCTGGTAGCAACCTCTGGGCTATTCTAGCCCTGTGAGATGGAAACTACTTTGGGGATCTGTTCACAGGTGGATACTTCAGTTTCACCCCCTCCTCCTGTTCCACTCAGGTGTGTGACATCCTCCCGAGGGACTGTCCTAATCACAGCTTATCCTCCATCCACTGGTCAGTACCTGTAAACCAGTGTGTGGCTGTGCTTCCCTTGGAGCACCCTGGCCCTGCAGGGTTTGGGGGGTTGTTTTAAACAATTTGGGAACTTGGGAAAGTTCTCAAAGCCTTGCAGTCACCATCCACCTCTGAGTGGGGTCTGATCAGGAGCAAGTGCTGGGCAGAAGCTGAAATGCCTTCCCGGGGCTGCAATACAGGGGAGCATGACAAATTGATCCCCAGCTAGGAGCTGCAGGATTCAATCCATAACCAGCTCAAAAAGGGATTGAACTAAGAAATTCTAGACTTGTTATCAGGATTGGCTGAGATTCCCTCTTCCCCCAGGTCTGAGTTACAGGGCAGCTTTCTCCTCTGACAGCTATTACACAAATGTCAGCTCACCCAGCACAGCTGCAGCATTTGTGCAAATCTCATTGATATCAAACAGCAGCCCTGTGTGTGGGGCCAGGAGTTGCAGGGCTGTGGTGTTTGGGATGTGATGCTGGAGGATGTGCTAATCCCTGAGTAAATGTCAGAGTGCTGTTGCACTGGGGATTGGATCGTGTCCAAGCAGAAAACTTTGCTTCGAGCTTGCAAATGATTTGTGAGTTTCTTCATTATGATAATTTTGAGAGTGCAGGTTTCTCTGTACAGGACTCTTATGAGACAAAAGGAGTGATCCTCCTAGGCATTCGAAAGTGTCTGGAAGATCTTGTGGTTATGTATTTTTTATTCATGCCAGATGGGTCATATCCTCCTCATTCATATGGCTGTAAATCTGGATTTATCCCACCTGGATGACTCTTGTCAGAATCTGTCCACTCTTCTCTAATAGATTTTCAGTCTAAACTGATGGAGTTAACCAGTAAAATCACTCTTACCAGTGAAGTGATCAGTATGTTTCAACTGTCAGACTCATTCTCTCCACTCATTTGTAAAAGCTTCCTAACCATCTTGAACCAACCAGAATTAAAATAAAGTACAAAATGTTACACTCCCAAACATATGGCCACATTCCTGCATTGTAGCAGTTCAGTGCTATACTACAAACTGCATCCTGGTTTCTGTTGTAATTTGTGTTTTCATCTGTTCAATCTTTTTAAAATGAATTTGTTCTCAAATTAAATCAGCGCAAATCTTTAGCTATGGCATGTAGTAGTTGGCAGGGCGCCTCTCCCTGCAGCTCAGTATCTAGAAGGAGCAGGAGGCAGGATAAGAAGATGCTGATGGTGATGGAGGTCACTGGGTGGCAAAAAAATTTGGGAGGGATATTTCAGCTGGATGGAGAATCTGTATTTCCATCTCTCTCTCTCACTTAATCTGAAATGTTTCTGTAACTCAGAAACACAACTTTTTCAAATGTTGATACAAGGCAAAGCTACAGCCAGAAAAGGAGGCATTATAAAATAAACCAGCCAGCTTCACCCATCAGTGTAAGGAACAGTCAAAGCATACCTGGACTGTCTCCAACAGGTGATTCTGAGTTAATTGTCTAGGAAATCATCTTCATCTCTGCAGCTGATATGTCACTGGTGATCAGAAAACTCTGTGTTCAAGGGGAAAAAAAAGGCATCTCTGCTTATGGGACTGACAAAAAGAACAAGAAATTACAAAATCCCTTTTTTTTCCCCACCTCAAATGATCAATATCCCAATTAAATTACTCTATCATCGATCAGCTATTTTGGAAAGAAAATTCAACATCTAAAGACATCGATGTTGAGATGATATTCTTGAGATCTGCTTCTTACATGTTCTTCCCTTTAAGACAATGTCAACATACATACAAGCAGGAGAAATTTAAGAAGTCAGTCCTCAGCATTCTCACTGTGTAAATACCTCAGTATATCCCTAATTTCAATCATGAGTAGTTCTATGCATTTAGATCAGGAATATATGATGGGATCTCAAGCAATAAAAATCCTTAAATTTCTGTTTGGGTATTTAGGGCCAAACCAGAATGGCTGAAATGCAGGGAGTGATACAAGTTAAAGAGTCTGAAGGGAAAGGAAGAATTTCCTGAAAGGGGAAAAAAAATTTCTGGATTTTTCAATTTCATTTTTGATTGACCATAACTCATTTCGGGAGGGTTTGTTCAACTCCGTCCTCTGATTTCAAGATTCAATCTTGTGATTTCAATGAGGATCAACTGGGCAAGCTTTGGTCTGTATTTCTGCACTTCATGTCATCCCATTGGCTTTTCTTGTTTTCATGTCCTACCTGGTTGTTTTTTTTTCTTTTTTTAATGAAATTTCTATTCTTCTGTTTCTCATCTGTCTCTTTGTTTATCTTTCTTCCCTGATTTTAGGGATTTCCACGGGAATAATTTTGGCAAGTTTTGGTCTATTTCCC
>NW_005054409.1:1599807-1618894 GCF_000277835.1 Geospiza fortis
CCTGCTGAGAAATACTGTCAGCAGTATCAAATAGAATTAAATGCCATATGTAATATCAGAATAATTTCCAGCTCTGGCAAACAGTCCAATGATTAGAAATCCTAGCGATACAAAATTCTTTTGGGAAAAAAAAATAGTTTTGGTTACATATATGAAAAAATGTGCATAAACACCTCAGCCCTCTTGAAAAGACAATAATTGACATCTTTAATAATTGATGTATCTCTGTAGTATGTATTAGACACCACAGGCAGTTGTGAGGAGTAAATGGGAAAGGATCAAAAAAATGGAAAAAACCCAAGTACACTGCAATTACAGTGAATATTGAAGTTATCAATTTGATGAAAGAACAAATACTGTTGAGATATATGTATGTATATGTGCAGTGATGTGGCTGAAATCCTTGATTGAATTTGTTGTTTTGGCTTTGGTTTTTGGCTTTTTGTCTGTTTTTGTTTTCTTTTTTGCTTATCAGTGCAATGCTTTTAATCCCAGAGCTGACAGTCAAGTGTCTGAATCTGCCTGCAGCAGCAGCTGAGAATCAGGCCAGTCCATCTATTAGGTCTGGTGCAGGATGCTGCACAGATTTCTGGTTTTTTTCCCCTGTCTTTCCCCTTTTAATGATGGTTTGACCATAGAAGCTCTTCTAATTGACAGTAGAGATGCTCTAACCTTTTACACCCTGCTCTTTCAGGCTGATGGAGTTGCCTTCACTCTGATCATTGGCAGCAGCAAGTCAGGCTCCAGCATTAAAAAGCAGGTTTCAGGTGCAGATTTCCAATGTGAATTCATCTCTGAATATTTTCTAAATGT
Organism: Geospiza fortis; assembly: GCF_000277835.1. Classification (NCBI taxonomy): domain Eukaryota; kingdom Metazoa; phylum Chordata; class Aves; order Passeriformes; family Thraupidae; genus Geospiza; species Geospiza fortis. The sequence goes on from NW_005054409.1 coordinate 1,600,621, forward strand.
GGAGCTGCTTATGTCTGAAGCCAAGGCAGAGAGGCAGCAAAGGTCACTTGTAGAGATTATGTCTACATCCAGTTTTCATAGCATTCAGATGAAGGGATTTGGGTATGGTGCCTGTCAGAATTCAGTAGAATAAGATATTTTCTGAGTGCCATGTGAATTTGTGTGAAGTCCCTCTTGCTCTGTGACCTTCACAGAGTCTGCCAGTCAAGTTCATTTTTTCTGTGCAGCTATTTTTTAACCTTGCAGTGTGTGATAGCTCCATTACGCACATGAAGAGCCCAGAGAGAGGTGAATATCTCAATAAAGTGACAAAAATGTGATGTATTTTCCCAGATATTATTTCTGTGTAAGTTCATTGCACTGTTTAGTCACAAAAAAATTGCAGAGAACTATCTTCCCAGTGAATTAACAATAATATCTATTATGTGCTTTGCCAATAAGAGGCAGGGGAGTCAAATATATCAGAAAGAAAAAGCTCTGAAAAAAACCAATTCACCAACAGTTCAGCAGCATATATGAGAGTCAGACAGCTTTCTATAAAAATGACTGTGTTTTCTATTTGTTCATTGCAGGTAATCATAGCTTTTTCATTTGGACAGCTCTGTGCAAATTTGTTTTGCTCTGCTTCTGCAAATAGGAAATGGAAAGAAGTGTGATATAGTGGGGAAGCTGCACACAGAGCAGGCAAACCTGAGTTATCTCCTCACTCTGCCTCTGTGTTGCTGCCTAACCTTGCATGAAGTATTGCCTTGTCCTGGTTGAAAGTAAGAACTGCTCAATTTTTAGTTCACCCTTTTTCCAAAACTGGGGCCTTTCAGTGAAAAAAGGTTTTGATTAAACCCTTATTGTTAATAATATTTGGATTTGATTTAAAAAAAAAGACATTTTAAGATCTCTTTTCATCTAGACAACCCTAACCCAAAGTATTATTTTTTCCCCTTTCTCTAAGAAGGAGATGTCTGAGCTGTTCTTTTAACATTCATTAACTTCTGGAGCATCATCTGTCCATTCCTGTTTCTATGGCTGACATATCCCACTTTGGGCTCCTATACAGGTTTTCATGGGTTCATAACATGGTTATAACATGATTTAGTTCCACTCAAATGGACAAGACTGGTTTTAAGTGAGAGTCCAAGCACTGTGCATTTTAAAACTGAGTGTTTTAGCACCTCTTTCCCTTTATCTCATCATTGTCAACCTGGCAGGCTTTTTGTTTTTGAGAGAAGAAAAACATTCTTTAATGACTAAAAATGACATGAAGTTTGATTAATATTGATATAATATCCTAGAACTACATAGCTAGCAAACAGTTATATTCATTTATTCTTTGAGTTTGAAATCCTTTCTCTAATTTTTCCTTCTAGCTTGGCCACTTAGCCAATTGCAGTGTGAGATAATTTTCAGTGCTGAATGGTTACTGTGCAGAGGTTGTAGGACTCTTCCATCATCTCCCCATCACAATTTGTGAACCACAATCCTCATTAGAGAATGGGGAGCTAAAGAAGAGCTTTTTTTACCTCCATCTGTCTTTGTCTCTGAGTTTCAAAAGTAAAATGTCCCTGTAGCAGAGGTAGGACAAACATGGTAAATGGAGGATTCATACCTGATGGAGGATTCAGGATTGGATTCTGGCCCAGGACAGTGACCCAGACCTCAGAATACCTCCAGAAAACCCCCTTGGCTCCATGGCATGATTCTTAGCTTCTCCTGTGAGTTTTTTTTTACACTTTCTCTAATAATTTAAATAAACTTTGGGTCTAATAATTTAATTAAACTTTGGGTCAGCCAGAGATTCCTCTGCCTTGGAAATAGATGGTTTCATGGTAGTTTGGAATCAGAGGTACATCCCCCAACCCAAGTAAATTCATTTAATGCAAAGGTTTTGGCTAGTCTATTTTTTGTCTCTATCTTTTCACAAATGAGCTTGCTCCATGGTGCAGAAAGCAAGAGGACAACAGAGCCCAAAGGTCACATGATGGAAAAAAGTATTTCCTGGCCATCTGTATTCAGGTTACTGCACTGGCAAACAAAGAAATAAATAGTGGGATAAATTGTTCATAGAGTTATTAGGACAATTATACTTTTTTTTTTGGTGGTAAGCATAAAATCTGATTTCTTTACAGCTATCTGAGGGCTAATGCTTCTGACAGGAACTGAGAGTCTGGATCAGTCTCCGCATCCCTGTGGCTCAGCATCCTGCCCCTGTTGTGTCTGCACAGCTGCATCCAAAATCTCACACAGGCAGATGGGGAAGAAACCAGCTCCAGCAATGACCTCATCAAGACCAAACTTCTCTGAGTTTTGACCTGCTATGAATTAATATCCTCAGAGTCTCTGTAAATGCTGAATCTCTTCCCTATACATCAATACTTGAATACCAGTGTGAGTTCTGTTTATTTCAGGGGCTCTCCAGGCGACAGTGATTAAAGGATGAAATATTATCTGTTACTGTTCCAACAGCTTCCATAGACCCACAGGTTCACAGCCAAGACCTGAAGCCCCTTGTGGGACCCACTACACAAAAAGAAGCAATAAAAAGGTGATTTCCCCCCCAAGCACTTCACAATCTGTTGCTCAGAGAAGAGATGGCAGAGGGGGGCATGTTAACAGCTTGAGGAATACCATGAAACAGGGAGTTTGGTCAGCAGGATCAGCAGGAGTTTCAGTCTCCCAGGTGCCTTTTCAGTGGTTTGGAGGCACCACTTCTGTGCCTGCTGTAGGAACTGAGGCATTGCTGGGGTGGGGACCAGTCATTTGCACTGCTCAAACAAATGGGCTTTTTTGTGAATGACACTTCCATTTGATTTATTATTTTGAACCAACCATGTTATTAAAGAGCAAAATTTGACCTTTGCTCTCACTTTATTGGCATCCACAGTTCCAGCCTGTTGTTTATGACCATTACCTGAAATTCATATTTGTTGAGCCAGCTGCTGTTTGCTTTGGCTCTCTTTGCATCTTTTTCTGTTATGGCTACAAATGTGTTTTTCATCTTCCTATCTCTCTGAGCTCTGTGGAAAGGAGAAAGTTTCAACTTCTCCTTTCCACAGAGTTCAGAGAGATGGTCAGGGAGAAAGAATTTCTTGATTTTTCAAGTGGATGTTGGTAATCACCTTTAACTAACTCACCTCTTGTATAGCACAGACCTCCAAATCCCACATAGTAATTTCTTCATGGAGTGGGAAATTCTATTTCAGCTCTAGTGGTCCTTTCAGAATAATATCTGACCATGATTTAAAGATTTCTGGTAATATATAACCCACACAACCCTATACATTACTTGCCTTTCCTGTTACCATTCTATGCCTTTTTTTAAATATGAAACTATTTAGCATCAGTTTCCAGCTGGATATAATTCTCATTATGTCTTTTTTGGGAGGGGGAAGGAACCACCCAGAATCCAAAATATGATTCTTACAAGCTGTGAACAAAGCACCTTTTAACATTGTTCAATAAATGGAGGAAAAGGGGTATCTTTTCCCTCTTGCTGCAAGCTGAGCTTCCCAGACTTATTTAGATTAAGTATGTGTCTAATTTTTTTCAATTGCAGGTTGGATTAGGTTAGGGGGTTAGGTGCCTGCATTTTGGTTGTACCCTTTCATAACCTTAAAAAATACCTGTCCATGGCTGAGCTTACAGTCTCACCCTATAAATAGTCTGTGAAAAGGCACAGACCATTCACATACATATTTTATTGCCATTAGGAATTGGGAACACTCAGCACTGCAGCTCCCATGCACTGAATGAAGTGGTGATCATGTTGATCAAGGAAAGGATCTCCCTGCTGAGTCAGAATTAACTTGAGGAGCTGCAGTTTCTGGAGAAAGCCACTCCTTTTTTATCAGAATTCTGTTAATTGTACAAAGGGAAATGAACCTCATCAGGAATATCCTTGCTAAAATCTAGTTGCACATTTCCATTTTCTTCAACTGATCTTAGGAGATCTGCAGGATCTTTTTTTCTCCCATTGTTTGACTTAGTCCATATTAAGTCAACACATGTGTCCAGTTGGTATTTTCGGGGTCCCCAGGATGAAGGAGGAATTGAGAATCTGACTCCATGTTCTTAGAAGGCTATTATATTATATTATATTATATTATATTATGCTATACTAAAACTATACTAAAGAATAGAGAAAGGATGCAGACAGAAGATTACAAAGAATGATAATGAACACTCGTGACTGCTTCCAGAGTCCTAACACAGCTGGATGGTGATTGATCATTAATGAAAAACAATTCACATGAAACAAATCAAACAATGACCTGTTGGATAAACAATCTCCAACCACATTCCAAAGCAGCAAAACACAGGAGAAGCAATCACATAATTATTATTTTCATTTTCCTCTGAGGCTTTTCAGCTTCCCAGGAGAAGAAATCCTGGCAAAGGGATTTTTCCAGAAAATATGACAGTGGCAAGTGAACAAAGAGTTAACAGCTAAATAGTTTAATGTGCTGTCAGTGCAGGATTTCAGAAAAGTATTAAATAGTCAAGAAAAAAAGAACAGGGATATAAGGAGTCACAAAGCCTCTTGAGCACTTTGCACCCTGCTAATTTCTGCCCTGGCATCTCTCACTCACAGTTACCTCTCCTTACCAGTCACAGGCAATCCTGACCCAACCCAATCCTACCTGCTGGCTAAAGGACAGCAATTTTTTTTCCTTTTCCAGGGCACATCCAGCAAGGAAGTTCTCTTGAAAATACTAAATCTTTTCACATGAATCTGGAGCAAAGACAGTGATGAGCCCTGAAATCCGCTTTTGTGGTCGTGTGTCATCTTCAACTTTCAAAGTTTCAGGCATTAAAAAAACACTTTCCAGGCCAACTGGATGCTGCTGAGTGTTAATTGCACGATGCCCCCTTGCCTTGCCTTGCCTTTTCTTCCCTTCCTGGTTTGTCTGAGCTGTGCTGTGGCTGCTGCTGGGTCAGGCAGGGCTGTGAGAGCAGCAGAGCTGGTTCAAAGGGAAGGAGATGGGGTCAGTACACAGCAGTGGTAGAGATATTTGTAAAAAAATAGCTGAATTGTCACTCTGTTGCTAGGAGAAAAAATAGTTTAATTCTCTGTCAAATCCTGAAGTGAACCCACACTTACAGTCCAAGTGTTTATATCCTATAAATATATTTAAATATTTGAGATTTGGAAGGAAGGAGAAGGAGAAGGGAGGGGGAGGGAAAGAAGGGGAAAGGAAAGGGCAGGTTTGTGTTTGCACCTGATCTTTGAGTGCAAGCCATCTGGACCCTGCAACAGCCCTGACACACCTGAAAGTACAATACTGGATAAATGGAGGAAAACTCCCTTGCTAACTGTGTTTAAGTTTCATGGGTGTTTTAAGACTATTGGGATGTTTTACAGAGTGAAAAGATTAATAAAATCTTAGTACCTAGCCTTCAGAAAATTGCTGATGTGACAATCCCTGTGTTACTTGAGCTCTGAAAGGAGTTCTGATGTTTGGAAAGCAGCCTGGAATAAAAGCACACGTGCTTATTTTGCCACAACATGGTTTAAATTTTTAATGAGAGAGTTTCCAGTATAAGAAAATGTAACTGCACTTAAATAAAACTGCATAGGAACAATATGGGAACAGGTGACTTCCTCAGGATGGCTGTGTCAGAGGGTCAGTGTTGTGCATCTGCACTAACTTTGGCAGGGCTGAAGCAGAGCTGGCCTGGAGGAAGCTGTGGGTCACCTGCAGAGCCACTGGAGCTCTCCTGTGCACAGGACTGAGCCACCCAGCTCCCATCATCAGCACCTGAATGAGCCAAGATGGGCAGAATTCCCCTTTGAACTGGTGCTCCCTCTACACAGATTAGCTGTGATGCCAAAGAGAAATTTCATGCCTGGTGTGGAGCTTTCAGTCCTGGTGTTCAGCTTTTGTGCTTTATTCCTAGAGGAGAAAACAGCTCAGGAGAAAACCAGAGATGACAACTCATCTCCTCCTGTTTCCAAACTTCACTTGCACCACTTTTTGTGGACATCCAAAGGGAAAGATAAAAATAAGTGAAGAACTCAAGACAGACTTCTTCCATCAAAGCTTTCACCTGTGTCTTTATTAGCAATACACTCTGCATACTTTGAGTTTCACTGATTGGCAGTACTCATCTGAATTCCTATAGGCAGCTTCAACAAGTGCCTTAAAGATGTGTGATCATTAAAATTAAAAAAAGGAACTGGTTATTTCTGAGCAAATTTTGCCAGAAATGTAGCATCCTACAAATTGTAATTGCAAACCTTCACCATGAATATTCATCCATTACAAGAAAAGGTGATGTGAATGATTTATTAGATTCTAGGCAGATTTGGAAGCAATTCTGCAGTTGGTGCAAAGCAAAAGAATGAGTTTGTCTTTATGAGGCTGCAGTCATTTACAGACTGAAATAACCTCAGCATTTTCTGTTTGCTCCTTGAGGCTTTTACATGAAGGCATTCAGTGTTTTGGGGAACCTAAAAGTATATTTCACAGGAAATACGACATTCTTAAAAATCTCCTAATGATTACATCTGCTCAGCTTTACTTGTCATGGCAAGGGTTCAGGTGTCTCCCATCCAGGCACCTCTGTTCACTGCTGTGCACACCTTGGGTAATTATTCCTGTACAAACAAGTGGCAAAGGGGGCAATACCAAGTCCCAAATATGCAAATTAAACAGGAAAGTCAGAAATAATTGGAATAAACCCAGACTGCTCTGATCTTTTATATTCTGACATATGTGTATTAAATGCTATGGCAGCTGGAGAGGAATTTTTGGCTTTTGCAAGCTCATAAGCAAAAGGAACTGATAGGATCACAGAATATCCTGAGTTGGAAGGGGCACACAAGGATCATTGAGTCCAGCTCCTGGCACTGCACAGGACACCCCAAGAGTCACACTCTGTGCCTGAGAGTGTTGTCCAAATGCTCCTTGAGCTCTGCCAGGCTCAGTGCTGTGCCCTGGGGAGCCTGTTCCAGTGCCCAACCACCCTCTGGGGGAAGAAACTTTTCCTGATATCCAGCTTAAACCTCCCCTGGCCCAACTTAGGGCATTCCCTCCAGTGCTGTCACTGATCACCAGAGAAGACATCAGTGCCTGTCCCTCTGCTCCCCCTCATGAGGATGATCAAGACCATCATAATGTCTCACCCCTGCCTCTTGTTCCATTGCCCTGGTCATGTCCTGCCGTGATTACAGAGATCCCTCCAAGGTCATGTGGTATCTCTGCAGTCAGGCATAGATATTTATTTTGACATGCATGAAATTGTTTTTGAGGTTCCTAATCTTTGGGGGTAGAAGAGGCATCTTTCTGCCATTTTACTTTTCTACTCAATCTTCATTTTGTACAGTATTCACTCTGCAATCTTAGCCTGTTAGAATATTCAAGTCCCATTTACATATATAGAAAAAGGCTCTAAAATGCTCTGTAATTAGATGATTCAGAGTAAGAGCCATTTCATTTGGTCTGACCCAAATCTGCTGTTTATCACTGCATACAGTCTGAGTACACGCCAGGGTTTTCTTCTGTGCTGTAACAAACTCATCAGATTTGTGGGGAAGTCTATTTTATTGTTCTCAGAGAATGAAATATTGTTTTTGCTTTCTTGGTCGTCATGGAAAGGAGTAGAGAAGCAATTTTAGAGCTGCCAACTTTTTATGAGGCTGATCTGGAATACTAATTCAAAACTCACATTAAACATCTGATCAAAGTGTTTTGGGTTCCATTATCGTGGATTTCTTAAATAGAAGCAGATGGTATTTTACTGTGTGACAGCATTGAGATTTCCTTTCTCTCAGTTTTATCCAGGGGGAGTACTATTCATGTGAATTCTTATGTAATTCTTAAAACCAAAAAGCCCAAATATATAAAAAGCTAGCATGATGCATGCAACTTTTCCTAAAGAGGTAAATTCTCCATCTCTATATCAGTCTTTATTGCACTTTCCAAAACAGAATTTGTAAGCCCCAGATCCTCCATGATTAAAACTTAACCATGCAAACAGGTTTTGTGTGATTTATATTTTTTTTTGTGCAGTAATGTGCCTCTGGCAATAAAATTTGAACAAGAAATTATGAAGGTCCTTAAGCACCACTATTAACAGGGATTAATTAGGAAGAAAATTCCAGGTATCAGGGTCACACTGTAGTCCTTTCTGTCATAATTGTAATTATAACCTGAAATAACATGTGAAATCTCCCATGGAAACAGTGGTGGGGCTCCACCCAAATTTAAAGCTCTGCCCGTGTAATCAGCTGGCTGTGAAAGGGTCTCAGATCAATGTTTCTGTATTTTCCTCCTGAAAAACAGTCATTTATCAAACAAACACAAGTGGGACATTGCTCTCTCTCCATCAGCTTTGCTTCTGCTTTATCTATTTGTTCCTTGCCCCAGAATTACAACTCATTTACTCTGTAAATCTGCAGGTTTGACTCTGCTCTATTTGATGAAGAAATGTTGTTATTCGACTCCAAGTTTACAGTGAAGACCAAGAGAGCAGCTTATGCTATTTTCTGTCCCAAGCGACTCCCTGAGGCAATCCAGGACAGTTCTGCATTACAGCAGATCTGAGAGGTGATTCTCCTAATGATGTGATTAAAAACAGATCTTCTTTGGGTGGCAAAAGTGGATTTTCAGGGGATGATTTTATAAATTAATCAGGTGGAACTGGTTCTATAAGCCAGAATTTGTCATGTCTGATCTAAATCACAAAGAAACTGAATATATATATATTGCTTTGCTGTATGGGATAATAAGGACGTCAGGAGTGTCAGACTATTACCATGACTGATGGAAAGTGAATCCTGGCTCCCAGCACTATGAATTTTGCATAGAGGTTAAGAAAGATAATGACCTTTATAAAAGCAGCTCCCAGAACTCCTGCACGAGGCCAGGAGTTTCAGTGCCTGGAATGTGGATGAGGTATCCCCTGCCCTGGAGATTGCTTCCAGACCTGTGTGTCTAAGATTAGGGCTCTGCTTTCAGTTATCCTGCATAATGGTATCATGCCAATGAGGGCAGGTTAGTTTAATATAAATTGCACGTGATAACTTTGCATTTCTGCACAAAAAAAAAAAACCAAAAAACAAAAAAAAAACCAACCCAAAACCCCAAAACAAAATAAAACAGACCCTTTTCCCTGTCCAAAAATCAAAGCACTGTGAAACTTGTAAAGCACTTAAAATTCAGTTTCCTTCTGGACACAGCTGTGGGGTTTTACAGTTTTTGAGAATAAGGAATTCCAAACAGGGCAGTTCAGCTTTACCAACTGTGAATAATCAGTCCCTGCTGCTACTGTGGACCCTAGTGTGGAGAAATATCTTCATGTTTGGATACAGTCTTGGCGAAAACAACAGACTTGATATGGGTTGATAATTTAAATGCCTTGTAGGAGCTTTGTAGGGTCACTTTGTAGGGTCATTTTTAATCCTCACTGGAACAAATGGAAATATTCTTAGGAATGTCAGTGATTCTTAGCTATTCTCTGAAGTCAGGTAGTTTGGGATGGCCCTGAGCAAAGGTGTGTCTGCAGCACAGATACCTGCATTTCAACAAGTTCCTAGGACTATCCCAGCCAGAAAGAAATAGGTGTCTCCTGGATGTCATTCATCCTATTTTAGTGCAGATGTCTGAAATAAGCCATGTGAACCCAAATGCACAGCAGATGGCTCTGAAATGTTTGATACTCCAACAGCTCCACCTTAAAAATCAGAGAGAGCTTTAGGCTATTTTTAGCAAATCAGTGTAACAGGACAGAATCCTTTAGTTATTCAATAGATAGCAATCATCCTACAATCTTTTTCAATCAAAACTGCAGTTGGTACAAAACACATTTACTGTTAGCTCACTTACTAAATATATGTCATAGACTCAGTGCTACAATTGTGTGGAGACCCCACAACCTCTCTCCACACAGTCTTGTTGGATATTACAGCAGCTTTTGTTGATGTTTGCAAGTCCCTTCTCCATAAACTCAGTTGTCAGCTTTGGGAATTCCTGACACCACTTCAGGATGTTTGGCACAGCAGGCTGACTGTTTTAATGCTGCTCTTCCTTGGCTGTCACTCTGCCAAGAACTTTTTAAATCTCTGAAATGACTAAGAAAGCTTTAAGGTAAAATGAGCATCACTTAATAAAAAGCAAAATATTAAATCAGTTATTAGTTTCAAAGTGACATATTGAAAGATAAGTGATGGTAGACCTTACAGTTTCCCCTGTGCTGGCAATGGGATGTCTGAAAACTATGACGTGAATGTCTTACAGATGGAGAAGGTCCTGGCCAGGATTGCAGTCCATCAGCACAAAACCCAGAACATGTTGAGTGATAAAAAGCGGAATCAGACTTTACAATGGCTGTCACTGTCATATTTTCTGAAAAATCCCTTTGCCCAGGATTCTTCTCCTAGAAAGCTGAGAAGCCTCAGAGAAAAAGGAAAAGAATATTATCTCATTTGCTTCTCCTGTGTTTTGCTGTTTTGGAATGTGGTTGGAGAATGTTAAACATGTTCACATGTTTATCCAACATGCGAATTGTTTTGACTTAATAACCAATCACAGTCAGGCTGAGTTGGGACTCTGCAAGGAGTCATGAGTTTTTCTTTAGTATCTTTTAGCCTTCTCTCTGTATTCTTTCTCTATTCTTTAGTATAGTTTAGTATAGCATTCTTCAATATAATAAAGATCATACAATAATAAATTAACCTAAGAACATGGAGTCAGATTCACCATTTCCTTCCTTCCATGGGGGTGTCAGAAAATATCACAAATGCTGTGCTACTTTTTAACCTTCAGGATTTGAATGATTTTTGACCCTGTGTGCTTCCACTGCCTTCAGAAACTTGATTTTAGTTGATATTTTATTCATGGAATCCCATTTGCCTGTGTTTGCTGGAGACACACAAAGGGGTGCCCATGGAAAGCAGCTTTTTGGGAAGCTGGATCTCATGTTGGTCCCCATGGAGAGAGGTCAGCTGCAACTAGAACAGGATGAAGCACCCAATTCATCTTACACGAGTGCTCACAAAATGTCTACATTTTGCCTCACCCTTAGGGACAAAGGCACGTTGTTGGTTCTCATTTCTTTCCAAATTTTGAATGTTTTCCAGTGATTTTCTGGGGGGAAAAAAAGGGAGGGTGGCAGTATAATATACCTGCAAGGACTAGACAGGGAAGTTTGTACTTAGAAAAAAATTATAGCTTATTCATTTGATATTTCTGACATAGGACTTTGCGGCTTGCCTTCACGAGTTTTTCTCTTCTGTGTTTGTCTTGTGTTCAGCAAATTAAGGACCTGTTTTAGCATCAGCCTCAGGCATCCATGGATTACCAACAGGGCAGCAGCCTGCACACCCAGCTGGGCAGTGCATGACTGTGCTTGTGGAATGAGATCTGCCTCTGTCCAGCTGGGTGTGACACAGCAAGGAGGCGGCTCAGTCACTTTTGTTATCCCTGCTGCCTGCAGCATCTTTGCCTGGGGTCAGCTAGGTGTCCTCCGTTTGGCCACTTCAGTCAGCAGAAAAAAAATTTAAATATATATATATATGTATGTATGTATGTATGTATGTATGTATGTATGTATGTATGTATTATATGAGAGACTAGATATAAATATGTTAATTAAATAAGAATATAAAATAAACATTTATCTCTATCAAAGTATATGTCTGTCACAGTCATATTTTCTGGAAAAATCCCTTTGCCCAGGATTTCTTCTCCTGGGAAGCTGAGAAGCCTCAGAGAAAAAGGAAAACAATAATAATCTGATTTGCTTCCCCTGTGTTTTGCTGCTTTGGAATGTGTTTGGACATCGTTTACCCACAGGTGATTGTTTCTTTGGTTTCATGTGAGTTGTTTTGACTTATTGGCCAATCAAGGCCAAGCTGTGTTGGGGCTCTGGAAAGAGTCAGGAGTTTTCATTGTTATCTTTCTAGCCTTCTGAAAGTATCTTTTCTGTATTCTTTAGAATAGTTTAGTATAGCATTCTTTAATATAATATAGTATCATAAAATAATAAATTAGTCTTCTAAGAACATGGAGTCAGATTCATCATTCCTTCATTTGTCTGGGCACCCCTCAAATACAATATATGTCTACATTTAATTAACTCTGAAGTTTGGCAGAAAAATGCCTGGAAATAAGAATATTTAGTCTGCAGGATTTGTCTCTGCATGTGGGAAAGTGATAGAGAAGCAAGTTGTTCAGCTGCAGCAAAACCGCCCAGTTGTTATGATGGGTGGGCTGAGCACAACCTCTCATCATCCTTTTGAAAAGGCTGTAATTTCTTTACTCTGATAAATATCAAGGGTCACTTTAAGTCTTAAAACAGAGATTGCTTTCAGAAAGCTTTTAACCTCAGGCTGACATTCTACCTTACCTCCATGGCAAAGCCCATTTTTTAGAGATTAATTCAAACACACTATTCACTTTGCAAAGTTATTTTCAAATTCACTCCCTCCGATCTCTTGCAGGTCTGTGGGTTTCTAATGATGCCAGTGTTTTTATTTTTTACAGCCAGAGGTGCTAAAGATTCACCTTGCCCTCACCTTCACTGTATCTCAGTAATATCTAGGGATGAGTTAATGCATCGTTTCATGAGGTGTTTAAACAAATCTTTCCATCTCTCAGCAGGGGAAGAGATCTGTCATCTTTTTGGTCTGGGATGGGCTGTTTTGGTCCCATCCTGAGATGTCTGATCCTCCTCATGGCCCTGGAGGCCTGGCTAAAACCCACCTCTAATTAATTGTGCCAGGATCAGGCTCCTCATGGATCATCCTCTACCTCATCTTGGGCAGGTCTAGGCTGCAATGAGCATCCATGTGCCAAGGACAAACAGACAAATGCTCCAGCATGGGCATCCATGGCTCTACAGAAGCTTGGATCAAGGAAATTTGCATTCTACTTGCCAGATACTGAACTTTTTTGGATATAATCACTGGCAGACAAACTCCTCCTGTCCTGCTGTAAGTCCTTTTCATCCAAACATCTCAAAGGCTGATTAAATACTAATTTACAGAGAAAGACATTGAAATAAAGAAATAAAAAGTGGCTTTCCTGAGACAACAGAAGCCACAGTAAACCTTTAACTAAGGTCTAAGTTTTGAGGTGATGTTCTGCAAAAGAATGAATTTTATCTGGGACGAGTCAGTGGCACTGATGTGAGTGGAAAGACATCCCTGGAGCTCTTGTTTTACCACCACACTCAGCTCTCTCTCAGGGACTCACCCCTGCTGTGCTGCTCTGCATCTTCATAAGCAGTGGGCTGGCACATGAGTGGAATCTCTGTTCAGAAAGCTGGGTGTAATAAGAACCAGAGTGCCTCACAGACTTTTAATTCAAAACATTTTCTTTCAGCTGAATTTGTAGGAAAAGGGGACATTGGGAAAGATGGTGGGGAAAATGGAATTACTACTTTTGGGTAAGGTGGTAAGGTAAGCAGTGGTTTTAAAGAGGGGGGGAAATTCAGGCACCAGCATAATCCCAGCAATGAAAGCAAACTCATGAGGGAAAAATTAATAAAGCACAAAAACTACATTTACAAGAATTCTACTTAGCTTAGTGCCACTTGAACACTAGCATGTTAATGCAGTAAGCTATTTTTAGTGCAACAAATCAGCTCATCCCTTAAATTGCAAATTTACCTTTGTGGATTTTGGAGGCTGAGGTGTGTTACCAAATTTAAAAATGCTGACAGAGCAATCAGTATTTTTGTGGAGCAAATCAAACTGAGACTTTGTGTCAAAACAACATCATCCTGAGGGAGCTGGAGAAGCAAACGTGCAGAGAAAGGTACATTCCATTATAAATACTGCATTATTCCTTGTGAATATTCCTTGTAAGGGAAGCAGGTTATACTCCTGAAGATGCTATAATACTCTTTATAGGACTCAGGGCACCTGCTTTAAGAGACAATTTACTCTGAAACCACACAGGGAGCAACCAAGGCTGACTCTGAGGCATCTCCTGGAGGTGGGGACAGGGCTGATGTGAAATGCACAGGTTTGCTCCCTCCTCCTGCAGAAAACCATGCAAAGCTCAGCTGTACCCCAGATTTGTGCATCCTTTTTCCCACACAAGAGGTCCTCTCTCTCAGCAAGGGGTAAAAGCCCCCAGGATGGGAGTGCTGCTCTGTGGCATTCACATTCCCTGAATGTGATTCCTTCACCCAGGGTTTTCTCCTGGGAAGCTGAAAGGCAGCGAGAGACCTCAGAGAAAAGGGAAACAATTCTTATCTCTTTTGCTTCTCCTGTGTTGTGCTCAAGTGGAATGTGTTTGGAGATTGTTTACCCACAGGTGATTGTTTCATTGGATTCTGCTGTGAGTTATTTTGACTCTGGCCAATTGGGGCCAAGCTGTGTTGGGACTCTGGAGAGAGTCAGGAGTTTTCATTATTAGTTTTTTAGCACTGAGTAAGTATCTTTTTTGTATTCTTTAGTGTAGTATAGTATTCTTTAATATAATATAGTATCATAAAGTAATAAATTAGCCTTCTGAGAACATGGAGTCAGATGCATCGTTCTTCCCTGCCCTGGGGCTTGCCGTGCATTTACAATATTGCTCCTCTGATGGGTTTGGCCCCAAACCTTGCTCTTTTTCCATGAAGATCCATAGAATGAGCTGGGTCTAATGAATGTGGGAGTTTTAGGAGAGGGAGGCTGTAAACTCAGCAAGACAGGCAAAGAGTTTACACAATGTTTATTTTTGAGCACGCCAGCATCTGCCTGCGGCACCTGAATGGCTGCAGAAATTGTTTTCAGAAATTAATCATAATTGAGCCTGATGCTCTGGGTAAATGCACCATGACTCATCCAGAGCTGAAGCACAGAGAGCCTGCACGGTGACTGTCGCTGTGCTGGGATAAAATAACTTCTCAAACAGATGATGCATGTGACACTTGGATGTGCTCATCTAATTGCAGTAACTGGCACAGAGAAGAGGAGCTGTTACGAAGGTTTTTGCATTAGCACACACGTTTCAGGGTATTTATTGCTTCCAGGACTGCTGAGGATGGACAAAAGGCTCCCAGGTGCCAAGAAAGCTGCTAAGAGCACTCAGCATTTTAAGCTGCAAAAATCATCTAACAGCACGTGCCCTGCTTTGCCTTACATCCTTACCCACAGGAGCAGCTTGATCTAGAGGGTGACTTCCCTGCCCATGGCAAAGGGGCTGGAAGTGGGTGATCTTTCCAACCCAAACCATTCTATGATTCTATGTTTAGGAGTCAAGTGAATGTTGTGTGTTGCTCCTTCAGCCTCCTTACAGCTGAAGCTCCAGAAATTGAGAGGGGACTCTGCACTGACATGTAGATCAGCCTTTTGGGGTAGATCAGGCTGCTTGGTCACAGCATCACCTTGAAATCACCTTGAAAAGTTGTATTTCTGTCACGTGCTTGTGTAGGGCCAGCACAATTTCACACCCAGATACCAGAGTCAGTCTTCTCACGCCATGAATTACACCTCTGGCTTCTACTAAAATGACTTTATTACAATCTCTGACATTCACTTGTGTGCTTTTTATTTGGAAAAAATGGGTTTTGAAAGTTTACAAAGGCTTGCTTGGGAGCAGAAAATCAATACTGCCGTTAATACTGAGTTGCAGTCATTTGCTGCCATTGCATGTGTCAGTGCTATCAGCAGTGTCAGCTCAATCCATTTTTGCTACCAACCACAGCAATAATAAAGTGATAAAATATATCCTATCTACAAAAATTCCTGTTTATCAAACAGGTGGGACTTTCAGAGCATTTTAATGTTGGCTCAGGATGGCTCCCATTGGTGTCCCTGGGAGTGCCTGGTATTGTTTTCTTTGCAGCTTTTGAAGAGTGAGGAGATATTGTCATTGATTCAGGGGATGCAGAAAGAGAGACCATTGAAAATGCAGTGTTTTAATCACAAAACTTCCATCAAGATCAGGCAGGTCAATAGAAAATATGAGCCCTGTTTCGTTCCAGAGAACAATATCATAAAATCATACAATGTTTGGGTTGGAAGGGACCTTTAAAGGTCACCTGGTCAAACTGTGTGAAAGCCTTGTGATGTTTTGATTTTCCTCCTCCTTGAAAAGCAAGATGTTTCTGATAGGGTAGGTGGGAGAGGGAGTTCTGCTCACTACACTGTGGGATAGTGGCCTCTGACACTTTGGTGATGGAACAAGGGACAAACGGTGACTGGAGAAGCTGGGCAACATGGGGACCCCTTGGTCAGAAATACAGCACTGCAGGGAGGCTGCTCGGCTTTCTGCTCCTTCCTAGAGCCAAGAGTGCATCTGCAGAGCCCCTGCCAGCCTAGAGTGGATGTGATCAGCCTCAACACCCCTAGCATCACTGTTGAGATGAGTACAAAGTTACACCAAATAACTGTTGTCCTCTGCAGAAAGCAATTTAGTCTGTGTCACTCCTCCTAACTTAGTTCACACACCAAACCAACACAGGCAGAACATGCAGATTTTAGCTTTCTGATAGTTCACAATGCATTTCTTTGCAGATTGCTAACCCTACCCTCCTCCTCTTTGGACATAACCATGTCACCATGGGTCCCTGAGAGTCCTCTAACAAGGCTGGATTTTGCCTGCAAAGTCAAGAGAATCATCATTACTCAAAACCCTCTTGCTACCCAGTAGCAGGCAAATAGGTTTGCTGGGAAAAGATGCCTGTGGATGAATAGCTGAGAAACCCTAATAGCAGCAGTAAAAGGCTTTGGATGCTGATCCTGCTGTCTGCCCCCAGTTGTCTTGGAAATAATTGCTATTCCTTCTTACTCAAAACAAACATGTTAACTTGATTTTAATGCAGTGATCATCTCTTTTTATTCTATATATGATAGGGAGGAGACTCAGATGGCCTGTACACTATAAAACTGAAAATTAGTATTTTTCCCTTAGTTTAGAAAGCAAAGAAAGAGCTGTCAAATCATGTGGCTATCTCAAAAGCAGAGAAGTCTTACAGCTGAATTTCTTGTGATTCACATTCAAGCAAGGCAGATTATGTCTCTTAACCTCCCTTCTCCAGGCCTGTGGATAGAAATGGTACAGAAGTGCTTTGGGTCTTTCATGTCTAACCTTTGCTCATACTAAATTGTATGTATTCAAGGAGCTGTTCTACTGCCAAGCCAAGAGCAAGATTTACAGGAAAATACACCTAAAGTCACAATAAGAGAAAGGATGAACAAAGAAATCACAAATGGAAGGCTTCGAGAGGTTTAAAGTGGATCCAAAGGATGAAGTTTGCTAGAAAAGCAAAATACAGGCACTCCAAACATCTCTAGGGAGAAGAGGTAAAAATACAGCATTGAGGAGCACAGGAGGGAAAGGGATAAATCCTGAATGTTCCATCTAGGAGTGGGAATTATGAAAAGGCTATACAAGCTGATCCTGGCTGTTGTCTATCCAGGGAGCCTTGTTTCCTTGTTTTTCAGGTGTGGGTTTACATCAGGAGGCTACAGCTGTGTGATGAAACCTCACAATTGCATCACAGAGCCCAGCAACCCCTGTACAACATCATTTCCCCTGGCTTGGAAGCAGGTGGGGCTGAGGGTAGAGTATAAACCAGTCAGACATGTACCAAGGCTGGTACATGTACACCCCAAAGCTGGAGGATGTGAACCTTGTTTAAAGAGGATACTCTCTAGGCAGCAGAAAATTATTTAGGGTGGCTTCATTGCACCATGTATAAGTCTCTATATCAGAACTACCTGTAAATTTAATGGAGAGAAAAGACATTCAACTCCTCCTCAAACAGATGATTAAAACAATCTCTGAAGAAGGCTACCTTCACCTTCAGCTCTGGATGCTGCCAGGTACCCTTTAGAAAAAGGTTTCTGATGTGTTTATAATTTGTATTTTAGGGGAAGGTGAATAGTACTCCCAGAGCCCTACAAGTTTTTATGTATCTTGAATTTCCAAAGAGCTTGAAAAGTTTGCAAGTTCACTGTGGGTGACAAAGTTAAATGAGGTGGATCCCAGCACTGGGTTCTTCCATGGGCTGCAGGAGAACCTGAGAGAGATCTCACTGCAAATGCCACCCATTTTTTACAGTGACTGCTTAGCCATCACATCAGCTTTCTCAGCTGGGTTCTCCAGATATTCCAGCATGGAGTCATGATGGTCCTTGAATGATTTGACAGTATAAGTGATGTTTAAGTAGGTCTGAGGCCTGGGCATAAACATTCTTTTAGTATTGTTATGTATCTTGAATTTTCAAAGAGCTTGAAAAGTTTGCAA
This sequence comes from Geospiza fortis, assembly GCF_000277835.1. NCBI lineage: Eukaryota > Metazoa > Chordata > Aves > Passeriformes > Thraupidae > Geospiza > Geospiza fortis. The sequence goes on from NW_005054409.1 coordinate 1,618,803, forward strand.
GTTCAAAAGTAAGAATATTTGTAGGAGCAAGCACATATTAAGGTTTTCTTGAACTGCACTCAGAAAAGCACCAGGATGACACAAGGTCTTGA
>NW_005054409.1:1618933-1619449 GCF_000277835.1 Geospiza fortis
TCTCTCACGGAAGGTACACAGATGTCCAGGTTATATGGGAAAATATATGGTTCATGAGAAAAAGAATAAGTCAGAGCAGGACATACTGTGGTAGAGCTCACAGATGGATGTGCATTCTTTTAGCAAGCTAAAAGAATGTTACCTTCTGTGGGAAAGCAGTTACTCTTGCAGAGCAATCACAAAATTTAACCACATGGATAGTCAACAATGTTAAAAAACGAGTTTCAGCGAAGAAACTCCATGAAATTGCTTTATGTTGGTTAGCTTTTCCAAAAGTTGCAGTGAAATTTGTGTGCAGGCAAGGTTTTTAAGGGAATTTCCCCAGAAAGAGGCAGAGCAGAAAAGGGTTAACAACTTCATTCACTGTGTGATGTATTCTCAGGAAAGGCACTGTCAGCCTACAGACCTGACTAATCCCCAGTGTGGTTACTAATTGCTGTCATCCAAACAGTAGCTGGCAGCCATTTAATTTTCCCTTTCACTTGGAGTCATTAACATTAGTGACATATGGCTCTT
>NW_005054409.1:1619464-1622932 GCF_000277835.1 Geospiza fortis
AGCTCAGTGGCTACCAGGGAAACCTATGGCTTGAGCTTTGCAAACATAAAAGTCCATGATGAACTTTCAGCATCTTGATGGTGTCAGGAAGAACTGTTTACAGATCTGGATCCTAAATGCCTGCAAGCTGTTGGTTTTTTTTTCTGGGCACAACTTAGAACAGCAGTATAAAGGTACACTTTTAGATCTTCACCTTATACCAGGCTGATGCACAATAAAATTCAGGCAATAGGGGAGATGTAGCTTGAAACACATTACAGTACAAATTATTACTTGCTACTTTGCTTTTTTCCTTTCTTTTTCACTTTAATGTAGTTGAGCTGAGAAATTGTTTATAAGTGAGATTGCATAAATCTTCTGAATTACTTTTGTATCTTTTCACTTGACTCAAAATATTAGGTCAAGATTTCAGATGCAGATCTCAAAATTGTTTCACTCTCTGCTCTCTGTTCTTACTAGATTTAAAACTCCTTTATCTCTGCTGCCTTATATATAGGTGCTACTCTTTTTTTGTATGAAAGCTACACAATATGTCTCAAACCCATACTGCTTTCCTCTATGTCATTTGTTCATGTCTATCTAAGCTCATTAATTCTTTAAACTTTTTATTTTCTGCTGGCCACATGATTATTATGCACTGCAGAATTTTTGCCATCCTGCTTTCAGGTAAGATCTTCAGGATTTAGTATCACAGGCACTTCAGATCCTGTTCAAATAGCACAGCAACCATAGTGATGATATTGCTTTAAAGATCAAGTAATTTCTGGACCTTTTGTCATTTTGAAACCTAAGGTAAGACAAAAAAAAAAATCTCAGATCCTGGTGATTTTTCTTGCTAGGAAGACAGCAAGTCCCACAGAGGACAGTAGAAAAGCTTTGGTAACATTCAGCAAGTCCTGAAGAACAGTATGCAGCCTTTTATTTGTAAATTGACTTAGACCTACTCTGAGTTTTAAGGTTAAATAATTTAGTGATGCAAAAGGGTGATGGAGCAGCTGACAAAGCACACTCTGGTACTCCCCTTCCTCACTCATCTCTGTGCTGTATGGAAGTTTTGCTCACCTGAACTGACTCTGCTGGCCCTGTTTCCTCCTGGAGGCTCCCTGGGAATCAGCAGCAGCAACCCCACACTGCAGAGAGCAATTCTAGCAGCAGCCCCCCAAATCTGCTTCCCCACTCTGCATTCTTACTGCAGGTCAGCTCCTGCAGCAAGAAGTGCACTTTTCTGCAAGCTGACCTTGTGCTGCAGCACATGCCACAGTTGAGATGGCCACAACACACAGAGAAACACAATTTCAGAAGGCTTTAAGCACCAGCCCATACAGAGTAACACCATACCACTTCAGAAGGCTCCAAACACCTGAATAGCTGAGAAACCCTAATAGCAGCAATATTAGGGGTTTTTTTTACTTTATTTTTACTTTATTGCTCTTAGGGTTTTATAAGGGTTTTTATTTTTACTTTATTGCTCTTCAGTCCATCCTTTTATACCCCTCATCTTACATACATTGCACCTGCGTGCCCTCTGTTCCCTTTGGTGGTTGCTCAGTGCCCCTGGTCACTCCCTGTCTCATCACCTTCAGTGCTGCTCACCTAATTTTCACAGCTGTACCCACTGGGGATGAGGCTCTGCCACAGCCCCACTCCCAATCACCACAAACTGTGTGCCCACAGCCTTGTACCCATTTTCCTCGTGTGAAAGCCATGCTGTAACCAACCAAGACATTTTTTCCCATATACTTTCAGCATTGCTGAAATTCCTGGGAGTGTCTGCAGTTGTGTGTGTTTTATTTTACCAAAGGTGAAGAGAAATGCTGCTGCAGCTGAAATACTGGATTTTATCCTGCAGTTAAGGTGAGCAACAAATCCTTGGGACCAATCTTGTGACCTACCCAGTGCAGAAGCACAGAGCATAAAGCAGCAGCAAAGTTTCTATCCTGTTTTCCACTTTTTCTGGAAAGAGACTTTTATTTTTTTCATGTAGCTGATTACACAAGGTGCTTTGTTTGGCACCCTGGTGAGCAGTAGGGCCTTTGATGGGAGCACCATAACCCACTTTCCTTCCTCCAGCTGGAGCTAAAATCAGAGCAAGGCTCTCTACAAGAACAAAGGGAAATGGCAAACCTGTCTCTGTTAGCAGAGCATCACAAAGCTCCTTTCCTGACGGCTCCAGCAAGGGTCTCAAGTGACATAAAATGAGCAAATTGAACCATTTTTGTGTTAGCACACAGTCACAGCAATTACACCAGCCAGGGGTGGACAGAGAGCTTGCACGATGCAAAGATCTGACTCTGCCCTTATACCTGCATCTCTTTTCATGAGGTGAATAAAAGCTGAGTCAAACCTGAATCATGGTGAGCAGGAACTGCAGTAAAATTACCGAAAAAAGTCACTCCATGAATTGAAAGAAAAACCATAAAAAAAGGCTATTGGAGTCTGAAAAGTGGATCAATAAGGACAGGAACATCTTGTGCTAGCCATGGGAAGCCCTGTGCTGGGCTTTGCTAGTTAAATAAGAGGAGGCAGAAAGGAAGACCCAGAAGGGAGCAGGAAAGTGAGCAGGGCCAACCCCAGAGATGCCAGGGAAGCAGAGGATGATCGGTGCCTGAGGCAGTCACACACTTCATTAAGAATGAGTGGTTGGACATTGCTGGGGAACAGGAGACAAAATTCGGACTGAAAGGCAAGCACCGAGGGAGAAACGTGCATAATTCTGGGGGATAAGAATAATTTGGGTCAGGCCACGAATAAGCTGCTTTCCCATCTCGCTGAGCAGGTCGCTGCCCTGCTCTGGCCATGAGCTGAGTGGTCCAGGGCACATCCTGCCCGCGGGGATCCCGCCTCGCCTGGGGGACACGGAGCATCCTTAGCGGTCTGAGGAGCAGGGAGGTGGCTGCAGGCCACCCTGCACTCCTAACTATCATGGCTATCCTCTCAGCAGCCCTGGGAGGATGAATAGGACTCAACCAAACACAAATCTGAAAAATCCTAGCCTTTTCTTCCATCTCCCACCTAGGCTGAATAGCAGTCGTTATCATCTACAACCCTAAACTCACCCTCCTCAACTTCTACCTATACACTATAATAACTGCAACCGTTTTCCTCACCCTAAACACAAGCAAAGTCCTAAAGCTATCTACCCTAATAACTGCATGGACCAAAATTCCGTCACTGAATGTAACACTACTCCTAACCCTGCTGTCTCCTGCAGGACTCCCTCCCCTGACAGGATTCCTACTTAAATGACTTATCATTCAAGAACTGACTAAGCAAGACATAGCCCCACCAGCCACACTTATCTCCCTCCTTTCCCTGCTAAGCCTGTTCTTTTACCTTCGTCTCGCATACTGCACAACAATTACACTCCCCCCGCGCCGCCTGGCGCTGCCAAGGACAGGGACAGGGGTGGCAGCAGCCCGGCGGGGGATGCAGGGCTGGGGAAGGAAGGGGGCATTCCATCCCACAGCG
>NW_005054409.1:1623732-1634911 GCF_000277835.1 Geospiza fortis
CTCCGAACCAAGGGGGCTCGGCCGGCCTCGCTGTTTTTCTAAATACCGAGTTGCATCAGCGCAAAGGTGGAGAGCAAGGGAGGGATGGTGTGTGATGTCCCGCCCGCCCGGTGCCAGCTCGGTGTGTTCGGGGCTGAGCCGTGCGTGTGGCATGGGGAGAGAAACTTTCTGGCTCTCTGCTGCTGTAGGAACCCGAACCTGGAGGGAGTCGGTGTGCTCGGAGCGGGGACGCTCCGCACGGCTCTGCGGGATGCGGGGCTGAGGCGGCCGGACCGGGATGCGCAGCCCCGGGTGGCCCCTGAGGTTTTCCGGGGAAGGAACCTGGGCTTCATGAAGCTGTTTTCCAGGGTTTCCAGCCTTACTCCTACATGCAGGGAAATCCTCTGCTGCTGTTAAAGAGCAAGTGGGTCTTTGCTGTGTTTTAAACCAGCAGTAGAGGTGAGGAGGCTGGGTGTCAGCTGGGAGCTCTTGGCTGGTGAAGGGTCCTGATCCATGCTTGGAGGCTATTGCAGTGTGGGACCTCCTTGGCTGGGGGTGCAGAAGACCTTCCTGCAGTGAAAGAGAGCATTTCTGACCTGGGGAATATTCTCTCTTTGCCTATGAAATTTCCTTGTTGTCTTCCAAGTGGCAGAGCTCAGCGCTAGTCTAGCGTGGGAAATCTTGCAGTAGGGAGAGGTGATGTCTGGCAAATCAGTGTCTGTTTTGGGCATGTTTCTCTTAAATGTTGATCATCCTCAGGGCATGTTTTTCCTAAATGTTAGTCATTCTCAGAGAGAGGAATTTATGCAGCCACCTGCTTTAAATTACCTATCTGCCTTTTCAGCTAGTGAAGGGAAACAGGTACTTTTAGAGCTGGTTTTATCCTAAAGTCTTTGCATCAAAAAAATGAACCTCTGCAGATGGTTAAAGGTGAGAGCTGAACCTGTGCAGTGGTACCAAAAGTGTAGAGCTGGTATTTTGAGCATCTTGAACTGGGCTTTAGGTGTGCAAATTCTCTCTAGAGCCCCACTCCTGTACACCTGTGGATCTGGACCTGTGTGCTTTTGCTTTCTTTTCAGAGAGGCTGACAATGTTGTTTTACTTGAGTTGAGTGCTCTTTGAAACAGAGACAGCCCTCACATGGTTAAAAAGCTGTGTGTTGCTTGTGCTGGGGTGTGTGCAGCCATGAAAGTGTGTGTCCCAGGAAATGTAATTACAAACATGTCTGGATGGAGGCAGAGGGGAGGAAAAAAAGGGAGTTTACAAAGAGCCAGGATAGCAGATGAACTGCTTTACAAAAGGGAAGAGCAGAAGTTAATATTTTTTGTCTCAAAACGCTGCTATTTGCCCAAATTCAGTCCAATTTGAGTGACCTGGGTGTATTGCCATTAACAACCTGATGAGATTGACTCTGATTTGGGCAGACTCAGACAGGGATGAAGTTGTGCCATAAGAAAGCACAGCCTGTCAGAGGGTATTGCAGTCCTTTGAAGACTTGCTAAACGTCTTTTGTTTTATACCCAGAAGGTCTGAGAAGCACAAGGCTTAATGTACTGACAGGTAGTTCAATTTATAGGGGATCCTTCTTTAGCAGCACTTTCCCCACTCCTTCCTTGGCTACTTGTATTTGGTTCCCTCACTTATGACAAATACAGATATCTGCTGGTTTGTGAGATTTCTGTGCTGGCACAACATTTGGAGCAGTGGGATCTCTGGCTGTGCCTGAGGCTCTGTGGTGCTCTCATTACATAGATTGTAAAATAAGAATGTCTAGCAATGTCACTTTCCAGAAACCTTTTTGTCATTGACTCCATGGGTCAGGCACTGTAGCAGTTCAGCACACTGGATTTAGGAGAGGTGTGTTTGTGCTGCAAACCAAAGGTACAAGCAGCTTCAATGAATGCTCCTGTGAGTTTTTTGGAGTAAATTGATACAGCCATGAGCTTCTGGCACAGCAGTGGTCAGTCCAGGCTGTGATGGTCGTTCACATCGTGAGCCCTCCCTGAGCTCTCCAGTGCCAGCAGCAAATTTAAAGGTGGTTTGTGCATCTCCAAGAGATGGAGGCAGCCTCAGCTTGGATGGCTGGGGTACAGAACCTGGGGGGACCCATTACTGTGGCCTGTGCCTCTGGTGACTTGGCAGCTCGAGTTAGGACAGTGGTAGAACAAGTGCTTGGTGAATTCTTTCTGCTGTGCCAATGATGATCAGGGTACTCATGCAAATATTTCATGTGTTGCATAAATTATGACTTTGAGTGGAATTGATGACACCCATGCTTTTCACTGCCATTAAATACACATTAAGCTGTTATGTTGGAAATGATGAGGTATTTATGCCAGTCCCCATGCTGCTGCAGGGACAATGGTTGTTACATCTTATATTCCAGTGTTTTGTACTTTTTCTTTTCTGAACTTTTCAACTGAATGGGTCTTCTTCAGCTTCACCTTAGAGATTCACCCAAATCTGAGCAGATTTTGCTTTTAGGACATTTGAAACTCAGCCTAAATGGGTCTTTTCTTCATTTCATCTTTCCCTGTGTTGTTTTTTGCAATAATAATAAAAAAATTGAACTCCCTGAGTGACTCTTTTGATTCCCATTCAGCCAAATTGCTTTCAAAGAGAGATACAGACTATCCTGCTGGCAAAGATGTTTTCTTTCATACTCCTGTTCAACTCTCAGTTATTATGCAGATTGAGAAGTGCCTCTGACATTGATAATAAATGTGATTCTGATACTTTGCATGGTTTACCTGCTGTTTCAGTAGACAGGTAAATTAAAGGGTTATGCTAAATGCTCTCTTTAAGGGAATGTATTTTTGCACTAGTCTGCTAGAATCCTCATGGAAAAGACAAAAACAATATAAGAAATGTTCTTGGAAAATGAGAGTCTTATAAAATCACTTGAAGGCAAAGGCATCCTAAGAATAAAGGGATATTGAACTTAGGTCAAGTAAGGGGGATTTGGTGTGTTGAAATAGTGCCAATTCTCATGAGGAGAAAAGGTTAAAAAATCGAGTATGTTAAATCAGGATATTAGGTACTGAGCTAAGCAGTGTGGGAAGCAAGGTGAAATTCTGTCTTTGCGTGTAAAGGGTGGAGAGGAGATGTGTCAGTCCTGGAAAGGTGTTAGGTAAGCCAGCATGCCTGTCACACATGGCAGGAGTGACAGGGATGTGTGCTGGAAGGAACATGAATATCTGAAACACCTGAATATCTGAAACACTCCTGTGCTGTAAGTGGGCTGGACCTGCTTGGGAAGAGGTTTGGCGTCATTGCAGGAGGCTCTGTGGAGGCAGTGCACGTGCTGCTGGTGAAGCAGTTTGGGTGGGTGATTAAAAGGAAAAGGAAAGAATAAAACCTGTCAGAGGGGTTGTGTGCCCTGTCATTAGTACTCAGGAACCGTGAATGCTGTGTTTGTTCTACAGCCGGTTAATGAGCACGCAGTGATCACAGCGGAGGGTGGGGCTGTCTTGGTAAGGAGGGAGTAATTTAACAGAGCAAGAAAAAGAAGAATTATCCCCTGCATTAATGCATGGGATAGAGAAAATTAATGAAATGCAAATCTCTGGAATAAGGTAGAAATAAAAATGATTTTTGTGCACTTGAAAGGCTAAATGCTTTTATTATTAAAAAGTAATAATTTATTTTTATGTAACCATAAACAACCTTTGGTTTGATCAAATACAACTATTTGGTTTCTGAGATTCATTTAGTCCCTGTTGGCTTGAAAATCTTTGAAGGGATTAGCTCATTTAGAAAGGAATTCTCCTTCCAAGTTGGTTTCCTTGCTGCCCCTTATTGGTACCCTCGTCCATTTCTCTGAAGCATCTGCATTTGCTGTTTTGGCAACAGAGCAGGTGCTACCTATAGCAGCTGCTGGGATGATCCAGTGTTGTATTCTCTAATTTCTAACCACCTTGAGAGATATTAGACACTTAACCTATGATTTATTCAGAGTCAGCAGAAGAGGCTGGGGAAAGATTCCTACACAGACCATTTTATTTCTTTCATGTCTTGCTACATGGATTTTGTCTTTGTGGGGGAAAGAGAAATGTACAGCTTCCATTTTCCATGGTGATGAAGGGTCATAAAGATGAGGAAAGAGGAGCAAAAACCAGGCTACAAAACTGCTGACAGTGAAGTCGATGGAGTGGAAACACGCTCACAAAAGGTGAGGAGATGGATGCTAAAACACAGGTACCACAGCAGAGAGCACAGGAGCACACCAAGGTGGGGGAAGCACAGGGAGATTGGTGAGGTGTCAGAAATGAAAACCTGGGAAGGAAGACAGATGCTGGCATAAAAACTGGATAGTGAGCCATGGCTGTAATGATTCAAGGGTAAGAGAATTAGTCATAGTGGAAACTGCTGTAACAGACCATAAACTCAAAAGAGTAGTAGCCATTAAACCAACACAAGATTGCATTTCTTCCACCATCAAATATCACTGGATCATTCAGGGTGAGATTGATCATTTATAAAGGAGGCCATGATTTTATTTTCTCTTTTTCCTCATAGGTTGAGGCTGAGTGAGAATGGGAGCTGTGCTGGGATTCCTGACACATCCATGCATCAGGACTACCAGCCAGCCAGCCAGGGGCCAGGATGGGTTTTTGCAGGGATTTGGACTCTCAGCTGCCTTTTCCAGGCCATGTTTTCCACCAGGTGTTGGTTGGGAAGGCTTTGGCAGTACTGTGTGTTGCTTTATGCCAGGTGATGACCTGGGTCAGAAATGCTGGAATCACTTGAAGGGAACCTTTTCCATGAGCCTGACCATGTGTCAGTGAAGGTGTTGGCAGGACTCCCACTGGCCACAGCCACCCTGGGGCAGAGCCAGGGCCTCCCAGACCTGCAGGGCTCAGGCTGGGGGCAGCAGGGAGATGCCATCACTGCAGGCTTCCCTGTGTCATATGGTAGGTTGCTGTCAACACCTGCTGAAGGGAAGTAGTGAGCATCAACTAAGTAGAAATAAAAAGATTAGAGGAGAACAGATAATGGTCTGTAAAAAGAAAAGAAGCCTTGAATGCCTCATGCTTGAGATAGGAAAGAAACAGTGTTTGGGAACAGGTCCCACATGTCTCCCAGATGGTGCCAAGGTTTTTCTAGGGGCTGCTGCTGTGAAGGTCCAATGTTATTATCCTGTTATTATCCAGCATGGCCATATCTTCCCTAACCCTTACATCTACTTGGAAAAGAGTGTCCTGCTCACTAGCCCTTGGTAATACCTTGGGTCTTACCCTGAACTGAAAATGTGTTTGGATTTTGATTGCTGGTACTGGGAACATTTTGGTTTCCAGTCCTTTGAAAACAAAACCCTCTGGTTTTGAAGGAGAGAAATGGATAAACCCCCCTTTTTGTTTTTTATTTTAACAACCATCTTTTAAAGCAAACAAACAAACAAAACCCTTTCAAGTACAAAACGTTGTCTAAATCTCATAATGACCTTGTTTCACCAGCATTGTGATGCTCTCTTTGATAAATAGTGCCAGACAGTAATCACTGTGCACTTGGGACATGAGCTCAGAGCTGATTTAAGATGATCTAGGACGACATGTGCAGCTGAGCTGCTGGCTCTCTGTGTTGGTGCTGATGATCCTGTCACTGTGCTGAGTCAGAACTAATGCTGATTTGGCTGCAAACTCACCTGACATAAAGAAAAAAAACCTAAAAGAAGCCAAAAATAAAAGGGTGAGGTTTTATCTGGGAGAGTGTCAGAGATGACTCAGTCAGGGTTTAGGTTCTGGGGTGATAGAAGTGATGCAGGTGGCTTTGGGACCTACTCAGGGGCACAAGTCTGGTCTTTTATTTCTAGAACATAAAGTTTTGGTGGAACAGACCTAGCCTGGATTTACACTGAGATAATGGCAAGGGGATTGTATTTCATCATGTAGGAAGAAGAAAATGAGAGCTGTGTGTTAAAGGTGTGAAACAACCTGTTTGTTTTTGATTGTTGCTCTCTGTTGTGCTTTGACTTAAGAGACACAAGCGATGTCCCTGCAAGGAAAGGTATTTGCTGGCTGCAAGATGTGTTTTCAATGAAAAAATTAATAATTCCAGGTGATGGTGTATTCCCAACTGGAAAATTTCTTTGGCATTGAGTTTTTACTGCTACAAAGAGAAAACAAATTGCTCATCCCATTGACATGGAATTACCTGTTAGTGTTTTGTGGTCAAGAAATACAACACACAACAGAGGTGATTTATGGTGACGCTTGAAGACTGTTGGAAAGTACCTACAAAAAGTGATAGGAACTGTTATCTGGTGGTGAAAATGCTGGGTAGCTCAAGTTTCATTTGGTTAGATTTTGTTCCACCTTAGAGGTACAAATATTTTCCAGGGATAATCCACAGGAAAGTGGCTCAGGGTGTTTGGGATTGGTTAAAAGGCTGTGCCCACCCTGCCAAGAACAGGAGCATCAGGGGAAGATATTCCTGTAAACAAGATGAGCAAGTCCATGAGTGTGGGCAGATCCTTGGCCCTCTTCTAGTTAGCAGGGCTGACCCAGTCAAAAGAGCTATTTTCTATATGATAATTACCAATGTGGGTTACTAGTGCTAATCTTATAATCCAATTTGTTGAAAAAACCCCGCTTTAGGGAGAGGATGAACTTTCCCTCTGAGGGTGGAACTGACCTGAACATGCTTAGAGGTGTTTTTGATGTAATGAATATGGTCAGAAAATGGAAATGCATTAGATAACCAAGCCAGAGGGAGGAGAGATGGGGAGTGCAAAACCTGGAGATGCCATTAACATAATTGCTGCCGGCTTGATAAAACACAGGACACATTTAATAGTGGAGAAATCAGTGTCTATATTGATTGTACTGTCACAGAAAACAGAAGTGTACCAGGTGGTGACTGCTAGCAGCAAACTGAAGGGCAAAGGTGATTTAGACCTGAGCTGTTGACTCTTCAAGTGTTAATTTCCCACGGTGTTTCCTGACGTGTATGAAATAGTCCTGGTTTTGTACTTGCTCTCTGAAGTTTCTTAAAGGAAGGCCTTCCCACAGGCTGGTGGTGTTTTATACACACAAGGGGTGCTGCTGTGCCTTTGGAGAGGTGTACAGCAGAAATGGATGCTGGCTGGTTTTTCCCAGGCTTTTATATCCATGGCTCCCTCCTGCTGGCAGGTCAACAGTGCTGATCAAATGCTGCTTGTTTCTGGTTAAGCTGCTTTTTATCTCCAGCTCTGTGGCTCCCTGAAGCAAATGAAGAAAAGAAAGATTTCCCAAGACAGTTCTTTTCTTCTCTATTCTGTTTGTTCTTATTTAATCAAATTTTTAAAAAAATTCAGACTTCTCTTGAAAGGCAAGCATGGGGGGCTGTAACCAGGCTTTCTTTATGGGAGGATTCATGCTTGCACGGAGGGACTACGAGCTGGTGTTCATCTCAGGGATGCTGGGGCCAGGCTGCATGATGGAATTGGAGTGGGAAATGAGTCAGTTTATGATGCTGCACCTTCCTCACAAGCACCTGCCCTGCAGACCTGCTGATGAGCAGCTTGTCTCCCCTGTGATGAATGTCAAGTGTCCTGATTAGTAGGAGAGTGGCTCTCCCCTAGAGCTGCTCAAGTAACAGCTGAACCCATTCCAACTCTCTCCTCTTCCAGAAGAGCTGACAGGATGACTGTCAATTAATGCCTGGTTTTGATGCTGAATATGGGATACACATGTGCTCTGAATTCCCCTTTTTTAGCTAGAAGCCCACTGTTCTCTGTGTTAGCCTCTGCACAGTGAGGCAGTAGATCCAGAGGCATTGCTCTATCCTGGACCATAGGAACACATCCTATTAGAGGCAAACCATCCTTCCAGGGAGGCACTGACCAGGTATCACAAATAGTTCAACACTGAGCCCTGAACTGCTGCTGAAATAGCTCTGATCAATGATCACACTCCCATTCACCCCAGCTAAGAGGAGGCAAAATGCCAAAACCAATCAATTCCTGTACCTTTTTGTTTTGCAGTATTTTTAATGGCACTTAAAGCCAACTCTACTTAAAAGTTTGCTGGCTCCTCTGAAAAGTCATTGCTTTGCAGTTCCAGCTTTTAAATTAAAGAAAATCCCAAACAAACCAGCTGGTTTGCTACATTGCCTGTTGTGATACTGACCTGCAAATCTCTTGAACTGCTTTGCAAAACAAGGGAAAAAGATTTCCTTAAAGCCTCGTCATGTGCTCATGCAGGAATCACAGTTTTCATTGAAAAAGGTGGGAGAAAAGAAAAGTTAGGTTGGTTCCTTAGTATTGAAGAGTTGAAACTGTGAACTTTGAAAGTCTGTAAAGTTAAATGAGGTGGAGCTAAGTTGCATAGTGTTTTAAGGTCCTGTGGCACTTAAATACGTTATATGAATTTGATGGGGTGGAAGCAATGATGCCTGACTCAAGGTTTTGGGAGGCTTTATGTGACTGTTACTGAAGGTACAATTTGATTAACAAACTTTGACATGATTTAAATTTAGCATTTACACTGTAGATAGTCTGATGGGAAGAGCCAGTAGTGCCCCATTGGGCACCACACATGCTAGAAACAGGAATAAATTATTGGGGCAATGGCCTGCTCTCATGGGCAGTCTCTAGCCTGCTGGACAGGACAGACCTGTGAAAAATGCATATTTTATGATTGGCTTTTCAAAAATATTAAAATGAATATTATATGTGTTATGTTAGAAAGTTATGCTGTATTAATTTTTTAAAGTAGTGTGTTAAATATAGTTTTAGGTTATAACATAATGTTAAAATAGAAACTATGCTATGTAAGATACTTTTTTTAAAGAAAGGACTCAGAGTGAGATAGGAGCCACAGGACATCTGAATCTTTCAGAGAGAGAGAATTTATTGCTCCATTATCAGAAGAAACGAACTTCTTCCCACCTCGCTCAGCCATGAAGATGCCCTTAATCTTAGGATTAAGAGGAAGAAGCTGACACTGACCAGGCAGAATCCTGTGTTTGAATGGAATTTATGCATCATGTATGAGCAACAGGCTATTGCCTTTAAGGGTTAATCCTCTGTTAACGTGTGTCCTTTTTCAGGCTTATTTTGCCCAGAAAGAGGTACCTGGACATCTGTAACTCTTTGTTTTTATTGTCTCATATTGTCCTAAATCCTAATTGTCCAAATTATTATTACTCTAATTATATTACGATTTTTAGAACAATTTTATTACTATTGAACTTTTCAAATTTTAAAAACAAGTGATTGGTGTTTTTCACAGACCCAAAGAGCTCTGGTCCCTGGCCTGTCAGTGTGCCCCCCCGGCATGGATTTGCCCATGGCAGCTGGCCCAGCATGGGACACTGCAGTAGAAGCTCTGGATGAACTCTGGAATCCTGCAGTTAGTCAGTAAAGATGAGCAGAGGCAGTTTTGTCATGGGATGATGATAACTGGGTGCTTGTGAGATGTTAGGAAATCACGTAGCACCCTCATTGCTCTTCAGGACAGCAGAAAATCAGCGTGAAGAGACCTTGCTCCAGTGATCCGTGCATAGTCCAAGCATGAGATCCTGATGGTGTGGAAGTAACACAGGGCAGAACCAGCATTTCTACCATAAAAAGAACTTACCTTGCTTTTAATTTTACAGGTTTGGCACCTAGCTTGACCTAAGTGTCTGGCAGAGACAATCTCCACTCAAGATTAATATTTATCATCCTGAGAGTGATTTTTCTGCTGAATGTGCCCATTTTTTTCCACTGGCCACAGAGGGATGCTGGTTTTTGCCAGGTAGATGCTCAGCTTTTAGTTACCTGAAGCAAAATAAGGAGCCATCAGTGGAATCAGTCCCCACCGTGAGCTGCATTGGCTGTTACACAAGCCCCAAGGTCACTTTGCAGCACTCTGTAAGCTGCAGGGGTGAGGGTGTTTTGATAAGCTGGGACATCACAGCAGTGCAGCTAGGTCTCTGCAGTGACCTAATTATACTGGAGAAGGGATCTAAATCTTTGCCTCTGAACTGCTGAATTAGGAGGGAAACACAGCAGGAGCACAGTCTTGGTCCTTAGTTCTGGAGAGCTGTTTGTGAGCCAAGAGTTTTTATTGCTTTGCCTTGTAGCAGCTTCTTACCAAAGGTGCATTATCACACAGCAGAGTCCCTTCCTCTCCAGGAAATAATTAACATCAGGCTAATGCCAGGGTAAATTTCTGTGTTATACATGCAGGATATAGCTATGACTGTCTGTCTGTCTATCTCTAGACACACACATTTAAGCTTGCATGTAACGATCAGCTTGTAATTTGTCAAATGGGCTAGACCTTGTATCTGTGTTTAATTTCCCACTGCAAAAAGGCAGCTGCAGGATTTTTCGTGGCTTTCCACATGCATGGTTACAGGCTGGCTGCATTGCCCAGGCAGGTAAAGCAGCTATGAATGCATTTCTCTCTTTGTGTCCCAGACTGGCTCATATCTCATGGGCACAATCAGCAGCGAGGGGAACTGTGCCTGAGCAAAACCCTGATCTCTCCCTCCTGCCTTTCCCCCAGTCCTGGGCTGATGGGTCACTGCTGATTGATTTGACTGATGCAGCCCTTTTGATAACACATTACCCTGCCCCTGGAACAGGGTTTAATGGGGTTAGGGACAAAGCTCTGCCTACTGCTGTCACACCAAGCTCATCCCTCACCAGGCCTTGGCTGGATGCAAGAGGGAATCTTGCAGCTCTGGGCACTCTCTAGCTGCTAGAAATGCTAACAAATTTGGATTTGTAGCTGCCTAAGCTTCCTTAGCCCTGTGGGTAAATCTGGACTTCAGGAGAATAGTGCACTGAGCAAGGTTTGGCTACACCCTGCTGCTGGAGGTCATTTTATCTGCAGTCAGCAGCACAGACACTGAAAAGAAGCTGAATGTAGCTGATGGCCAAGTTAAATCTAAGATGTGTTTTATCCACTGTTTACTTAGCTCAGGCTGCCTTGGGCTGCTAGTTTCTCCTTGGTTTTATTTATTTATTAGTTATTCTTGCAGTGGAAATGGACTCTGTGGGCTTGGAGACAGCCCAGGAGGGCAATATTGGATGAGGCTTGCTCATAAGTGTGCAGTGTTACATATTTCTCTTTGTCAGGCTGTGATTTAAGGTATTGCTTTGTTCAATGAACAGGGTTGTTTCACATAGGGCAGTTAAGTGCTCACAAAGGGCTGCTCCTGTCCTGGGATGTGTGGTTGCAAGTCAGGCAGAAGTTCCCAATCTAAACCCCCCAAGCATGATGTCCCT
>NW_005054409.1:1634921-1667335 GCF_000277835.1 Geospiza fortis
AAAAACATACAAGATTTCCAAACTTAAATATTGATAAAGATTCAGCTAAAATTTATAAAGAAAAAATGTCTTATTTGCTATGGGTTCTTTTTTTCCTGTTTGAAAATACTCAGCCATCTGGTCACCAAACAAATAAAATGCTGAATGATATTTGCAGCAAAACATCCACTGAAAAACAATGAATGGGAGAAGGAAACAGTTCACAGTCTTTCTGTAGCCTGGTGGATTTTGGTTTTGCAGTGTTTTTTTTTCCACAGAGAAGACTCCTGGATAAAATTTGTATTTGTAAAATGCAGAACCTGGTAATAATCTTCAAATGCAGCTTGGCAAAGCCTAAAGTCAATGAAGTTATTTTTATTTTTACTTCCCCACAAGGATTAATTAGGTTTGGCAAAAGAAGCCTGCCTTTCCTTAATTTTCAAAATGCTTACTTTGTAGTATTACATGTAAATGCAATATCATATATTAGTGTAATATAATAAGTTATATTGTATAGAAGTGTAACAAAGCCCTGTCTATAAACATGTTTGCTGTCAATATGACCACTTTGCTTAAAATTGTGGGAGTTTGAGCGCAAGTCACTTGTTTTGACACAAAACTGACCAATACTTGTAGCTCTTCCTTTGGGGACTGTATCTGCGGGTAGAGGAGGCTTTGGATTGGGCTAACATTCCCTTCCACACTGAAGGTTTATTTCACTGACTCTCTCCCTGGCTGTATCTAAAATTCAGCCCCTGAGGAAGTCAAAGTCTGAAGGGGACAAGCTGAGCCCAGGAGTGAGCCAGACTCATCCATCCCATGGAGAGAGGGAGAAGCACACCAGGAGTTCATGGATGTGGTTCACTAGTGATGAGGGAATGAGGGATTGGTTTGTCACACCCTGCCCTGGGCAGGACAGGTACCTCATGGGCATTTTTTCATGTAGCAACATCTCTCAGGAGAAAGGGAAACGTGGAGCAAATGCATTTGGTAGGAAATTGTGGAGGAGGTGGCAGGGCAGAAAAATGAAACAAGATCAGACAAGTGAGCATCACCCAGGCTTCCCTCTAATAACTGTGTTGCTCCTTTTCTAATAATTTTCTGGTGCCTGCTGTGAAAAATTCTTACACCTAATAGAAAGTGATAACCAAGAGCAGAGGGACAGGAGTGGAAGCTTTGCAAAATGCTCATGCATGTGCCTGCTTTTAAGCACATGAATAATTCTTCTGAAGTTTGAAAATGACTGCCTTATTTAAGATGAAGTTGATGTTAAATACCATCCTGGATTAAAGTCAGGGAATTCTGTGTATCACAGAGTCAGTGCTCTGACATAACTGAGATATATTATTGAATTTAAATCTTTTGCCTCCAGTAAGTTGAGGATTTTGCTTTCGGTTCAGTGTTGAAAAGAGAAAAAATTGATTGGCGTTAAGAATGTTTAAATGTTAAGTAATTTTGGTGCTCATTTCATGCTCTTTTGTTGGTTTTCATAGAAATTTTTCTTCTGTATATATGTATAGATCTGAATAGGTCTTCTGTATAGATGTTTTAACACTAACTAATGATGTCCTCCTATATGCTTTTTAAAATGGAGTTTGTGTAGCAGATTGGACAGGATGATGCTGTGGGGCTGCTGCTGGAGGGGAACTGCAATGAAATTGGCTGTGTTGATTCCTCAGATCATTAAATCTGGCCATAGTTCAGGTCCTCACAGGATTAAAGCTGGCAACTTGTAAAATATTGTTACCTTTATTCTCCTCTGGATGAACCCCCTGGGAGCCCTGTGAGGATGAGGCAGTTTGGCAGTAGTGAACTGAATCACTGGAGATGCATTTTCCCCATGGACACTGTAATTGCACACGTTAAACCTGGTTCAGAGCAGTGAGGAAGTGGCTGCACAGAAGGAGAGGCACAAGCTCCTGGATGCACTTGCACATGCCCAAAAATATTAATGTTGAGCTAAATTGTTCACTCAGATTGGAGGAGCCTTGTAGATACATGTGCTATAGAATTTGTCTTACCATTTGCTCCATTTGTTAATTTTTCTCAAGCACTTGGGTGCAATTTCCCCACTGAAGTTGTCAGCTCAGGTCCTCATCTGAGGTAAGTTATTTTGTCCTATTCAGCTGTTTTATATCTGATGTAGTTCTAGTTTGTGAATTCTACACATCTCAGGAGCACCCAAAGTGGGGCTTTGCCCGCGTCCTTTATTTTGAGATTATAAAAAGGGACTCCAATTTATCACCTTGTCTTGCATCTGGTAAAGAAAGGCCATGACAAGGCATGAAAAGAAGTGAGTTCATTTGGCTGGTGCTTCAGGAAGCAGTGAAATTTGCCACTGTGTTGGTGTTGGTGTTCAGGAGAACAAGGAGCAGAAATAAAAAGGACAGTGTTGTCCTGGGAGATGGGAAACTCGGTGCCCAGGGGAAACCTGGGGTGAAAGTTTGTAAATCTGTTGAGTGGAGACTGCCTGGGTCTGCTGGCTCACCTTGGAGCAGCTTTCTGTCCATCTCAGGCCTGTGATCATTGAGTCACAAAATGATTTGAGTTGGAAGGGACCTTAAAGATCCTCTGGTTCCAGCTCTGCCATGAGCAGGGACACCTTTCATTAGACCAGGCTGCTCAGGGCCCCCTCCCAGCCTGGCCTTGATGGCCTTGAATCCTTCACAAACTAAAGCTCAGCAATTTTTTTGCAGTGGCTTAATTAGAGCCATTTGGGATACTGCAGGTACCTTGGGTAATTGCTTTCTTGGGATTTGCTCCTGAGCTATTAAATAGTTATAACCTGAACCCTTTCTGTGCAGATTGCCTTCTGAATAGGCAACGGTCAGCAACATCCATGCTCAAAAAACCAGAAGCTTCTCTTTTCATTTATGAGTCTTAAGCCCTGAATAGCTGGGAATAAAACATCAAGGTTGAAAAGGAGGAGGAATGAATAAAATCCAGCATATTAAAAGTTATAATTAGAACCGTGATCAACTTTGATACTGTCAGGCCTGTTCGACTGTAATAACAGAGTAGCTCTGAATAAAAAGCTTCACCATATTGGTAGTGAAACATGAATCTTGTTCTAGGAGAACATTTTGGCTGATTGCACAGTGCCAGAGCGTGTGGATGTGAGATACAGCTCGTGGGTGGCTTATCTGGTGTCCATATGCACGCAGCGTTTGCATAAGGCGTGCTGTAGACTTGATGGTTGGGAATAATAGGCACTAATATTTACTTTCCTGAAGAGAAAAGCTGGGTTTGTGTGCATGGAAGTGACCTTGTGCAAACAGATCTCTGCCAGCCTGGCTGGGTGCTGCTCTGTTTGTGTGGCAGGGAGCAGGGAGGGACACCCAGCCAGCTGGGGACTGTCCATCTGTCCTGCACAGCAGCAGTCAGTCCCATCATGTGGGACTGGTGCCACATTGTCATTGTCCCCTCTGCAGGGCACTTTACTTTGTGCTCTGGCTGGTGAATACCAAATGACAAAACAGTATTTAGTGAGCTTTCTCCTTAATAGTTTTGTAGGCAGAAATTTATTGCAGTGGGCGGGTGTGGCATTCACATTCTCTGAAAAATCCCTTCACCCAGGATTCTTCTCCTGGGAAGCTGAGAAGCCTCAGGGGAAAAAAAGGAAAACAATTCTTATCTCATTTGCTTCTCCTGTGTTGTGCTCACATGTGGAATGTGTTTGGAGATTGTTTACCTGCAGGTGATTGTTTCACTGGATTCTGGTGTGAGTTGTTTTGAGTCATTGGCCAATCAGGGCCAAGCTGTGTTGGGACTCTGGAGAGAGTCAGGAGTTTTCATTATTATCTTTTTAGCATTCAGTAAGTATCCTTTCTGTATTCTTCAGTGTAGTTTAGTATAGTATTCTTTAATATAACATAGTATCATAAAATAATAAATTAGCCTTCCGAGAACATGGAGTCAGATTCATCATTCTTCCTGCCATGGGGATCCCTGCAAATACAATAGGTGGGGGGAAATACTATAAAATTTCACCTTACACCTCTTTTTGCCTTTATTTTTTTATTGCTATAAAAGACTGTATAAGGGATAGGTTTCCAATAGTTAACAAGGCAACTACTCAAGCCATGCATAGGATGCCTAAATATTGAGAGTTAAAAAGCTGTAGCCCATTAATGCTACTTTGATGGGCCTTCATGAGATTGTGAATATTGGCATTAAAGCTGACAGGTTTTTCTTAAGCCTAACATTTCTGTTAATGCATGATCTTTCAATCTAGTTGACTTCAATAATTGCAGATTTAAGCCCTAAGAACCTACTTCAGCAAGGGGTTTTAGGGATTGGTCTTTTGGGGTTGCTGTCAAGGTGTGCCCTGTACCACTGTGACCCTGTTCTCCACCACAAACCTGCACTTGCAGTGACCTGAAAACCTCTTGTCACAAACAAGAACAAGTGAAAAAA
This sequence comes from Geospiza fortis, assembly GCF_000277835.1. Taxonomy (NCBI): domain Eukaryota; kingdom Metazoa; phylum Chordata; class Aves; order Passeriformes; family Thraupidae; genus Geospiza; species Geospiza fortis. The sequence continues at coordinate 1,639,317 of NW_005054409.1, forward strand.
GTGTTACTTTTAGATGCTTTTTTTGAGTATTGGAATTCCTGCTTTGGAGGAGAGAGCCTCAGGAAAATCACTGAAAAGCCTGGACCTGCTGAAAATGCTGATTCTTGCTGTGTGAAAGCAAAGTGATACAAGGCAGTGGGGTGAATATCTGTAGGATTGTGTAAAATCACCATATATAGTGAAAGTATCACTGAAAAAGTTTAGCCATGTAGGAAGTTGTGTGCATTTATTAAACTTAAAATATGATTATGTGTGCATTTAAATGTATGTAATAAAAAGAAAATAAAACCCACAAAAAACAAGCCATGATGTATAAATTTTAAATTGTAAGATTTTCATGTCATGAATATTAAAGAAGAATGTAATGCATAGGTGATAATAAAAATCATTCTCAGTTTGACAAACTACATTTATTTGGTTGTAAAAATCTGAGGAAAAATACAAAAACTCATAGAAAGCTTGTTGCAGTTGATGGAAAAATATTCAGTTTGTGGAACTGGATTAAAGCTGTCCAAATATTACTGCTGGGTGACTAAAACACTGGATGACTCAATAACATTAGAACAATGAAGATAAACTTCTGTATCAACATCCTTTATGATCACATACTTTACTTCAGCTTTCTCTTTAGCCTGTTTTTGTTTTAGAAAATTTAGAAGCTCACTGAAAAATTGTGATTTTCTAATCAGTCTTGTCTAAAACCTGTTTGAGAAGCGATAGAGATTTGCAGATGAATTTGTTAGGTTTCAAGGCTGAAGGGTTAAAAACCACATAACCCAAAACCTGATGGCATAAAAAGAATCATTGGGGTTTTTGCTTTGGTTGTGGAGTTATCTCCATCCTGTGTAAATGACACTGGAGAATTCCTTGAGAAGAAGGGCTGGTCAATTGGGATGAAACCTCAGTGTTTATGGAGTAATTAGGGTGTGAAGCAAGCCTTCAAAAGAGTATTTGAAACGGTCAACCCCTTCTGCCTGGTCACAAAGTAATGGTCAAGTTTTCTGTTAAATAAACCCCAGTTTGAATTCACAAGTGCCTCAGCATGCTTGGTGGGTTTTATTGTAATGAGTTGGGCTTCTCTCAGTGTGTGAAATTGAGAGGAATTAATCCCTCTGAGTGGTGCTTCTCCAGTGGGCAGCACTGCCCTCTTCTATCTGCATCCCACCCTGTCCTGCCTGCACCAGTCCCTCCTCCACCTGTGCTTGCTGACCACAAAAGAATTTGGTATTTCCTTTGCTGGTACAAGGGACTTTCACCAGCACACTCCTAGGGAAGAAAATGGAGAAGAGAGGGGAGCTTAGTCACAGGGAATTCATCTTCATAGAGGTTAATTTTCAAGAGGGAAGGCTCTGAACTATCTGTTGGTCTCTTTTGACATTCGTAGAGCTTTGTGAGCATGAAAGGCTGTGAGTGCACAGTGTTACAGTTCTCAGAGACTGCAGTGACATGCTGCTACCCTGCAGAAAGCCAATGTGCCTCTGACAAGTCTATTACCAGGGAGGTCTGACTGTGGCTTATTGCATTCGACATCTTTTTACAAAGGGTAAAGTGTTTTAAAGCATTTCGAGGAAGAACTGGGAGAAAATGGTTGCAGCAATTTCTTTTCTCCACACCAAAGACAATGCTGGTGTTAAAGCAGCTGACCTCCTCCAAAGCAGCTGTTATTTAAGGGCAGAAATGGTAAAATCTGGCCTTATAATCAAGTCCAAGGTGATATTTAGACTGTAAAACCCTTTGAGCAAAGTCCTCTGGATCAGAAAGAACAAGACCCTGGGTGGTTTAAGCATTATAACTGGATGAGTGTGTATCAGAAAAACACAGGGTTGCTGCTGAGAATCCTGAAAGGCAAATCAACACATGGGCTAGCAAAACGTTAGATGTATCCCAGGGGTTGGAAAGAACAATTTCTAAATGTGTGGTGAAACACTGTCAGGTGAGAACTACTGACATCCATGGTGTCCTGGCAGGAGCAGGGGCTGCGGAGGAGGAGGAGGTGGGGATGGGTGGTGGGAATGGCTGCCTCCTTGGGGAAGTTGTCTGGACGTTGTCTGTGCTGTTTTTTTGCACCACAATTATACAAATCTACATTACAAACTAAACCAGATTCTATATAATATGGTCTCCTAACTAGGCAGCTTCTTATGTTTTCCTGCTCCTAAAGTTTCTCTGTGTTAATCCAATAAATGCTGCTGGATTACAAGCACTGGTTATCACAGGAGGGGTCATGACAAGCTTGAAGCTTCAAGCTGCAGCTGTACTGGCTGGAAAGGGAATCTCCCCCCTACCCTGGGTGCTGTGCCAAGGATTTTACCTGTCCAGAGATGTACTGTGCCCCAGGCATCATCACCTCTGAGCCACAAAGAAGTTTTGTGCCAGTACCCCTCGGTGCCTGAGGTTTGGGCAGCCCCATCACTGCATGGCAGTGGTTAATTAAGCAAAGCATGTGAGGCTTTGTGTGTTTGGGGGCTACTGAAAAACCTCACTTGCATGTGGAGATCATAGAATTACAGAGTGGTTTGTGTTGGAAAGGACCTTAATGCTTATCCAGTCCCAACTTCCATCTTTCACTAGACCAGGCTGCTCCACGCCCCATCCAATCTGAGCACTTCCAGTGAAGGAGCATCCACAGCTTCTCTGGGCAACCAGTTTCAGTATCTCACCATGCTCACAGTAAAGAATTTCTTCTTAATATCTAATCTAAACCCGCCCTCTTTCATTTAAAGCCATTGCCCCTTCATCTGTCATTATGTGCCCTTGTGAGAAGCCCCTCTCCACCTCACCTGTACATCTTTAGGTAGTGGAAGGTGCTGGAAGGTCTCCTCCGACACTTTTCTTGGAATATTTACCATAAAATATTCCTTGTATTCCCTGAGCACTCTAAGAGGATAGGTAGTAACTTTGTGCCTCTCACCTGCCATTAGGGGATTAATTAGGTGTGCTTTTCAAGATATATTGACAGTCCTGAGGTCTTTGTCTCTAATTATTATAATCTATTTTGTCTCAAGTGTTTCACCTCTAGAATTGGGCAGCATTTTCCTGCCTTTTGGGCAATTTGACTGTCAAAGCTGTTATTTTCACTCAGTGTTATGGCCTGATATAATTCCTTGGTCTAATTCTACAAAAGAGAAAAATTGACATCTCAGTTTCTCAGCCTCCTACGCAGGGTAACACAGTGTTTGCCTTTTATTCCCAGAGTAACAGAGTTAGCAGTGGTAAAATCTGGTCTTGTTCTCTGTTACTGGAGAAGTAATAAAAATAAAATTATAGAGGAAATTGGTTTTTTTGTTTGTTGCCACGTTGGCTTGAGGATTGAGTGATGTGCTGCTGAAACTAAAGACTTAATGATGGCCCATTCTCTCTCCATTGCTGGATGTTGCCTTTTGAATTAATCTCTAGGTCTTTGAACTAATTATTTTGAGAACACATGAGGATGTGTAAGTGTTGCCTCCCTTCCCCCATGCTGGCATGGCCTTTGGGGAGGGAAAGGACTTACACAAAGTCGGATATAAACCCTGACCCTGCCTGAGTAAATTAAGAAGGAGGTGGAATTACTGATAGGAGCGCTCGGCTCCGTAATCCGAACAGGAATGAACATTCAGATGAGAAATGCTTTGGGTGCTTAGGTGAATCCATAGTGAAGTTTTAATTATGTCCTTTTGTCACTAAGCCTAAATTGCTGCCTTAACAATTTCCCAATCAGTAAGGCTGGATGAAATGGTGTTAAATAATTTTAGTGTTTTGCCGCTGACATTTCTTAGGATCAAGACTTCTCTGTTAATTTTCCATGAGAAGCACACTGAGCCATTTTGTGCTCTGCTCCAACTCTGATGCCATCAGGAAGGTGCTTGCCCATGGGAGTGGGAGCTGATTGTGCAATGGGCAGCTGTGGTGGGCACAAGCTGCTGCCATCATTCCAAGAACAGCAGGGTCAGTTCGGACCATCAGATGTCCAGGGGAACCCAAGGTCCCACTGCAGTCAGGAAAATTGGGATCTACATCTGAATTTTTTTATTATCTATGCATGATTTAGGTTTTGCAGCTATTTGTCTCAGCTATTATGAGACCTGCTTTGCTGTCTGGAAGGCAAACAGCCCCTAACTGTGCCTTGCTTCTGAGTTTTCCATGTTCCCAGCAGTGAGGCATCACCCAGTATGCTGCAGCCCTTGGCCATTGGCACAGTGGGACATTTAAAAGCCTATGTGTGTGCATGCATGCTCAGATCTGGTAAAACCCATTTCTTCTGGAGAAGGGCTTTATCACAGCATGCTTTTAAGTTATTAGAGATGCACAGATTTAAGTGGGTGGCCCAGTGGTACTCTCAAAGTCACAGAACAGCTCAAGCTGGTGGCAGAAGGAGGATCAGGAGCTATAAGCCTTATTCCCAGTGTTTGCTCTAAACACTAATGAACACTTTTCTTAATGCAAAGCCAAAGCCTAAAGTCTGTGTTGTGAAATATCCAGGAGAGTGAAACTTAGGATGCTTATAAGCCAGTTATCTTCAACCCTCCCAGGCATTTAATGCACAGTTCTGACTCACTCTTCTATACCATTATGAGCAATCAAGGTGGTAAAATTATGTTAATCTCTGCTTGCAGTTATTTATAACAGTTTCTCAGGTTCAGGAGAAAGCATGCAACTAGTGCCCAGCTTAGGGTAACTACTAAAACTACCCAGAGTCCAAAGAGCAAGAGCATTCATTCTTACATGTACATTTTCATTGTACTTAGTCATCACAGGACTCCTCAGAAAGAAATAAAAAACCATATAATTAATCAGATGGGATATTGGAAAAAAGTGGGTGGAAAATGAGTCAGTGACTGTAGTTGTTGTGGTACCCAGATGTGCATGTTATGGACAGGTCTGGTGTTTCATTTGGATACATACTCATGAGTAATTCCCTGTTCCCTTCTGCCATGCAGCTAAGAGCATCTGCACTCTCATTTATTATTTATCTGTGAGCAATGTTTTTCTTTTAATTAGAAATGTCAAAGTAAAATGATCTTTTCTGGGACTAGAAATGGCTCTTGTACATAAAGGATAATGTGTGCTTGGAAAATGTTAATACATTTCAATTTAGTGAACATCATGTTAAAGCTACTCTACTGCATCGAGCTTTGTAGAAACAGTGTTTTGGAGAAGATGATGAAATTTGATAAAAAGCCTCACTATTTTTGGTCAGCCATTCTTTCTATATTGTTAATATCATCCCCATGTGTTTCAAAGCCTTTTGCTGGTGGACGCACATGAAGTGTAAAACGTAAGATGAGAGGCACTGCTGTACCACACCTCTGCTCTGCACTTAGCCCATTTCACATTTGGTCACTTCTCAGTCTGCTGCCTTGATTGCTCTCTGTAATTAAATTCTCAGCAGCAAATTCAATTTCTGGGCAGCTGTGGCAGTGAACATGCTCCTCCTGTGTCTTCTTGTATGGTGCAGAGAAAAGCAAAGCAGCACATCCAAAAGCTGTCAATTGTCTCTAGCAGGAGAGTTGAGGAGGGAAGTGCAGTGAGGTAAGGGTTAGTCCTGCCAGTCCAACAGAAATAAAAACACTTCTTAATAAAAACAGTCTTGAATTCATGGAAAAGGCATCTGTATTTGTGGGATATGGTTTCCATTCCCTGTCTCCAGGCAGTGTGGCTCTGGGAGGGTGGGTGCTGTGGATGTTGTATATTCAGGTCCATGACAGAAGTGCTGGAGCAGGATGCTAACAAAGGGGATCCTGTTTTTAATGTTCAATGCCAGTTCAATGATCCAGTTTTAAGTGTTCAGTGCCACCTGGGCACCAGGTCACTCAGGGAGAGATCTGCCCATTGAGATTAACCTGGGCATGCTCAGTCCCACAGACCTTTCCACGTGGCTTCCCATTTTTTAATGCGCCTAAAAGGGGAGTCCACAGCCTTTGGGTTGCCAGAGTTTGCTAAATAACCCAGCTTCATCAGCTCTAAATCTTCTAGCCCTTTTTAAAGAGGAGCAGCTGTAGGAAGATTAATGTGTTTGAAAGCATCAGGCTATGACAAATGGTATTTTTTGGAAACTCTGGCTCACGTGGGCAATTTCTCTGGAGTCAGAGGGATGACTTGCTTGAGCAGAAGCCATCAGTCACAGCTCCTGCACAGCCCTAATGAAGTGTGTGGCACTGAAGGAAGGATGCTGCTTCTCAGAGGAAGGCACAGATCCAGCCTTACTGAGTAGATGATGCAGGCAATCATCCCTGCTCTGTAGTTTCATCACTTTAGGAAGCACGACTAAAGAAATAGTTTCCTTCAAGAATTCCCAGTATGTTTTGAGTCAGATTGGGTTAGATACCATGGGGTCAGCAGGAGGAGTCTCCAGTAGCCTAGAATCTGTGTACATTCTTGCCACAAATAACAATCCCTGCTGTAATCATTTGTAAGCCAGTGATGAGAGCTTTGATGGATGTTTACAACTTCAGTAGTCATAATTTCTTCATCAGGTTAAGAGAATGCAGATAGGCTGGGATATTGTGAAACTGTTACCTAAAGGTGTTTAAAAGGAAAACCCTGACTAAGAAAGCTGCTCAATTCAAGTAATATTAATATTTCTAGATTTTCCCAGGCAGCTGCATATGTTCTTCAAGTTGCCATGCATTTTCCATGGTGTTGTATAGGGTGGGAGTGGCAGGAAAAGTTTGCAGGCTGAGTTGGGCTGCTTTTATAATTTAGTGGTTTTTTTCTCTCTTCAATGAACTTTTGATGTGGGGTGTTGCAACACGCAGCTCATAGCATCAAAAGCTGCTTCCCAATGAGCTAGGTATGCAGCAAGGCTTGCAAATGTATTATTATTATTATTATTATTATTATTATTATTATTATTATTAGTAGTAGTAGTAGTAGTAGTAGTAGTAGTAGTAGTAGTAGTAGTAGTATTAGTATTACAAAAAAGAAATCAAAACCAACCAAACAAAAAAAACAACCAACAACAAAAAACCCCACAGAAAACAAAAACCAAACAAAAAACCAAACTAAAACAACAAAACCCCAAAAGCTCGAACAGATCAAAACTATAAAAACGAGATGCAGAACCACTAACTGATCCACTAATCATCCTGGTCATGATGAAAGTGATGGTGTTATAAAAACAGTATGGATAAAGATGCCTGCTCTGAGAAAGGTAAACAACCAGGTGAACAAAGAAAGAGGCATCTTTGTGCAATACAGGAAAAATAGCAAACAGAAGAATTATACATATTATATAAATTGATGATGTTGGACTAAAATATATCAAAGAAATGGAGAGAGATTTTAGACTCTTAGAGAAGAGAGAATAATGTTTACTTTACACTAACTCCATTACTGATAATATCTTAAGAGTTTTATGATGAAAGGATACTGACTCATTAAATACCTTTATGGAAAATAATTAGTAGTAAAGATCTTGTACAATAACTGGAAGGATGATTGGAATCTTGAGAACAAATATTCAATTATTGTATATGAAGAGTTTGGTATTATAAAGAGTAACAGAAAATTCTGCGAAATATAAAAGAGTAATGCTTAGTGTTTCTCTAAGCAAAAGACACCCTCGGCTATGACTGGCCCATAAACCTGATAGAAACAGTGTAACAAATAACAGGGGAGAGAAAACCATTATCTTGCAAATAAAAAAATAATGGATTTCACGGGAACAAATAATGCCAGACAAATTTCATTGCATTTTTGCACTTGCTATCGTATTGCATTGAAAAAACCTCATAAAGGAAATCCAGCCTGTGCTTTGAACCCCATCACATTGATAAGTGACCAAAGAACTAAAAAGAAAGCAGTGGCATGTCCAGGCAGAGATTCATAGCAGGTAATTTATCCACAGAGCAAAAAGCACTTTCATTTAGCATTTCCTTTGATGAGGGCATGTTTTAACTGTGTAGTTGGTACTAAACTGGCAGGCACAGGGTACACTGAGGAAAAAGGAATAATTCATGGCATGGAGAAATTTGGTTGCTACACGTGTAACTTAGTGACAAAGCATCGAATAAATTATTTTTACATCCTCTGTGTCAGCTTTATTTTTTCTTCAGTATTTTAAGTGTACACAAAAAAAAAAATTTACATGAAGCTCTCCCTTGTTTCTATGCAGGAGAAAGGGTTGGCCATATGCAGTGAATCCACTCAAGAGCAGATTTGCAGTGCTTTGCTCAGAAGGAGACTGAGCCAAATTTGCCCAAATTTGCAATGGTAATCCAATTCAGTCTTACATCTCCTTTAAGCACTGTTCCTGCACCTGTAGGCAGCTTTTTGTCCACATGCATATTTGTTACTTTTAGTTTTAAAAGTTCCATCTCTCCTGTAAATCATTTAATACAATACACAGCAGCAGGGGATGCAACTCACAGGAGAAAATACAGATCCTGGTCTCTGATCTATCAGCTATCTACAGATACATGCTTAGTGCTGAGGTTGGGCTGGGTATGAAAATACTCAGTATTTTGGGTTTAAATGATGGATTCACATGCTGGAATGCTCTACTATGTAGCTGCAGGTGGAAATGCTCTCCCAGGTGATTCAGTGTCTGCCTGATAGCTAATATCTAGGAATAATTAAAAAAATTACTTTCTAATGACTCTTTAGAGGAGAATTATATTAACCAGTAAAAATTACTTCCAGTGAATAATTAAAGTATCTGTAGTAAAAATAGTCTAAAAGACATGATTAGTGGAAGGTAGAAACCTGTAAATAGGAAATTTTAAATAGACACAGGGATAAAGGGTATCAGCATAACAGATGAAATTCAGACTAGTGAGAAAGATCAGTTTGGTGACAAAAATGCTAGTTTGTCTTGTGGAGGCTTTCCCTGAAGAAATAATAGAAGATACCAGTGATGAAGGGTGTAAATAAACAGCTTATGGAAAAATTCAATTAAAATTCAAATTTGATTCAAACTCAATTCAAATTACATTCAAAAGTTCAATTCAAATTCAAATATATTGTAAGTGGTTTTAATGGAGAGGGAAAATGTGGCATCAGTTTTATTCTCCTGTTTATGGCTCCTGAGCACTGAGTTGAAGCTGAGCTGACTGGGACACCACCAGGATGAGATGAGGACATCTCACTGCTGACAGGATGAACGATTTGGGATGTCTGGGGTGGCTGGGGCTGGCTCCTGGACTCCTGGGTCCATCTCTGCATCCTCTGGTGGCAGCAGTGGAGGCTTTCCAGGGCGCTTCTTTTTCGCTGGGGAGCAGAGGTGTGGTATACAAATATTTTCCTGCAAACTGGGGTGGATTTAGCCTTTTAAAATCAAACACAAGTATCCTGAGTGACAGCATTGATGGAACTGCTGGCTTTAAAGGCCCTTGCAAATGCAGGTAAGATGATTACCAAAACAATGTTGACACAGCTTCTGCCCCTTTCCCCGTTCCCTTCCTCAAGCCGTGCTGGATCCCGGGATCCAGCAGCCTGTCCTGGCTGGGATGGGCTGTGCATCCATTTAGGAACAGCTCTGGTGGCACCCCATGTTGCTGAGGCTGCTTGAGGGCCGGAAGCTTTGTCCCCTCTTGGCTTTGTCCCCTCCTGCTTGCGGCTCCCAGCAGTGCTGAAGCCTTTAATGAGCCTGCCTCTCACAACAGCCAAGACCGAGGGCCAATTACAGGTGGTGTTTGGGTTTCAGGATCATTACATTAATCAGGAAAATGCAGCCTAGTTCCTGTGAGGATGTTGTGTTTTGTAGCTGATGACACTGTGTTCCACCTGCTGCTTTTGTCCACTGCCCAGAAACGGCGAGAAAAGCCGAAAAAAAAGGGGAAAAAAATATCCTGCTGGAAAAAGAACCAGTTTAATGTTCATTATTGTAAGATGAAAACAGCCCTGAATGTGGGATGTTCTATTGACTTAATGTAACCATGCTGCAATATTATCTGCATGTTTACCATTTACCTGGTTTACTCTGTGAATGTATAACATGATAGCTGATATATTTCTTTCTAATTTATCCCTTACAGTTAAAACAACCCCCTACTTCCTATTTGGCAGCAATGACCTTGCCTACTGCCTCCATCTTAGTTTTATTTCTTCTTTCTCCTTATAATCCTTTAATTTCTGTCCTTTCCCTATTAGGCTTGTGCTTTCCCCCTACTATAGCACAGGCAGGTTTAGAAATGGTTTTATGAACTGAAATAACAGAGATAAAGAGGCAGCTCGTGCAAGTCATCTGTACATAAAAGACCAATTAACCTTGAGAATCAATCCTGAAGGAAGCTGGGCAAGATTTCTGCTACTCATGAGCCTATGGTGCTTTTTCTTTTCCCTCTTTTCTTTGAAATGTGCTACTGGATCAAGCTGTAAAGAAACTCCATTGACTTCAATGGTGCAAATGAAATTACATTTTGATACTGAGCTTGTCTCAGTAGTTTCCTTTGAAGAATGCCTGTTCTAGGAAAAAAAGCACTGGGACAAGTTGTAACTTCAGTAAAGATATAACAGGGTAACTTTGGACCAAAGAAATTTCTTTTAATCAAGAGAATTGTAGAAATCTTTGTGATTTGCATTTTTCACAGCTTGCTCTCTGGGGCAGAAATTCAGTTCTGTGAAGTTGGATGTAAATGCACGAGGGGTCATTTTAGTGTAGATAGGAGTTATCAAAATAGAGCAAGTTGTTTGTTTAAAGAAAGAGAACATAGGCAGCAAAGATAGAGACAAATGTTGGCAACCAATTCTGTTGTGCTGAAAGATAAATTGGTAATAATACCAAAGATTTAAATGAAATCTTTGGTATTATTACCAATCTTTGGTAATAATCTTTGGTGGGGTGAAACCTTTACTTTTATATTGAAGGTATGAAATATGTTGGAATCTCTCATTGCTTTCTTGGGGCATTACATTCACAGAGCACTGACTTTATTTATTTTTTTAATACACAAATGTGCTATATATAGATACCCTTGATTTCAATTAAAAAAATAACTCTTGGTTTAGAGAACACTTCTCACCAGTCTAAATAATATCTCCTGTCTGACATGCTACAAGTTGGGAATTGTATTGAAGTTATAATTTTCCTTCTAACTTTTACAAGACTTTATTTATATCAAGCTAAAGGAAAGGAATTATCATTTGGTTATTGAATCATACTTTGGAGTTAAAAAGAAATCGTATTAGGGAAATTCAAGGAAGGAAACTCTTACTACTAACAGGAAACTGATAAGAAACCTCCAGTGAAGCCAAGTTGGCGTAGGAGTCTGGAAATTCATAGATATTTGCAAATTGCAATGTGGCAATCCTGAAAAGCATTGAAGTTGTCCTTGAAGACGATAAGAGATGAGAGAGCTTCTCTCCTCAGCTGAACTCCAGGACAATTTTTAGCTCTGAAGCAAATATTGTTGGGTTTTTATTTGAAAAAAAGTCTGAAACGCAAATCTCCTGAAGGAGGATGGACTCCAAGTGTGCTGAAGGCAGGGGAAGTTTTTCCTCTGAATTCAGGGTTCCTTTAACTGCTCTGTGTCCTGCCCTCCCATCCATTTCTCACTTAGAGCCTGTGCTCTTGCTTCTGTGTTTTAGCTCCTTCCCAATGAAAACACAGAGCTGCTCTTTTTATTGTTGGCTTGGCAACAGTGTCATAGGATGCTGTAAGACTAAAATACATTAAAGATGTAAGGATGTATAAGCAGCTCCAGTCTATATCAAACCTCATCCTCAGTCTGTCCTTGATGTCTAGTCTTGCTAAAAACACACATAGCTCAAGGAGTGAGCTTGGGTGATAGACCTAAAGATTTTTATAATTTGGATAACAAAAATACAGTGACATCAGTGAAGGCCATGTTGTTATTAAACTTTTTCACCAGGGCATTTTGGAAATGGTGAATAGCAATGGAGCTTTTTCTCCTTCTCTTGCTTCAGTTGTGTGATTCCCCTTGGAGCTCATTCCTGCCCCAGAGGGATTTCTTCTGGTTTGAGGTGGGGACAGGTGTGGCTCAGTTGTCCCTTTTAAAATAGCTTTTTCTGTGTGGAGAATTTTCCTTTTGAAAGAGCTTTTTCCTTCTCTCATTTAACTTCTTTATCCACACTAGATTTCTTGGTTCATGGAGTGAAGGTCCTGCTGTCAGCTTTGCTCTGCTCAGTTTGGCTTACTTGGGACTCCAGAAATGTGGCAAATGCAGTCAGACAGAAAGCACCAAAGTGTGAGCTGTTTCTCCAGCAAAGCAGGGCACTCTTCCAGCCACTTCAGAAACAAATAACACATGTTTTATCACACAGTTTTTCTGCTGACAGGTCAAATTACATTTTTTTTCTTATCAGTTGATGGGAGTACCAAATCCCCAGTGGCAGGAGGACTTTGTGGATCAAATCCTAGGTGCCCTTTCAGAGGTTAATTCTTTAAAGGCTGCAGCTTTTTTATGCTGTAGAAGTGAAGACAGTTTGGTGTATTGCATGGCTTGGTCCTGAGTAAGACTTTTTTTGTTTTCCTGCCTGAAACTAGTTGAAAGATAGTTACTAATTTGGTGGATTTGGATGGTGGCTCTTTTCTGAGTCAGTTAAAAGCTGAGCTTCTCTGGAACCAGCTGTTTCTCTGCTCAGCAAAACTCAGAACAAGCACACTCCCATTCATATAGAAGTCAAGCTTTAAAACAAAAAATGAAAAAGAAATCTGAAAAAGACAAGGCTAGATGTTAAGAGTTTGTCTACTTGGAGGCCAAAGTATTCTGTACCATTTGAGTGAAAAAGTGGATCACCCATATATAAAATGACTGGCAAGAATATGTGGGCCATAAAGATTTTCTAAAATGCTCCCGTTTGAAAAGTTTACAATGATGTGGTCACTTCCCACAAAATTTCTCAGGAAACTGATGCTCGTCCAGAGAGCAATTTTTCAACCAGAAACTCCCAGGCAGTTCCTGTCCATAAGCACTGATCTGCCTGAGCCAGAGCCTCTGCCATGGTGTGAGGCCAGATGAGGTCCCCCTGGATGGGAAATGTGCCCTGCTGTGTCTGGAGCATTTTGGCAGCAGCAGGAGCTTTGGGGGATCCTGGGGCCCTGGGAGAGCATCCTCCAGAGCCCTGCCATCACTGCATCCCCTGCTTCAGTAGGGGACAGGAGGGGATCTGTATATCCTGCATGTATTTATGGGGTAAGAAGATGTTTTTTGGGGATGATCATTTCTCTGGTAAACCCTAATCATCACCTCCTTTCCTAAGTTTAAAAACAGGGTTATTTTACCTCTAGATTTCCTCCTGCTCCTATTCCCAGAACAATTTATTTTCTGTCTTTTCATGTGTAGCCTCTTAGCTTTAAGCTTACAAATGTCCTGTGTTTGTGCTGAATATAATCTGTTTAATAGAGAATGATTGCCTGAGGCTACAGATCTTAACCAAGCATTAGGCAGATCTAATTCAGCTGTGGTGCTTATTGGCCTGCAAAAGCCAGTTCAATTTTTTTTTTTATTTTATTATTTCCCCTTTCCTGGCTACATAAATCTTCAGAGAATCCTTAGTCATGTGGTAAAGCTTGCTTGGCCTGAGGAGTTAATCCTTTCTAAGACAAGCCTTTTCTCCCTCACATGTGTGGGTATTCATGCAAGCTTGGTGTAAATCCAGGAGGGTTTTCTTCAGAAACTCATGGCCTTTGCTAAGGAAAGCACATTATTCACCTAAGGAAGAGGCCACCAAAGCTGGGCTCTTTAACATTTTCCTCATTTATCATGACTTCTGATTATATAATAATCTCTTCAGACTCATCTCTGCCTTAACTTTGGACGAGTAAATTGTTTAATTGCTGGAATTTTGTTTCTTTCTCTAAGAGAAGGAGCACAAATTCCCCTGCCCAATCTTCCTGCAGCAGCCCCCCAACCTGAGCTCCAAGGGTTAAGAACTATTGTGCATTCTGTGATTTTTAGTAGGGTTTGAGATGCCAATAAATCTGTGCCTCCCTTTCTTCCTTTCCTAAATTCTATTCATGAAAAATAGTTATTTAGCTGTTTGGGCTCGCATTCATTTCCATGAACTCACTCTGGTTGATCGGGACTTTGGGAGGAGCCTGTGACTGAATGTGATCATAAAAGAGCACTTTTTTTCTCCCCCCTTGGGAAGAAAGTGAAATGGGTCTGTGAACTGCAATATTGAATAATGATTTTAAAGAAAAGACAGCTGTGCCTTGCAGGCTGCAGATTTTTCACCACTAACCAAGAGGTGGGACCTTGTTTGGCAAAGAGCTTCCCATGGGCAAAAAAAAGGCTCTAAAAAGCTGCTTTCCTGCTTCTGTCTACCATCATCTAACATGGTGCAGCATATGGTTTGGGTAGCATGTGGCTGTAGAAGAAAAAGGTAATTAGAACTTGATTATGTGCCTGGTAGCATCATCTGCACCCTTTTTCCTTCTTTAAAAGCTGCTCTGTTTAAGTGCAATGGCCCTGTGCAAACAGCTGGTGGTCAGCCTAATCATTACTATTCCAAAATACTGGGAATTATTCTCTGTGCAGGAGGTGAGCATGGTGTTTAATGGTCCTGTTACATTCACTTCTGCCTACAAAATGTAGGTCCTGGCTCTTCAGAGTGTTTCTCTGTTTGGGATCACTTGCAGTGAGAGCTGGTGTGCAGCTCCTGGCAGCTGAGGGCCTGCAGGCAGGACCAGCCACTGGTGCTTATAAATGTCTCCTGGGCAGCAGAAGGTGAGGATGGGAATTGTCTGTGTGTCTGCAGTGTGCTGGGCTCCACAGTTGCACAGCTGTAGTGAATGGCAGAAAGTGTAAGAGCTGAAATGAGGGATGTGGGACTCCAGGGGCTCTCCATACTGCAGTTTATTCCATCCAAGGTGTTCCAGCAGTCCAGGGTGGTGGGTGACAGAGCCTGTGCCTACAGCTGTCAGCTCCAGCTGCAGGCAGGCCTGGAGACCCTCTGGTTTTGGTTACAATGCATTCTATACTTTTCTTTGCTGAGCATCTTAATACAGTAGAACCAATCTATACCTTAACTTTTATCTATAGCCTATCATAACTCCTATAATTTCCATATTCATGTTACTGTTCTCCAATCACTAACAGTTAGTACATTACAGTTTAAGCTAGAAGTTGTTTTTCAGTTTTCTTGCAGTGGAAAATTCTGAGACCTTTTTTCTACTTGCAACTTTGCTGACTTGTTTGCCTGTGCTATCTTTCTGCTTGGTAAAAACATCTTTTTTGAGGTGGCTTTATCCTTTGCTCTAAGCCATAAAAACCCTTTCTAACTAACAAACCCTTTGGCTTCTTGGTTATCCAGAAAGACTGGCTCAGCAATTCTTTTCTTCTATATCAAAACTTGCTTCCATCTCTATTCCTTCATCAGACTCTACATTTAAAAATCTTTCTGCTCAGCATACATATCTGAAAGTTTCCTTGGCAAACTTTCATCCTTCCCACCAAGAAAGGAAAAGGCATCAGCATGTGCATCACTATCCTCCAGTGTGCATTTATCACTGGTCTCAGGCAATGAACAGCATTTTCTCTGTCCTCTCTGTGAGTGGGATGAGGACATCTCCCACTCTGTTGCTCTGATAGAGGGTTGCTGTTGGTTGCACCTCTGTGATTTGCCCTGTCAGGTTGTGCCTCTTCACCAGGTACCTTGAAGTGCTTCCTGGCTTTAAATGCAAAGATAATCCTGGGATTACACCCTCCTCCTTCACTCTGCAGGGCACCCATCACCCACCTGTGCTATCCTATGGCCCTTTGGTCTCTAGGAGGAGGACATGGCCCCTGCATCCCTCGGTGATTCTCCTTCCTGACCACAGCTTTCACACCCAGCAAACAGCCCTGTTGCTCTGCCGGCATGGGGAAAACATCTCAGAGCTTCTCCTGTGGCCTGGCTTCTGCTGCTTGCTGACAGCCCTGCCCTTCCTCATTTGCTTTCTCATCCATAAGGGCCAGTTAAATCCCTAATGCCATCATTTGCCTGCCCACGTGACTCCCCAGCACCTTACATTTTGCTGTGTAATAACGCAGAGGCACTTGTTTCTTTGAGGCTGTCTCTGTGAATCACTGTAATGTATTTGCACAGTGAAAGGGATTTGGAATTAATGTAGCCCGGATTGTGGCTATTGATTTAGTCCCCCTTTCAGTTTGGCACTGTGTTTTTAACAAAGAAACACTGGCAAATCAGTTTATATCGTGCTGAATCATTGTTCAGGGGTGTTTTTTATTTTAATATCCTTGGATGGTGGAGTGGTGATAGTGGTGCTCCAGGGGCAGCTCAGTCCCAATGGGCTCAGCCACTCCTGGGTTTAATTTTGTGCTGATTTACTGCAGCATCATACAGTAAAAAACAAAACCAAAAAGCAAAGCAAACCCCCAAGCTCAGGCAGATGGCCTGTGCTGCTAATCCTTCATCATAATGGCTCCTGACAGAGCAGCTGGGGCTCACTGCTTCTCAGGGTTTTCCATCACAGAGAACAGTTTTCCTGGGATATGAAACTTGGCTGTAGCAGTTTGCTTCACTCGGGCATCTCTCACAGAAAAGGACAACACAGAAGAGAGAATGACTGTTTTGGAAAGGGAAGCAACCTCATTCCTCTTGAGATAACCTGCCAACATGTGACTTTTTGCTTACCACTTGTGTTTTTATGTATTTTTAAAAATATCTTCCAGCCTTTAAATTGGAAAGCTTTTGTAGAGGCTGGAGGTAAAAGCCTACAGAAGCAAAACAGCTTAAAATGGTCACAGATCTTCACAGGAGGCAGTTGTGAGTTAGGGACTCTGGCATTGCTCGTTGGGGATTTTATTAAGCAGTTAATTCCTGCTCTTTATGGATTCTATGGATGTAAAGGTAATACTTGTGCAGGAAATCCCCAGGATTCTTCACTGGGGGTTTCCTGCAGAACCCCCCAGATTATTTTCTTCAGGAAACCCCCAGAATGCCTCGCTGACTTTGGCATCCCTTGTGTTGGATTTTCCAGTGCTGCTGGAGGTGTCAGGTGGGTAGAAAGGCTGTAACTGAGATTTGCTGCCTTTGGTTCTGTGCCTGTCTGTATGTGTGTGAAATACTCAGCCAGTGGTGGAAGATTCATAATTATTTCCCTGTCTCTGTGCCTGGTGGTGCACAGTTGTATATTGATTTGCTGTAGTGGAGATAAGCAGACAATTACGATGTTTCATTACGAGCCTTGAATTATGGCATTAGGCAGCCAGTTGTTTGGTGTGTGACAGGTTGTGAATAAATGTGATAGGATGTTGAGTTTGCAGGGGTCCCCAGGATGAGGTGAGAGATGAGAAACTGACTCCATGTTCTCAGAAGGCTGATTTATTATTCTATTCTATTCTATTCTATTCTATTCTATTCTATTCTATTCTATTCTATTCTATTCTACTATACTAAAACTATACTAAAGAAAGAGAAAGGATACAGACAGAAGGTTTAACAAGAATGATAATGAAAACTCGTGACTGACACCTCAGAGTCCGACACAGCTGATAGTGATTGGTCATTAAGTAAAAACAATTCACATGAAACCAATCAAGCGATGACCAGTTGGTAAACAATCTGCAGACCACATTCCAAAGCAGCAAACACAGGGGAAGCAATCAGATCATTATTATTTTAATTTTTCTTTGAGGCTTCTCAGCTTCCCAAGAGAAGAAATCCTGGCAAAGGGATTTTTCCAGAAACTATGACAGGGACAATAGGACATGCAGGGAGATAGGCACAGGGAAGGTAGTATGTTGGGAAGGCTTTGTCAGGGCTGCTTTATCTCTGGAGTCTCCCTGAGTGCTGCAGGAGACCCTTAACACACGTTGATTGGGGTTATGTCTGCATTGGGTGTTACAATTAATTAGTGTTGCGGCTGTCTCCATCTGATGTGATAAAGCTTTGGCTGGGTTCTGTGGGTTGTGCTGTTGTTATATTCTGAGTCCTGAAAAAATCTGATGTCTGCATTATTTCAAATGAGGGAAAATGTCCACTGGGTTGGTTTTATGCCTTTTTATTTCCTTTTTTCTTTTCTGCCTTAGAAGCATATGTTATTCTGGGTGGGATTTGCAGTCTTCCACATTGAAGCGAATGTTTTCTAATGCATTTTGACAAGCACACTTTTAGCTGGAAAGCAGACTATCTCCTGTTGCATGGGTATTTCAGAATGACATATCCTTTCCTTTTCAACTGAGCAAACCCCGCAACTCAAACTCTTCTCCCTCCTCCCCTCCTTCCTTCCAGCCTTCAGAGTGAATGACTTTGACATCCTGAGTGGTTTCAGCTCAAAGACTCTCAGGTGGCAGGGACTCCTCTGAGATGACAGGTACCACCCTCTGGAGGCCCCAGCTCTCTCCTTGGACAGTCAAAAGAGACATTTAGACTCTTTTAAATGAGGACAGCAAACTTCCAGACTCCCAACTCAGGACAGATTTGATACTGTTGAAATAGGTACAGTTTGTGGAGAAAAATGGAAATGTAATTATGCTATAATTGCTTAATTCTGATTTTCAGAGCCAATTAAAAATATGTTTGGTTGCCACTTCAAAATATAAGCATGTCATGCCCATATAACATCTCTTAATTTCATCTCTTAGTTTCCACTGCTCTTCCTTCAATGTTGAACCTTGCTTAAAACCTCAGAGCTTACAAAGTACACTGTGGTCAGTGGTGGGA
Source organism: Geospiza fortis (assembly GCF_000277835.1). Lineage (NCBI taxonomy): Eukaryota > Metazoa > Chordata > Aves > Passeriformes > Thraupidae > Geospiza > Geospiza fortis. The sequence continues at coordinate 1,657,869 of NW_005054409.1, forward strand.
GGAGGCTGTGGGAACCTGTGCCAGCACTAGCCTGAGAAATGCAGAGTTCACAGTATTTGGAAATTAGCTGTTCTATATGCACATTACCTTGCAGTGTATTATTATTGTTTATTTCTTTTTTTATTTTTTTTTGCACCTTGACTACATTAACCTTGTGCTGGCTCTGTGGGGCTGGCTGACACAAGATGGATGGTGTTGGTGGCCTGGCACAGCACCACAGGCTGGTGCCTGCAGAGGGGAAGCCTGTGAATCCTGTTTGCTCAGGGAAGGCACATCGGGCAGCACCACCTGCCTAATTGGCTGGAGAACCCTGTGCCCCTGACTCTATGTGATGAGCTTTCCTTGGCAAGAAAACAGATGGATTATCAAGAAAGCTTTGCAGAGTTGTAAAAGTGAGGCTAAATGTTCCTGTTTTGTCGCTCTTTGAAGCTCTGCAGAAGTGCTCTCTGGAATTGCCATGGCAAGGACTGCTGTAAGATTTCCTCCCATGGCGAAAGCGACTTCCTTCCAGCAGTGCCGCAGGCAGGATCAACACTGCACATTTAGAAAGCTCTTAACAAAGAGTTTGATCCAGTCTTCTGACCCTCAGCAGACCTGCATTTGATCTTCTTGTGTACCACTTGCCACAGCACTTGGGACATTATTCCAAGCTGGTGAAGAGCCCAGCTGCTGTTTTAACAGGTGCTTGGAGAGGAGCAAAGCTCTTTTGTACATTTTACAAATAAGGACCTAAATGTCCTGGGTTTTAGCTCCTGGGCAGAATTAGATTTGGGATAAGAACACTTGTTTTCACTGAAAGTGTTCAAGGCCAGATGAGATGGGGCTTTGAGCAACCTGGTCTAGTGTGTGGCATCCCTGCCCATGGCAGGGAGGTTGGAAGTAGAAGATTTAAGGTCTTTTCCAATCCAAATGATTTCGTGGTTCTGGGTTGGAAAGATGCTCTGAGATTAAAGTTACCAGAGCACCCAAGCTGTGCTTCAATGTTCTGTGTCATAAAGAAGCAGATGTAAGTTAAACACTGAATTATAGGATTTTTTTATAGACTCTGATTTCAGATCTTAGATCTAGAGCTGAGAAGAGCACTGCAGAGCAGGTGTGGACATCAGGGCTGTTCTCACCCATTTCACTGGGTGTCAACACTACCTCAGAATTTCAGATTTTCCAGTTAGGATAGGAATATGAACTCCTGCAGACAGATCCTGCTTTGGACATGAATTTGCAGCAAGCTTAGAGAAGCTGGTTCAGAGCTCATGTGCTGAACTTGCAGCATGCTAGAAAAACTTCTGCTTAATGGAGGCTGACTTGAGTAGGGAATAGTCTTCCCTCATACACTGGCCTTAGATGATGCTCCAGCTTTGGGGAGAGGCATAGGTTTGTCCTATTCTTACAATTTCAAAATTGCTTTGAATTTTGCCTTTGGTGCTTTTGGTTGTTTCTTGTAGATTTTGATGTTAGGGCGTGCAACTCCCTCCCCGCTGTGGATCTGTCTTGGAGCAGTGCAGCAAGCCTGACCCTTCTGTTCTGTAAATCCCTGATTATTTACTTCCTTATGCAATGAAACTGCTGATAAACTCAGAGGGAGTCACATGCAAATCCTGCAGCCCCAGGAGCAAATATGACACCTCTTTCAGCTCTGTGTGCACTCGAGCCTGGGCAGCCCTTGCTGTGCTCTGTCGTGGCAGTCAGCACGGTCTTGTTTCTATTTTGAGCCTAAATTGATTGAACTTCTGTTTGCTGGGTTTTGGCTCCATTTCTCCACGCTACCTGAAAAGGAACTGAGGGAGCAAACAGCTTTCCTGAGCTATTGTTACTGCCTGGGGCAGCTCCAAACAGCCCGACCGCCCCACGCAGCCATCCTGGGGGCTGGCCAAGGGAACTGGGACAAGAGGGGAGTCTGGCATCTGCTCCTTGCTGCAAGGATCAGGCTTGGCAAGGATGCAAGGAAAATTCTCACTGGAATCTCTGATGTCACGAGAGAGGGAAGAGGGTTGTCATTGCCCCAGGAAAAGGGTTGTAAATTGTGTTTCCTGCTCCGCTTGCTGAAGGGTATTTCCATCCAAATCTTTTGTGACCTTTTCCCATGGGAGTTTTGCATAGAAGTAGGAAATAGAAATAATGAAAGGGAGAAAGGGATTATGTGGAGCTTGTGGGGAAATATTACTGCAGCTGTTTTAGCTGGAGCTTTAGGTCACAGTCCTTAAAGGAAAGGGAAGAGCCTTTGGTTGTTCCTGGTTTGTCATGTGAGTCTGAATGCCTTCATGCTTTGTCCCAAGTTGTATATTGCTCCTCCTGTATTTCTGGGGCATCTGTATCCACTCTGCAAAGACCTGCTCTTGTCTCAGGCCGGGTTAGGGTGGTCTGCTGGCAACTGTGCTTTTCCTGAAGTGTGATTTTTATCTTACCAGAGCCAGAGGTTTGTCTGCAGCAGCTGGAGGTGAAGCACTGAAGCCCTCATGGTGCCATGAATGGGCAACTGCATTGCCCCCATGATGTGTTTCCCTCTGTGTCCATGGGGATATTTTCTATCCAGCTCTAGATGCTTGTTTCCTTGCTCCTGACAATCCCTTGTGGCTGGTCTGAACCTGTGTAGAGGTTAATTGGAGTGGAGCCTGTGAATTTGCACGTTTGTTGGGGTGCTGCAGGCACAGAGGCTGCAGGAGAGATCACGAGGCTGGAGTAGCTCTGGGTGAGGAGAATAGGTTTGTAATCAACAGAAAGGAACAGATGGCTTTGGTTGTAATGCCTATATTTATATTTGATGTTAATATTCCTCCCAGAGCACCAGCACTTCAGTGATATGTAACACAACTTAAAAGCATCAGGGGAGGGAGGGGATAAAGTAAATAGGTTTTTTGAATCCCGTGAGGAAATACAGCCACAAGATTTCAGTAGGTGTTAGCAAGCAGAGAAGGCAGAAGTTAGCTGCTCTCTTCCTTCAGAGCACTGTGGACATTGCCTTGATGTGCCCATGCCACAGACCCTGAGGAGCTGTGGTGGGACCCTGGAAGGGAGCAGCATTTGTGCCCAGTGCTCCACCTGCAGCAAGATATTGTGCCATGAAAGGAGCTCTTTCTTAGAGCAGTTTTTGGTTCAAATGTGGGGAAAGACATCAAGCCCTTGCTCTGTCATCCTTGCCATCCATGTCCTGGTGAGGTCAATCCCATCCTTAGAGCATCTTCTCATGCTTGTCCATGCTGGGATTTACTGGTGTACTTGCAATGGTGAACTGATTCATTGTGTGACTGCAATTAGTCACCACCAGCACACAGGTGGAAGATGAAAGTTAATTCTGCAGCACCTAATTAGCTGTCATTGCTGGAAGAGCTTGAGAGCAGAGCCAAGATGTTTTGGTTGTGGCTGCACCATCAGGAGGTCTCATGGAGCAATGGTCAGGTACCCCAAACTTCCCCCAAGACCTGTGTGTTACTTTAACAACCTTTTGTCATTCTGTTAAAAGATAAACAAGAAGCTAGAGTTTCCGTGGGTGTAAATCAGTGTGGCTCTGCAGGCAGCAGAGCTGTACCAAGTTTTATCAGCCAAGGGGAGATGGAACTCGTGGGTTAAATGATGACAGAATTATCCTCGTGTGAGTTGCTATGTGTGCATACAGAAATGCACAAGCAGGTGTGTACGTGCCCACACACTCATTAAAGGTGACTGTTTTTTTTTATTTTCTTGTATTTAATGCACCTTGGAGGCTTTACCTAGACAAGAGTCATAAATGAAATGTCATCAGATTGTTAACACATCCCCGACTTGTTAGCAAATAATCGCATGATTTACAGCTAAAAAAGCCAGTTGAAAGACACGCTGAGAAACATTCCTCCAGGTCCCCTGGCATGTGCATATATTAGAAATCCGTGTGATACAAAGCACAGGACAAAAATGATTGATAGCAGGTTACAGTGCTCTTCATTACAATGAATTAATTGATCACGTCTAGCAGATTTTCCTCCCAGCGGAATCACTGGATATTGGACATGTCTCTCTCATTTCTCTTCTAGCCTGTCTGCTGGAAACAAGCCAGACAGTTTTATACCATCATTTAAATTTATTTGTGACCTGAGAAAGTTGTGTTGCCCTTGAGACACTTAACTTTTTAACTTTCAGCTAAAAAGTTTGTTGGTATTTTAGGAGATACAGGTATGGATATTATAAAAAGTTTTCCGATGAGGTGGAACTCCTCAATCCAGTCCTGGCAGCCGGTCCCACCTGAGTTCAAGTGTTTTTCCTGATGCTTGAACTCCTCTTGCTTGACTGGCATCCTGTTCTAAACCAGACATACTCCAAAGACATTAACCAGCACTGTTTTCCATAGTCCTGAGCAGTGGAAGCCAAAAGCCAATGCCTGCAGGGAGAATCCCTTCAGCCCAGGGATGGGACTTCTTGTGACAGATGATGACAGGGATATGATGGTAGGAAACTGGAGTGGGAAACTTCTGCTTCTTTCTGTGCCATCCTATTTCACTTCTTATTTCCTCTTTCTGGTAGGTGCTTTTGGTGGCTCTTATATGTGGAATGGCCTGCCAGAGATAGAGAACATGTTATTAACCTGCTGTTTTTACAAGCTTTCTCCTGGCAGAACTATCCTCTTTATTGCACTTGTTACTGGCCTGTTACAGAGTATTAAATGTAAAGAAAATAAGTGCTCCAAGCTTTCCATTTCCCAGAAGCCATGCAGACAGTGGGCAAAATACTGTGGAATTGCATTAGTAAATTCAAATCTGTTTTGTGGTTTTGCCCTTTGCCTGTGGATAAGACAGTTATTATAAGTTTAGGACTCAGCTTCTGGATTCCATTCCTGATCTGCCTCAGTATTTGGCATTAGGTAAGACACTATAAAGTGGTCTGGTTCCCAGAATAATTTGTGGAAAAATGTATCATCTCCAGGTATGCCAAATGAGATTATAATTTAAAGGCAGATGAGTGAACGCTTCTCTGAGACTCCTCAAGCAAACCAGCAGCTGATGAAGAAGTAGGATTTACACTTTTGGCCCATGATAACCTTCCTGTGCACTGTAAAGGAGACCCAGCCCTGTTTGCCAGAGGATTTGATGTCTCCTGCCATTTTTACAAGATGTCATTTGCTATATCCACCTCATGCTTTGTCTGAGATGTGTTACACCCTCCCTTCCCCATCTTCAAATCACCCAAGTCAAGCTATGGGGGGATGATGGAGCAGGGTGGGAGGTTTAACTCCTCCTTTCTCCTTTAAGAAAAGAATATTTTAGGTCTTAAGATACAATGCAAATGTGTATCATCATGTCTGAATTTGTGCTTTCTGTAAAGTGGGGATAGGAGGTTTTGAAACAGGAATCAGCATTTCACCAAAGATGCAGTTAAAGCACAAAGCTTATTCTCTTAACTCTCAGTTTTCTATGGTCTGACTGGCATTAAAAAGTCTCTCTTTGATAAAGATTTGTAAGGCTTTGTTGCTAAGAACCAGAATATGCATTTGGAAATTCTGTTGAGTGGCTTTGGAGATGTGTATCCCTAGAGACTGTGTTAATTTCCATATTCATTAAAATGTTCTGTGGTGCCTGAGAGACCCAAACCCTTGAATAATAAAGCTGTGGGAGCTGGAAAAGAAGACATCAGGATCAAGGAGTAGTTTCATCACAAATTTAATCCAGTCTAAGTCTGTGTGACCAATAGGTCAATCCTGTTCGTGACTGAAAATACTTTTCTTCCTCTGTCCATCTTTCTGCCTTGGCCATCCATTGCCACTCCTCCCTGTGTCCTCCACAGCAGTGCTGACACAGTGTGCAGGGAGCTGTTCTGCTGAAAACTAGGAGAAAAAATGACTTTATGATGGATCAGGTTCTTTTTAGATGTAGTGCTGACACAAGAGAAAAGAAAAATGTGGTTTGGAGCAGGCAAACTGCTCAACAATTCTTATTAGCTTATTAAGCCATCACTGGATATGCCTCTGCAAATGCAGTTTGTCTGTCTGAAAATAATCTTTTTGAGGGCCATTTTGTGCCATCCTGTAGAATTTTCTGTTTGGTATCTCCTTCCCTGAAATTCAATGGGATTATTTTAAAAGGGAAGAAGGTTTTTGCCTTCTCTAGAGCTTCACTTGCAAGGATGACAATGACCATTACCTGTTATTTAAACAGCATCAGGGTGATGAGTACATGAGCTGGATAACTGTGGCTCATCCTGTTGTCCTTTGAAATGAATGAATATCTTTTATTGACTTAACTGGGCAACAGATAAGGCCCTGGATGAAAGAGACAGTGTTTTACTAGAGGCTACTTATTTCTGCAGGTTGCAAAAATAAATAATCCCAGACACTTTCAAAGATGGCTGGGGTTGGGCTGCACACAGCTTTTTGGTGAAGTTTAATTTAAAAGAAAAATAAATTTCTCATAGTCAAAGGGCTGCTGGCTGACCTGACCTTTTCAGATTGAAAATGGTCCCTGAAAGGAAGAATAAGGTAATGATAATAAAAACTCTCCTAGCCATTACTAGACTGCTGCTGAAAGGGACTTGGCAAAGGCTGAAGGAGTGTCAGAGTGAGAAAGGACCATCTCTGCTGGAAGATGACAGTCTCTGACCTGGCTGCTGCCCTGTGAGGCTGGAGAAATCTCCACTGATTCCAGCCAGAGGGAGGGTCCCTGACAGCCAAGAGAAGAACTGCTCAGAGCACAGCCCTGCAGTTCCTTGCAGTTGATGTTGTGTTACATGGGAATGCACTGTCCTTAAGAAACTATCTTCAACAAATCATGTACTAAATATATATAAATGCAGAGCATAGTAAATGTGATTTCTTGGAGGAATGCAGCCAGCCTTTGGGGCCAGCCGTGCTCTCTGAATCTCTTTATATGCTAAATGGTATCTTTTGGGCTGTGCTTTTCAACAAATAAACTCTTCACCCCTAGATATTTCTCCCAGCTCTTCTGCTCAGCTCCCTGGCTGATGATATCTGCTTCATTAGCTGCCTGATGAATGGTCTGAGTGCATTAGCATCGTTTTATTGAGCCACTAACTCTGAGCTTCACCCCGCAGAGCTGGGCGATATCCGTCACTGGGAGGTTTCTAAAAGGTTAGGCAAACTTCTGTCAGGAATGGTTTGGGTGTGGGGGCAAGAACATGGACTAAATGGTTTCTGAAATGCCCTTCTAACTCTGCAATCTTTAATTAAAAACCCTGCTGTAGTAAGAGCACATGATTTCTATGACAAGCGTCTCTGGGAGGCTCAGTTGAGAGGTGGGCTGGGAGCTGTTCAGAGGCTGCGCCAAAATTCAGAATGTCCATGGCAGCCCAGCAGGTGCAGCAGGAGGGAGCAGCAAGGACTTGTCCCACCTAACCTCAGGTACCCATGTGGGAAGGAGTCTGTACAAACTCTGCAGCTGCAGAGGGAGAAACGGATGCAGTTCCTGTGTCCTACTCTGAATATCTGGGATGTGCTGGAACCACCTCCTGGTCATCTCTCTGTGATCTGCATCCCATGCTGCAGCAGGTTCACCAAGAGCAAAGGAAGTCCTTTGGCCTGGTTAGTGTGAGAGTTCAATGCCTTTTTCATTTCCAGTGGGACACTATATTAATCCAAACACTTTTTTATCAGCTGTTGTTTGTAAACATTGCTAAGGGTTGTCCCTGTCTTCCTCTCTGAACTTCACCCATCATTCTGCAGACATCTGTCCACTGTAGGTCACTCTGCTCACTGGCCTAGGACTGAACATTTATTTTAACACATTTGGGTTAGAATTCTGGATTACATTTAAATAGGTTATATAAAAACTTAGTAAAATGTCATTTATTCTGATTCCTTGCAAATATTGATGATATATTTTTGCTGAATTCTGGCTTTCATTCAGTAAACCTCTTCAGTTCATCTTTAATTTGCAGATGGCTTTGGCAGTGTTCCAACCTCAGCTTCTGGTGGTTGAAACCTGGTGCATGAATTAGATTCAAGATGCAAATATCCTGATTTTGAGAAAGTCTGAATATATGCAGCTGCCTTGTGAAGTTCTAAGTAATGCAATTAGGTCTGGGATTCTTACTGCCAAAACAGCCTCAAATGAATTAGGGGTCCAGAAAAGAGGAATGTGGTGGAATACACATAAATGTCTTTAGGAATTTGGGGATTTAGGAATAATTGAAAACCTGGCTCAAATTTTCAGCTGAAAATCACTGATATAAGTAATTTCAAAGGAGATTAAAGGGGAATGTGCTCATGTTGGGGAGATGTAGAGCTGGGCATTAGGTCTGGAGGAGTGATGTGACTCAAGGGTCTGTTGCTTCCTCATGGGCTGGGTGATAGGAGCACAGAGGGGCAGCAGGGATATTTGGGATAGAATTACAAATAATGAGTGTGGTAAAAGAGGAGGAAGGGCTAGAAACTGAAAACTAACAAGAAATGGGAACTTGCTTCTCCTTTTCAAGGCCTGAGTTAGAAGTGACTGATAAGCAGCCCTTGAAAGCTCTGGAGTAGTCTCAGAGTGTTGAAAGCACCATCCCTGAGTGTGCTAATGCTATGGATGCCAGACTTGGGAAACAGCCACACGGGGAGAATGCCATTTCTCTGCATCTGCTGTCTTTTGGGGTGACATTTCCTGGTGTAGCTGGGAAGTGAAAATGTTGACTCATTTTCATTGAGATTAGTCTGGGGGGAATCACAGCAGTGCTCAGTGAGGTTGAGTTCCCTTCTTATCTCTGCCTGTAGCCATTCTTTCCTTAAGAGAGGCTTCTATTTGTGAGGAGGATTGAGGTTTTTTTTTAATAAATACCCAACTAATCCCTATTGTACATGTAAATATAGACAGCACAGAGGTCTGTAAAGATTATGGATGCCCCTTTTGGCAACCAGGATCTTTTAATAGCATTGTGTGCAGTTAATCGGGTTAAGCAAGAGTACCAGTGGAACAAGAAGTCCATGTTCAGGGAAGGAGTAACAACCTCTTGAGAGTTTTTGGTTAGTAATATTGGCCAGGTAGAATAGAAGAGTTTCCTTTCCTTTCCTTTCCTTTCCTTTCCTTTCCTTTCCTTTCCTTTCCTTTCCTTTCCTTTCCTTTCCTTTCCTTTCCTTTCCTTTCCTTTCCTTTCCTTTCCTTTCCTTTCCTTTCCTTTCCTTTCCTTTCCTTTCCTTTCCTTTCCTTTCCTTTCCTTTCCTTTCCTTTCCTTTCCTTTCCTTTCCTTTCCTTTCCTTTCCTTTCCTTTCCTTTCCTTTCCTTTCCTTTCCTTTCCTTTCCTTTCCTTTCCTTTCCTTTCCTTTCCTTTCCTTTCCTTTCCTTTCCTTTCCTTTCCTTTCCTTTCCTTTCCTTTCCTTTCCTTTCCTTTCCTTTCCTTTCCTTTCCTTTCCTTTCCTTTCCTTTCCTTTCCTTTCCTTTCCTTTCCTTTCCTTTCCTTTCCTTTCCTTTCCTTTCCTTTCCTTTCCTTTCCCTTCCCTTCCTTTCCCTTCCCTTCCTTTCCCTTCCTTTCCCTTCCTTTCCTTTCCTTTCCTTTCCTTTCCCTTCCCTTCC
>NW_005054409.1:1667544-1677968 GCF_000277835.1 Geospiza fortis
GAGCAAGCTGTTAAATTGCAGGAGCCTTTTGCTATCGTGTTCCATAATAGATATGGCAAATGCTCTTTGCTCCTGGGCTTCATCCAGTGTTTCCTGCCCAGTCTGAGGGTTCAGTGCATTGGGAACTGGTTGTAAGAGTTTGTGCCCTCTCTGTTCTTTGTTTCTAATTAAGTGGAAGGAGTGCAAGGCATCTCCTGTCTATATGAAAGGCAGGAATGAAGAAATTGGTGCAGAAAAATAGGAAGGGCACTGAAGAGGTATTGCTCTTGGTCATGGAGAAAGCTCATTGCTACAGAGGTTATCTGGAAGAAAGGTCTCCAGCCAGTGGAGAAGAAAACAATACCTGTAGAGTTTCAGAAGTGCCCTGAAATAGGCTTTTATTTTAAGACAGAGGATCTGTGCCCTGGAAATGCCTGTGTCAGTCAACTCTTGTGGAGGACTGTGAGATGTCTAGCTCAGATGCAGAGGTCTGGAAACACCTAACATCACATGCACTGGGCTTGGGGGAGGGAGGAGCTGGGCACGGAGGGACACTTGGTGCTTAAAGTGAAGCCAGGAATTGTATGAGATGGGGGCAGTGGGGCTGCAGGGTGGCACACACCTTGCTGAAGTGTTGCTCAGGCAGCTCCTGTGGGCTGGCAGCTGGGGAAGGGCTGCAGGGCAGGAGGTGTGGGTGCCCCAGGGAGCCAGGAGGTCTCTGCTGGAGCTCTCACAGGGTGGGTGCAGGGATGCCAGGCCCACACCATCGATCCCATATTGATGGGACTTTGAGCAGAGGATGCTGGAAACATTCTGTCCTGTTTTCCTCCCCCTGGCAGGGCTGTGACCAGTGCACCACCTCTTTGATGTCATGTGCATGCACAAGGACTTCTTTTTCATGCAGGGTGTCCTTCCAAGAGAGCATGTGTAGGTCAGAGAGTTTCTCATTACAGCTTTGCATGGTACTGCTTGATGTGATTGCACTAATTCTCCAAGAACAATAAAGCAAAATTCAGCACAGGGTAAAGCAAATGCAGGTGCCTATTTTTGGTAGCATTTTTCAGGTTACTATTAACCTTTCATTTGAAATGTAATGCTGAGGACTACACATTGATCCTGAGCGGTTTCTTGGAACTGCATCAATTTTCCACTTAGAAAATTGCATTTTTCCAAGTTTAACCCTATGTGGGATGTTGTTAATTTTTTCCTGAGAGACACTTTGCAATGGAAACTTCATCTTTGAGTCTGAAATTCAAACTGGTTTTGCCAAACCCTAGGAATTATGATCAATAAAATAGGAAATGCTATATAGGAAATTATAGTTGAACTGGAATTTAGAAGATGAAGGCCAAGTGTAGAACAGGAATAAAACAGAGGCAGAATTACAGTTAAAATTAAAACAGGCCTGTGGCCAAATGTAAAGATACTGTATGAGTGGATGATAGTGGGAAAAATATTGAAAGCAAAGCCAGAGTAGTAGCTGGCAACAGATAACATCTGGCAATGGATTTGCTGTGAAATTCACTTCAGGGAACTGGTGGGTGAAGAAATTTTTCTGTCATGGGGTTAGAAGTAGACAATCTTTAATGTTCCTTTCAATACAAGCCATTCTATGATTCTGTGAGGAAATCCCAACATAATGGCATTTTTTCCATGAGAAACAAAGGTCTTGTAAGTGTCCCAGCTTACAACACCTTTGTTTCTCATGGAAAAATGGTGCTGTGGTGGCTCCATGGTCAGCCTTCTATATTTGGGAGCTCAAATTCCTGAGGCAGATTAGAAGCTCTGAGCCCTGTGAGCAGCATTAAAGGGCAATTCCCACTAAACATTCCTGCAAACACTGTGTGTGATGGAAGCTGTGGGTGCTGCAGCTCACAGGGATGGACCTGAGCTGTGCTGGGGGCTGAGGCCATCACCATGGCTGCTGAAGCAGTTGGAGGTGCTGGATCATGCAGCTGAACCAGGGGCTCCTGCAGTCACATTCACCCACTGTGAGGAGCCAGGCTGGTGAATTTAAAGCTGAAGTTGTGAGCTGCTGCCCTGCCTGTGCTGCAGCACAAATGTATTCTGGTTATTAAAGATGGATACAGCTGGGCCTCAGTGCTTGTTTCATGGAATCACTGAATGGTTTGTGCTGGGAAGGGACCTTAAAGATCTCATGCCAAACCCTGTGTCATGGGCAGGGACACCTTCCACTAGCCCAGGCTGCTCAAAGCCCCATCCAGCCTGGCCTCAAACACTTCCATGGATGAGGTATCTACAGTTTCTCTGGGCAATTTTTTTGCAGATTCTTTGCAGGAAGGCTGGAACTAGATGATCTTTAATGTTCCAACCTAGACCATTCTGTGGTTCTCTGATTTTGAGAGAGAAGCATTGGTAGCTGGCAGAGATTTTTGGAGCTATGCATGTGTGCACAACCAAAGGCAAAAGTGAATTTTAAGAGTCCTCATACAGTCATTTATCAGATAAATGCCATGTCCGTAGAGGTGTTTTCAGACACAAAGCTGAGTTGAAAGTCAGATAGAAAACAAGCAAATAAAAAACCCCACCCCAACCACTCTTCCACAAGGGATCTGAGCACATTACAGGGACAAGTAATGGAAAGAGACCACACAGAACTCTTGTTCTGCTGTACAAACCTTTTGAGTCCTGTGGCTCCTCTGTGGACACAGCTACACCCAGGGATGGGGTGATGAGAGGGAATGATATGTATTGGGTCCATCTCTCCAGGAGCCTCACCTGACTGGTTCAAGCGGGAGAGTTTTCCATGGAGGGATGAAAACTTAACTTATCTGCCTGAACATGGAAGGAGAGCAGATGCCTTTTATTCTTTATAATTTTTGTTAGTCTCCTGAATTTTGAATCCCTGTTGATAGTTGACAGTTATCCAGTCATTAGAGGGGATGTTTCTGTGCTGCATGATGTATCCCTCACAGCTGCCCCTAACTTTTGGGATCTGCTTTGGCTGCAGAGGGATTGCATTGCTGGCTCAATGTCACTGAAGTATGCTTTGAGGGGGTGGCTACCAGAGCAGCCTGGATTGTTGACACCAAACTGCTCACTGTAATTTTTTTAAAATCTGATATTAAATAGAAAATGGATCTGGAAATAAGTCAGAGTCAGAGTACTTCAATATCCTTTTCTTTGCTTCACTCCAGTCTTGCATATTTAATTTAATAGATACATTTTTTTCTTATGTCATATGAACTAGGAGATGAATCTAATACATTTGTGTATTCTGCTTGCCTTATGGCAGATTTTATACTGAGATGATTCAGGAATATTTTTTTAAAGTATTCCTGAAAGATTGCATAATGTGATGAAAGGGGGAAAATGCATATTATAATTGAGTATATTTGTAGAGCTGGCAGTGTGTTTTATCACATTTCCTGTGTTGGTATGGGTTTGGTTTTTTTGAGACAAATAGTTTTCCTTTCCACTGTGCTGCGAGTTAGGATTCTAAACCATTGATTGAGCTACAAAGATAATTATTCAGCCATGAAAATATTAATTCCAGAGAAATCAGGTTATTATTTGCACCTGGATGCAAAATAGCAAAGGCTTTAATGATGTTTAGGTAGAACTTTAGTAACATCTGAATATCTCTGGAGAGCTATGGTAACAGTAGGAGAAGTATTAAACTCAGTATTGTTTGCTTTTCTGCAAGTAAATGAGGAGAATTGCAAGTCTTCTCCATGTGAGTCAGCTGAATATTTGCAGGAATTAACCAATCTGTATCAGAGCCAGCCTGGATCCACTCTTATCCACCGGCTCCCCCTTCTTCTGCTCCATTATGTACCATGTCAGTTGCAAGGAAAGGAACAGGAGAAGATTGCCCCCAAAATAATCCCTGTGTGCACAGAGTAGCTCCTCCTAGGGCAGTGGGATTAGGGCCTGCAGTCATGGCAGGAAGGCAGATTTCTGCTGCCCCTTGGGTGGGGATTGCTGCAGTCAGAATGAGCTGCAGCAGCTGGAGAGCTCTTGCTGAAGAGCTCTGTGTCTGCAGCCCAAAGCTCTTGTGCCTTGGGCTGCAGACACAGCCACTGCCTCCCCTGCTTGGCTCATGGCCAGTCCTGCCTGGAAAAGACAGATAAATTGAAAGGAGCCCACCAGACTTTATGGATCACCACACCAGGCTGCCCCAAAGCTTCTCAAACATCGAGCCTGTGGCTAAATTTTCCTCATTACCATGCTTTTTGGCGGTGCTTTCATGGGCCAGGAAGGGATGTGCAGTGCTGGAGGTGGGGTTCCCCTGAGGAAATGGAGAAGACTCCATCCAAATTAAGTGGCTAGCTTTCCTCTGTAGCCAGTGGGGAGAAAGAAGTGTTTCTAGGGTGTGTTATCTCCTTGTCCCCTCTGCAACAGGTGTCTAAAATAGGCATATGAATTCAAATTTGGTACATCTTTCAAATTTGCCCTGAACCAGGACAAATACCAATATTTTACCTTGATTAACTGCAGAGAGAGCTGGAGGTGGCTTTGCCCATATGAAACCACCTTATGGAGCTTGCCAGGGTGTGTTATTTGAACATGGGTCTGTTCCCTCTAAAGAAGGTTATTCACCATTTCTGCCAGCTCCACCCAAACTGGTTGAAAAATGAGATGTTGCTGGGGTTTATTTTAATCACAAACTTCTGGGCTATGGATTTGAAAACAGAGCTATAAACACGAAACTAAGAATGTCATTAAATGTGAGTCTAGATTATATGTGGGATCTGAATCAATACTATTAATAAGACAAATAGCTAATATTCTTTCCTAGCTAATGCTGGGAAGTTTCTTACTCTATTTCACTGAGTCTGCCCAGGGCTTGTCTCAGCCCCACAGACCATGGGACTGATCTCCCACCACACCACAATTCTGCCTTGAGGTGCTCCTCAGAGCTGACCCTGGATGACATTTTCAGGTATCCCAATACTGGGTTTATCTGCCCTAATTTGCCTGGCATTCCTCTGAAAGTGACAAAGAGGGAAAGGCTCTTGCAGGAGGAATCATTCCCATATCTGGAATCCCAGCCTATCATGGGATGACTTGTGCTCAAGTGTGGCTTGCTCCATTGATCAAAGAGGAAGCCTCCTTGGCTGCTGTAGATCAGGTACTGTGATGGACAGAAATTTTCCATCAATCCTGCTCTAAGAGACTGGGAAAAAATTCCAGTGGAATCTGCCTCCTGTCTATCAAGTGCTTTTGCAAATCCCACCTTCTGCCCCAGCAGTGGGAGCCGCGCTTGCTCTGTGATGAGACACGGCAATCACCAAAGCTGCACAGTGTGTTCCACACCAGCCACTTCCTCTCTGGTTTAATTACAACTGATCTTGCTAATCCCAGCCTTGATTAATGAGCTTAATATGCAAATGTTATGATGAAACTGAAACTCTTTGTAATTGCTTGCAGACAGATTACCACTTCGAGTACACGGAGTGCGACAGCAGTGGCTCCAGGTGGAGGGTGGCTGTCCCCAACCCGGCCGTGGAGTGCTCTGGACTACCTGACCCCGTGAGAGGGAAGGAATGCAGTATGTTGTGACTTTTAATTTTACAGACTGTTACTGCCTTTTTGTGCTAGTTACATTTGTAGGGCTGATGTCACTGATGTCCCAAGTTTCCCTGAGTTGTCCTTCCCCTCCAGCCCAGCTTTCTGTCTGCTGGAGATGTGGAGCAGGGATTGTCTGTGCAGTGTATCCATGAAAGGCACTGTCTGCTGCAGGTACCCTTTTATGCAGATTCACAGACACATCTCTGAGAGCACCCCCTGAAGAGCTGTGCTTGCTTGTCTGGAGCTGCCCTGCTCTCCAGTTCTGGAGCTCTCTAGTCATTTACAGCTGTATTGGCCAAAATGGGGACCACCAGTGGTCAAACTATATTTGCATATTGTCCACATTCTCATTATTTCCATTATTTAGCTAATTCAAAAGCTGAATGCATAAGGAATGCTAAATATCTTATTTGCCTGAGTTATTTTTATGATGAAGCTCCTGCATTTTATTTATTTATGCATTTATTTTTTAATAATTTGGAGTGTTTTCATATCACTTGGTTCTGCATTTTTTTATGTTGAAACACTTCTTTGCATCTGGGGAATATAAACAAACTGCTGCTCTGCAAACACAGCCCTCACTGTTTCATAACTCCCCGGTCTGAATGCTCTTTCCCATCACACTTCCTTGCTCCAGCAATTCTCTCCACGAAAGATCCTGGCAGTAATTTATACCAGGGGGTATAAATTATTGTATCTGACAAACAGGATGAACAATGGCTATGTCTTTTCAGTTCTATTGCAGCAGGTGTCAGATTTACTCACTTCTGACTCTGCTCCTCTAAAGGTTTATTTTCATTTCTCTATGTTCCAGTGTGAGGTACATAAATGTTTTCTGTAGCAGTGTGGATCACTGGAAGGTTTCTGACTGCTTGCAAGCATCATTTGAGAATGTGTCATTCCTGGTATTTGGATTTCGTTTCCAGGGTTTTAAATGTGGAGTCTCTGTATATCCTTAGGATGGGCCTTTTGAATTACAGAAATATAGACCTGAGAAGCACCTCAGGTGATCCCATAATTCACCCTCCAGCCCAAATAGCTGTAGTAGAAATGACTGTCATTCATGGCTGATATTTGGCTGGACTGTTTTCAGGCACCTCTTGTGATGAAGAGCCCAGAAGCTCTCCAGATATTTGCTCATATATTTACTTCTTTTCATTTTCCCTCCTGTTAAAGATTTTTCTGCCGTTGAATCTCCCTTGTTATACTTCAAACCTATCACTTTTTGCTGCCTGCACTATAAAGGAGCTGATAGTTTTATTTCTTCTGCTGCGCAACCACTTTTGGTGTACCCTGGAGGACATAGGTATAACTTTTTTTTGTGACATACATTATTTCTTCTTATATCTTGTGATAAATGGTTTAAGTCCAGCAACATTACACTATCCTCAACTTTCTGCTACAGATTTTGACAAATGGTTCACTTCCCTCTTCATCTTCTATTATTTGTGCCGGTTTCTGGTCTTAAATCAATTTTCCAATGAGAATTCAGCTGGTTTATAACAATAGATGAATCTGGCTTTTCAATATCTGGCCCCTGCTAGACAAGGTGAAAACTTTCCCCAGGAGGTGGGCTCTGATATTATACACCAAAATACAGGATTCTGTTAAATATACTGGAAAACTCATCTCCTTCTTGTAGTGTTGCTGTTAAATCCCATGGCAATTCAGCTGGTTTGAGAAGCAATCAAATATTTGACTTTTTTACTGAACCCCTCAGATCCCATCTCCCTGGGCTCTTGGAGTTGTATCTTTTTTTCTGTGTGTAGTAAATTAAGTGGCAGCAGGAGCTGTCTGGCTATGTTCTGATGGCAAAAGTAATTTTAGGTTTTCTCATCTCTTAGTCTTTCACCTTTTGCTTAAAGAACAACCAATCTTTCAGCCTGAAAACATGAATCTGTCAACAGCAGTCAGTCACTGTGGGAATGTGTGGGGAACACCTTTCACATTCAGCTTGGTTAACGTAGTGATTTTTGCTGTAAAATATTTTGACCAGCAGAGAGTTTGGCTGACAGTCCATTCTCTAGTGGGTGAGACAAACTGGGAGAGGCAGCTTTTGGAAAGTGACTGCCCCACAAATCTCTGGAGTTTGCCTGTGGGGTTCTGTTGCTGATGATGAGTTGTGTTGAAAATGCCGACAGATATCTCCTTGTCATATTCTCTAAGCTGGTGGTTTCTGTCTCATCTGACAATGCAGCAGCTGTACTGAGGAAATCTTACACTAAAAGCATTAATTTCTACAGCTTAAGGAGAACAAAAGGTTCTGTATCTGAGGCTTCTACAAGTGGTGTTCTTTGTGGATTGTGTGCAGAGTGAGATTTGTGCTGCAGGCTTGGCCAGGGTTTGCACAAAACTCACATTAATGGCTCCTTGAGATTCTTTCCTTCTCTCAGGCCTGGTGCTATTTTATCCCAAGGTCTATCAAGAAATGCCAGAACTATGCCATATCCTCTGAGATGAGTCTTTCTGGACATTGTACAAATTTATTCTGATTCTCCTGCATCTCACAGGTCCTACCCTATGCCAGGGCATAGGAACTGGGGCTCATTCTGGCATTTGGCAGAATCCTGGAGTCCCCTTGGGTTTCTCTTTGGTCCTTCAACCTGCAGAATCAGGGCCTATAGTAAAGTCACTCTGGGTAGGACAATTTCCAGCTTCTAGTTTCCCCCTTCCAGAGGTCTGCTATCTTCAGAAGTTTTGTTCAACATCTATTAGTCCTGAGATATCCTGTGGCCAACTATGTCTCTGCCTTTAAGAGAGAGTTGCACTTGTATAGCAGTTGCAGTTGTGAAGCAGCATGAGTTCTTAGGGCTTTTTTTTATTGTTTCCTTGAGGTTGGTAGAGCCCTCAGTGGACACAATGGTATGAGGGAATCTGTATAAGAAAGTGATTTTTTTTGGGAACACATCTGCCATCACTGCTGACTTCACAATGTTTGCAGTTGTTTCCATCTACTCAGAAATGCTGCTGCTTGAGAATATCCTCCACTGATCTTTACTGCTCCCTGAAAAGAGAAGTGATGTGCAGGCTGTCATTAATTTTGAATCCTGAGAATACTGTGCCAACCTCTCCTGCTTCCAAATGCTCAGCAGTCGCTCTCTTTAAATTGTGCCTGAACTAGAAATTTGAAAGATGGCATAACAATATGTTAAATGTCTCCTGCTTTGTAAATACGTCTAGACTGTGGCCTCCAGTGGAGTGGAAAGACACTTGAGATTGCTAAAAATGTGTTAGCTCAGGTGCTTCCCATATCTGGAGCAATTGGACTGTGGCATCAGAGCTCAGTGGGTGTCCTGAGATGTGCTCGTGTTCAGGATGTTGTGTTTTACTGCTTCTCATTTGAATGAAACCATTTAAAATTAGCTTGGGTGTCTCTGTGCTCTGCTGCATTTTGAAGCACACAGTGACCTGCAAATCACAGCTGACTGTGTCCTGCTGAGCACAGCCTCAACATTCCCTGAAGCTGCTGTAGGCTCCAAAACCTGCCAGGATTCTGCCCTGGTTTTGGAGTCTTCAGAAACTTCATCACCACAGCTTACCTGCAGAGCAGACGGTGTCCTCAGCAGACAGGGCTGTCATATTTTGACTGCTTTGTGCCCTGGTTACTAGGAGAAGGATTTTTATGCTTTTTTCTTTCCATGAGCACAGAGCAGCACAATGATCCACCTGCCCCTCCTGCTGCCCTCCTGCCCTCCACACCTCTCCCATGTAGGTGGGGAGGAAGGAGGAGGCTCACATGAGAGATTTTTGTGGTGCTGTAGGAAGTCCTGCTAAGCAGTGACCCAGATATGTGAGGGAAGCTGCAGTAGCAGCTCTGCAGTTACAACTGTTCTGTATTTCAATCCCCTCTATTTTTTTCTGTTCTCCTTGCTCTGTGGGGCTGCAGTCATCACCACTTTCAGACCCTGCAGCCTGTGTTTTCCCATCCAGCGTGGTGTGGTACCTCTGTGGGGCTGGCCACAGCTGTGTCACCTGTGTCGTGGCCATACCAGACTGCTTGGGCACCTCTCTCAGGTTTCTGTTTGTTCAGAGCTGAGTTACATTTTGGATGCTGCCACATCATGGTTGCAAGGGTTCCTGTGAAGAGATGCATTAAAAGTCCAGGAAGATTTTGGCCGGGGAAAAGGTAATATTTATTACTCCTAGAGCTATTCTGGCTCTCCTCTGCTTCCCATTTAAGGTATCCCCTCTGGGCATCTTCCCAATACTGTTCTGGAGGTCGGGTACATAGAGGGAGGTGGGAGTGGCAGACAGAGATCCTCCTTCAGCACAATCCAGACCTCTGAATCACTCCTGACAGTTGGGAATGTGCTTTACTAATTTGGTCTCCTTCATTTTTAATTACCACAGATCTCCCTCTGATCCCTTCATGAGTGTGATAGCAGGAAGGGAGTTTAGCTGATAAGGATCACTGCCACCAGGGCAGTTGCTTGGCTTTTAAAATGGAAAATATTGATTGCAGTCCCCAGGAGCAGCTTCCTTTAGGGCTAAGCCCTTTCCTGCACCCCCTTATGGCTGGGATCTCTGGGAGCCCTTTGTTTTGGTGTGGGGCTGTAGGTGGTGTTTAATGGGGACTTTTTGGGATTTGGCAGTGGGAGCAGCACTTGGCATGGTGCTCCTGCTGACGCTGCCCTGCAGTCTGTTCTTGTGGCCACCACAGGGCTCTTCTGCCAGCCTGACCATATGCTGCATGTTTTACACTCCAGAGTCTGAATTTGGAGCTAGCTTCCTTCCTTCCTTCCTTCCTTCCTTCCTTCCTTCCTTCCTTCCTTCCTTCCTTCCTTCCTTCCTTCCTTCCTTCCTTCCTTCCTTCCTTCCTTCCTTCCTTCCCCGCCACTTCCTTCCGCCACTTCCTTCCGCCACTTCCTTCCGCCACTTCCTTCCGCCACTTCCTTCCGCCACTTCCTTCC
>NW_005054409.1:1678221-1688318 GCF_000277835.1 Geospiza fortis
TTCCTTCCTGCCTTCCTTCCTGCCTTCCTTCCTGCCTTCCTTCCTGCCTTCCTTCCTGCCTTCCTGCCTTCCTGCCTTCCTGCCTGCCTGCCTTCCTGCCTTCCTTCCTGCCTTCCTGCCTTCCTTCCTGCCTTCCTGCCTTCCTCCCTCCCTCCCTCCCTCCCTCTATAGCTGCACTGATATTCTCATCTCTGAGCAAAGTTTTGCCCAAAAAGAGCTTAAAGGGTTCACATTTTGACCTCATACCATCTTAATATATTGTCTCTCTTATTCCACGGAATATTAGTTCTTTTTTGCCATCCTAGGCGAGAATAGGTTGTACCTTATCTCATAAATGTCTGCTCATTTTGTAGTGCTGTGAGCATAATAAAGAAATTATAGTGAAAATGATAGAGCATTTTTAAAGGAGTTGGATTTGCTGTGTTCAAGCGCTGATAGGGTCATTATTACAGTCAGCATCAAAATGCCAGTTGTAATCGGGAAGATTTCTTAAGAAAAGAGACCAAAAAAAAAGTTGATAATATAGAAGAACTTGATCATGTTATTGGAACAGGATGCCCAGGGAGGTGGTGGAATCACCATCCTTGCAAGTGTTGAAAAACCATTTAGATGTGGCACCTGGGGACATGGTTTATTGGTGGAGCTGGCAGTGTTGGGTTAATGGTTGGACTTGATGCTTTTAGATCTTTTTTTTCTAGATGCTTTTAGGTCTTTTCCAACCTTAATGGTTCTGTGATTCTGTGGCTCTGCTCAGCAAAGTGCACCTTCACCTGGTGCGACTAAGGTGGGAGGAACTTCTTTGAAATCAGAAATGTGCTTCAGTTTTGAAGTGAGTTGTGTGAGCCTGTACCAAATGAGAAATGTGAAAAGCTCCACCGACTTCAGAAAATAGTCTGTCCTCAATTACAATGGGCTTTACTGGAGTCTGAGAGCAGAATGTGACTGGATTTATTGCTATTGAGCTGTGCTTGTTGAGTGTATTCTAACTTGTGTAATCTGCTCCCAGGATACCACAGGAGGAGATACAGATCTTCCTGCTAATTGCAGACTCAATTAGGCAAAATGACCTTTTTAAGGCTGTACACTTTATTACACTTTAGGGCAATTTAAGTGATCAGCAGGAGTTTTGGCATTTTTCTTTCATAACAGAAAACTTAAATGAAGATTTTGAGTTTGATGTTCTCTCAGTCTTTGGTAAAGTTGGATATCCCAAGCAGGTAAGAACTGGGCCTGCTCCTAACTCCCCTGGAGTCAGTGGGCATCTGCAAATTTTGTGTGCACACATATATTAATGCAGGGCTGCCATGGAGCAAAGCTGTTCAGCTAGCAGGGGTGTGCACAGCACAGTTTGAGAGTTGCTACTGAAAGGCTGTGATTTTGCAAAACACTTGAGCAGATGTTTATTCCTGTTCCTCTTAGAGCATCCCTGCTAATTCGTGTTCCTGACTCCAGTCAGGTATGTGAGTCTTATGCTATTAGGTTTCTCACCTGGGCTGAAGCTTGAGGCTAGACTTCATGTCATTTCCATGTGAGATACCCCAGTTTTACAAGTATTTTTTCCAGAAATGTTATTCTGTGCATGAGCAAGACTCTGTCTTTGCAGAACGAGTCACATTGTTGGCTTTTTGAAGCACTGATTCAAAACAAAATAGGTAAATAGTTAAAAAGTTGAAGAGGTTGCACTGAACCCTCAGAATTTAATTCTCTGCTCTGGGGAAGAGTTACTGGGAACTGCATGCTGATGTGTGTACTGAGTTTATAAGGAGAAAGGTTGGCCTTAGTGTCTTTTGATGAATTCCTCACCTTGGTTGTGTACAAAATGTAATTAAAAAAGTTAAAAAGAAATTCCTCTGAGTGGCTAATTTCTCTTTCAAGAGGGAAGCAGCTGGCAAGACCTTGAGATTTGTTATGGCTTGGTAGAGGGATGAGACGCAAGGACTGTGTGGGTGTGTGCAGAGACCATCAAATGGCACTAGAACCACTTTGGGTGATGAGCAATCAAAATGTGCCTGATGGAGTCAGTAGGGCTGGAGAGCTGCTCACTCACCTCCAGATCTGTTTCCTGCCATGTCCACTGGGATGGCTGTTCAAACCCTGGTAGGAAATGTGCTTCCTAAGCTCTTGGTGATCGCTGTATTCCTGCTCTCTGCACCACACAGCTGTGAATTGATTATTTCCATTCCAAACCTACACCTTTCAGTGTCCAAATGATGCAATAAAGTGATAATAAAGTGTCCTGTGTGCCAGGCCAGCTGGGGAAAAGAGGTGAACTGAAAAAAGCTTTGCCGTATTTCATTATTTTTTGGATAAAAGGAAAAGTTATGTATTCCTATGAAATGCGAAGGTATTCCACAGAAGGTACTCTTCCCCAGGTTGTATCAGGTTTCAGTATGATCACATTTCTAAGACTAAACAGCCTAGACAGACTTATTTTTTTTTAGTTAAGATTCAGTCTAGTTCCCCCTAACACATTGGGAAATAATGACTGAAGAAAACGAACATCAATTATTCACAGTCTATTGGAGAAGCCTTGTATAAATTATTCACAGAAGACATTCTGAAGCTGGCAAGATTATAGGAAACATTAATAATAAAGCAATGATTTCCTCTCATCCTTTGTCTTCCTCTCTTTTTTCCCCTCCTCATTCTGTATTTTGGTTGGTCCTTGGCTCCATGTTGTGTGGACCCTGATGCCCCAGGGTATCACTGAAAAGCCTCCATGTGCTTGTCCTTGGCCACAGCTTCCCCTCCAGGCTTGTGGCATGTGTCTGCTGAAAACAGCAGCTGTTCTGGGACACAGCTGCCTGATGCTGCCAACCTCATATTTCCACCTCTGCCCATGGGAGGCTGAGACAGTTCAGGCCTGACTCTGCCTGCAGGAGATGGCAGCGCATCACCTGAATCCCAGATCCTGGGGCTTTGGATGAACAGCACAGCAATGGAGAGGGGAGAGATGGAAAAACAGTGTTTGAGATTATCTTTGCTTTGTATTTTAATTGATTTGTGTAGAACTGCTCAATTGCTATCCCCTTCTGATGTTGTACAACCTGGTAAAATCCAGTCCTGTGTCTTTTGTTTTAAATCCTAATCATTGAGAGCCAGGGAGAGACAGAAGAAAACACGTGACTGTGCACATGTTCAGTGGCAACAGAATAAACAGAAGACCTGAGATAGTTTAGTTTTAGTTTTAAGTAAGAAATGTCTGGAGGTAAAAGTCTGCTGAGAAGAGTGGTGGAGGAGGAAGTAGTGGATCCAAGTGGTGTGGGATGGGAAGTTGGGTGAGGAAACAGGGAAGACTTGGTGGCCAGGGCTGCATAAGGGAAGAAAGCAAATGAATACATTATAGTTTGGTGTTGGAGGATGCAGAGTATTGAGGCAGCTTTGGTTAGTCTTCTGGGAAATCTCAAATATTCTGATCCCTCTCACAGCGTGGCAGTATCTGCAAGACACTTGACATGAGAAAACACTCTGGAGAAAGTTTCAGAGCTCAGGAGAAGCTGAGTAGCCAATACATGTGAGGATCTACTCTGTTTGTCAATCTTTGTTCATGATAATCCTGTCCTGATCCCCAGCTTCAGAGAGTTAAGCAATGTGAGAATGTTATGGTCACTTAATAGAAGAGATATTTGCCAACTAATATTGGTCCTAGTCCACCAAAATCACCAGGAGGGCCACTGCTGTACTAAAAGACAGAATGTGACCCTGGAGACTTGCAGTCAAAGGGCAAATGAGACAAGCTTGTTTATGGTCTGTTTTGCCCTCTGGGGAGCTGTTTCCATGTCTGGCAAGTGATTGTAAAGTGCAATCAGACCTGCCAAGTGATGGACTGCATGCCCTCCTTGGAAGTGGTTCCACCGTGGGCAGGGCTCCTGCTTCAGGGTGCCCCAGTCCTCATGGTGTGTCCTAGGAGGGAGGCAGAGCACCACTGATCTTGACTCACAGAGTTTAAGAGTAAGGGGTTTAATTTGATTTGCTGGTCTGACCTCACAGACCATTAAAATACACCCAGCCAGGCTGATGGAGGGGCTGATAATGGGTATTTGGTGTGAGCTTTTCTTCCATATGGTATCCAGTTATGGCATGAAACACTTGAGAGACAAAGGGTCCATCACATGCCATGACAGATTGTTCCAACAGTCAGTCATTCCTCCTATTAAAAATCTGTGCCTTATTTCCAATTTGAGTTTGTTTGGATTCAGCTTCCAGAAGGTAGCTCTTCTCATGCATTTGTCTGCTTGATTAAAAAGTGCAGCAGGATCTTGTGTTTTCTCCCCCTGGAGATGCTTATATATTAATCAACTTGACTTTCAATCTTCTTGTGATAAACTAACTAGATTAAGCACTTCAGATCTCTCGCTGGAGGACATTACCTCTAATTTTAAAACCATTTGAAGTCCTTTTGTCTTGTACTGACCTCATAAAAATGCCAAATCACATCTATATGCAGCATTGTAACAATCTTCTTCCCTGTAATACATGTTTCATCCTACATATCTCTACCTGCACCTCTAAATTTATCCAGATCTCGCTAGTGACTTTTTTGGATGCCTTGACAGTGGAAGCTCTTGGTGAATTGTGAGTCTGCTGTCATCCTCAGCTCGCTGCTCTCTGGGATACATTTCAGCCCTCTGCAGGCAGGGCTGGCACTCCTTACCCTCAGCAGCTTGTCTTTACCTCTGACTCTGCTAAAGGACACTGAGTGGGCTCAGGCTTGGTAACAGCCTCCCCACTGCCAATCTTGATACCATTCATTTTCTTTGTGCCTGCAGATCACTGAGAAAAATATGGGCAGCCATCAGACTCAGTCCTGGGCAGGCAGAACTGCCCCCTTCCTCCCTGCTCAAGGATGGTTTGTAATTTCTAACAGCCCCACCTGAGATCTGTTACTCAGGCAGTTCTCAATCCCTTTAAGATGTTCCCCACTGGTGTGCAGCACCACCTTTCTTCATCAGTGACATGCAAAACTAAGCTAACTGTATGGAACCCTAAGTCTGCGACATCCACTCCGTTGTATTTGCAGGGATCCCTGTGGCAGGAAGGAATGATGAATCTGACTCCATGTTCTCAGAAGGCTAATTTATGATTTTATGATACTATATTATATTAAAGAATGCTATTCTATAGTATACTAAAGAATACAGAAAGGGTACTTACTGAAGCCTAAAAAGATAACAATGAAAACTCCTGACTCTTTCTGGAGTCCCGACGCAGCTTGGCCCTGATTGGCCAAAGAGTGAAAACAACAGACTTAGAACCCAATTGGCCATTGACTCAAAAACAACACCAGAAACCAATGACACAATCACCTGTGGGTAAACAATCTCCAAACACATTCCATGTGTGAGCACAACACAGGGGAAGCAAATCAGATAATTATTGTTTTCCTTTTTCTCAGAGGCTTCTCAGCTTCCCAGGAGAAAAATCCTGGGCAAAGGGATTTTTCCAGAAAATGTGAATGCCACATCCACTCCATCACCTTCATCAAGTGACTTGTAATCCTTTTAAAGAATAAAATGAGGTCTGTTTGACAAGACTTATACAGTGGTAGCTATTAGCGCTGGATCTCATGTCAATTTTTTATTAAGTGCATACGCTGTCAGCTTTATTACATGTGTGTATGAATGTGTGTGGCTGCCTGGGGAAATATCTGCTTAAACTGTACTTTAAAACATCTTTTTGTGAGAAAGACTAGTCACCTGCACAAACCACAACATCTTTTTTTTTTTTTTCTGTAGTTGTTTAGGAAAGCTACAGCTTCAAATCACCAATAATTGTATCAGCTCCAAAGGCAGCAGTGTATACAGCACCACAGTGTGTCATGCTGTTCCTAACTGCCTCTGGAAATGTTCTCCCAATTTTAAAAATGCCCATGATGGGGCAAATAATGAAATCTTTTCATGCATTTCGCAGTTTTCTTTGCAGAAAGCAAGATCACATTCAGTCTTCACAATGTGTATTGTTCTGTGTAAGTTGGTGTGTAACAGCCAAACTGATATTTGAGAGGTGTAATGGTAAAGTTTGCAGTTAGAGAGGAACAGAAAATAATGATGTCCAGTTATTCAGTAGAGATGGTTTCTCTGAAAATTAAGTATCAAATGCCCAAACAAATGGACTCTGGGGTCAGGGGTGTTCACAGAATCTTCCTCTAATGTGGAAGAATAATTTTTCCTCTGGATTCTGAAGAGAGAGGATTTAGTGGAAGACAAATAAAAGCAGGCACCTAAAATACAGAATTTATGTTCCCAAAACTTTGCATCGCTCTTTAACTTCCTAAGTTGTGATGCAGCCCTTCTTGTTGGCAGCATCTCGTGTGTCGCCCTCACAAACACAGCAGTGCTGCAATAATTCCAGCTGTTTCTGTGGCTGCTGGGAAGTGCTGCATCTGTGCTCAGCTATGTCTTAGTGATATGGAGCAGCCACCAGGAAGGAGAAGCTCCTGGGATGCCCTGGGATGGATCTGTGCTCTGTCCCTCCACAAGTGACTGATCTCCCTGTCTCCAGCTGGGATAAACTCTTGAACTGATGCAATTTTTACTAAAGAAAGTTTGCCCTGGCTTTTGGTCACTCCCTTGATGGAAGACCCTTAAGTTGTGGGACTCTAGGAGAGGAGACCATCTTCATGCTCACCACACACTGGATTTCCTCCCCACCCTTCTCCAGCTGGATTGAGACCAAATGTTGCATCTGTTCCAATGTTGAAAGTGGTTCATGTTGCCATTAGCCACATTCAGCCCCAAATTGAACCTGGCAAGCAGCTGGCATGCTCAGAGCCAGTTTGCTTGCAGGGGAATGTGTTTTGATGGGAAATGCTGCTGCCTTTTAAATACAATTCTTATAAGGAAAGAAGGTAATTCCCCACGTAAATAAAATAAAGGCTCATCTATTTCCTGGAAAGTGAGAGATGGATGATGTGTCCTGCACGGCAGCTGGCCTGATCTCTTGTACTCTTTTACTTCTCTCAAATGATCAGTTTGCAAGGGGTTAAAACATATTCAGCTAAAGTAAAAATCTCTGCTCAACCTCACTGTGATGGAAGAGGAGGCTCTGCTGCCCTCAGCATCTTCATTGTGGCAGTGAATTGCTCATGGTTCTTGACTCCTTAGTTGAATTTTATGATTCTGGAATGGTTAAGCAGCACTCTATTTCTTGCTATTTAGCTTTCCTTAAAAAAAAAAAAAGAAAAAAAAGAAAAAAAAGAAAAAAGTTGAAACTGTTAAAAAATTCAAAGATGTCATGAGAGAGCTTGCTTTTCTGCTTCCCTTCCTGATAGCTTTTCTCTGCACCCTTCAAAAGGAAAAAATAAAGCAAGATTTATTAATAACGCTAAAACAGTGAGTCAGAACATCTTTATATATTTAAGGTGAAAAGCTGTACAAAGTGTGGTCACAGTTCAGACACACAGGGATGTGTTTACTGCTTTTTTTCCCAAATCTCTGAAGAAAGCTGTTTCCCACCCCAGGTGTAGGGAGATCTCATGGCTTGAGCTGAAGTCCCACAGTCATCAGATGGGTCTTAGCTCTATCTTGTGTGCCACTTGCCCTCACTGAGGGAGGATTTTTTGTCTGTCTGTCAGTCTTTCACAGAAATCCATCATGGCAGGATTTCCTTATTTATTCCCACCCCACACCCATCTCTGCCTGGATCCTGCCCACTTTCCTTCTGGTCCATCGCCAGTGAGCAACAGGGTTAGAAATCTGTTGGTTTGAAGGCCACTGGTTCAAACTCAGAGTATGCTAATATAATCAAGAAGGAAAAATGACCCTTTAGCAGATAATTCCATCAAAACAGACCTTTAATCTGCTTTCCAGGGCAGGCATCAAGGACAATTACAAAAAGAAATCCTGCTGGTACTGGGACAGAAATGGGAGCCAGAACTGTTAGTTGGATTCAGATGGAGATTCATGTTACACAGCCATGAGTTAATCAAAGTGCTTACAATAAAGCAAGATTTTCTGCAGTTTAGATAAACACTGGCACATCTGTGGAACCACATTTTCTGGGACTTCAGCCGACGTCATTGTTTTGGGCCAGTTTCACCACTTTGGCTGCCAGTCTGGTCTCATCCTGCAGTTTCTCAGGCTAATGAGTTTATATCTGTCAAAGAGAGTGTATGAAAGATCTGTCACCGTGAATGTGGCATGTGTGAAACAGAAGAAAATCCTCTCATTTCTTGGGATGTGAGTTGTGTGCATTGCTCTGGATCCTGCTTTGGCTTGACTGGCGGAGTTAAAAAACCTGCAAACATTGTAGGAAGTACTATGGGCTGCAGAAAGTGCTCATTTGTTTTCCATTCAGGATGTTCAGTCTCAAAGAGGACAGGATGCAGCATGGTACTGAGGGAAAGTGGGATGGCCTGCCATTGAAATGAGTGTCCAGGCAGGAATTATGATTCCTGACACAGGCATGGAGCTCTGTGGGTACACAGGACTTCAGCTACTGTCCAGGTATCTGTTTCATTATGGGAATAATCTTATCTTAGCAGGCAGAGATGTGATCAGGGGGACAAGCAGCATACAGCTGTTAGGAGGAAATAATTTTAGAGACACCAGAAAAAAAAGCACTTTGTGAATATACCTCCTAATTGTACTTCCCTTAATTACACAGATTTTGAATAATGTCTTTGCTGTGCTGACAGCCAGGGGTTATTTTCTCAGCATGTTAATGTCACCCTAATCAAAGATCCTCATCTTCTAGTCACAAACCTGTGGGTGACCTTTTCCAAGACCACATGGTCTATCAGGCAAGATGTTTGAGGCTTTGTAGGTAGTTCATGTGAGGAGAAAGACAGAGAGGCCTTTGGATTAGATCTGCTACCCTCAGCCAAGGTTTGTAGTGTTATATGACTGTCAGCCTGCTGCTGTGTGCCCTTCTTAGCTCAGGTGAGTGAGAAAAGTCTGTTCTGGCTCTCAAGTACTGGTGGTTTTAATTGAGTTCAAAGTGTAACTGTTGGGTGAACAAGGGTGAGGAGAGCTCTATTATAAATACTCATTGTCACAAATTGCTTTTTGACACAATCTGTCAATAGAGATTTTGTTTCTAAAAATCTTCTTTTGCCAATGGAGGCGAGCTGCAATCAGGAGCTGTCACTGGGGTTTGGTTTCAGTGCTGCCACTCCAGTGAAAACCCAGGTGAACATCTCAATTTTGCGGGTAATGTTGGTAGTTCTGCTGTTGTGTTCCTGGGACTGGGACATTCTGTTTGGTTCCCTTTAGTGGCAGTTCAACCTTAATTAATTAAGTGGCACACACACACACAAAAAAAAAGGAAATTAATAAGGATTGACGAATTCATTCCTATGTTGTAAATTATTGTCTCCCCAGCTTTCTCCTGTGCCTCTGGTGAGTACCTGGAGATGAAGAACCAGGTGTGCAGCAAGTGTGCAGAGGGGACCTACTCACTGGGCAGTGGGATCAAGTTTGACGAGTGGGATGAGCTGCCAGCAGGATTCTCCAACGTGGCGACTTTCATGGACACGGCGCTCGGCTCCTCCGAGGGCAAAGCCGACAGCTGCAACAAGTGAGGAGCTCTGCTTGCACCTGGCTTGGGCAGCTGGGGGCAAACCTGAGACAGCTCAGCAGCACAAAGCTGCTTAATGACTCATCTAAGCTCTGCAGAGGGTAGCCAGCCCTGCTAGTGGCAGACAAGGGTGGCTGGGAGGCGGAATCTGGAGCCCCATCTCTTTGCTGTCAGCTTGGTCTCCTTGGGCTCATCAGCAGCCACTGAGTTTAAGGCCAGCCTGGAGCTGCTCTTATTTGGGTCATGATATAGTGAATGTGGCTAAAAGGTCCTTTTATAGCCTATTTAGAGACCTGTGGTGCTTGCAGAAGGCTGTTTCTGAGTGTAATTGGAGGTATATTGAACTTGTGGATAATAAACCTTTCTTATATAGGCTGAGTCCTAAATTTTTCTTTTTTTTTACCATATCCTTTCCCATGCACAATTTCAGTGAAAAGTATTGTTTTATATTATTCATGTAACATATAAAAAATATAAAGATATAAAATAGAATTATTATATATTATTATATATTATTATATATTATATATAAATATATAAAAATAATTTTATATATAAGTAATTTATATCATCAATCATTA
>NW_005054409.1:1688420-1771555 GCF_000277835.1 Geospiza fortis
ATATATAAAATAAATAGATAAATGTTGCATAAAATTATATATAAAGATATAAAATAAAATTAATATATTTACTATATCTGAAAAACAAATGGAGATCCTATAATAAGTTTAAAAATTCACTGCAGTTAGCTGTTGTGGGATTCTGGGGTCTTTATTATGTAACATGTTGTTGTGTAGTAGTGTACAAAAAGTCTCCTCAGTATCTGTGATCTCCGTTGAGGCTTGTTTTGTTTATGTTCACCAGCTCTTCATGGACGCCTCGAGGGAATTACATCGAGTCAAACAGGGATGACTGTACAGTTTCTCTCATCTACGCTGTGCACCTGAAGAAATCTGGCTCTGTCTTCTTTGAGTACCAGTATATTGACAACAACATCTTCTTTGAATTTTTTGTAAGCCCTTTTAAATGGTGAATCCAACCTTATTTGTAAGAATTCACCCCAGATCATTAGCAGCAGCTTTCCCCCTTTTAAGTTCCCTGCATGCCCATAACTTGTTATTGCTGAATGATAGAAAAAAAAATCTGCTTTTCTTTCTGTCACTTCTACTGTCTTGTGGCATTTATTTAATCTTCAAAACTCAGTCTGAACTGATTCTGTCTGCCATGCACTGGGATTTTGCCATTTAGGGTTATGACTGCCCCAGTTAGTCCAGCTTTTGCAAGACAGTGTTGGTGGTAGATGCTCCTATTTAGGGGTGTCTCGCTGGAGATGTCTTTGAAGGGACTTGACATTTAAAAAAACTTCTTGCAAGGTAGTGCTATGTGGAAACCTTTAGTTTTAGGTCAGTTTGTGTCCTAGTAATTTAGTACTTAAGATGAAAAGAAAAGCAGGAGAAATTCAGGCGGCTTTCAGTAGGAATTAGTCTCTGAGGATGTGTCCGTGCTGTGAAAAGGAGGGGCTGGGGATCATTAGCTCTGACATGGGAACAGCCTGGCTGGGCTTGCACCATGGTGTGCTCACATTGCTGAAACTGTCTGGTCAGCAGTGAGCAGAATGGGGAAGGCAGCCCTTCTCTGCCCACCTGGATGGACTGGCTGCTGCCCAGCGAGCTGGAGGGTTCCCAGCACCAGGATTTGCAGTGGGGTGTAAGTGCCCCACATTACTGAGGTTCTTTTTGAAGATTCCACTGTCCTTGTCATGTTGTACCTGCCATTTGGGACAGAAAAAAATGTGATGGGAGGGTGACTCAGAGAGGGAGATGACTGGAAATTTTCAGTCTCCTCTGTTACTGCCCTTTTATCTGTCTGAAAAGCTCTGTTTTTCATGAGAAAGACACAGCTCATGGCACCTCACAGGAGTGAGAACTCTTAGCTGGTGTTGGTTAATATTTATTGAAGTTTGGGAAAAAGTGCAAAGTATCTTATCCATAGTAGAGCCAGAAAAGGAAGACAAAAATTGCCTGTTGGAGGCACCTTCATGCTGCTACATCAGTGTGATGAATTGATGCTGCACTTGGATAACAGACTGCAGGCAATGTTATTTGGCCATTTCTGTTTTGTATTAGACTACCCTGCCTTCTTCATGGGAAGAAAGCAGCAACAATGCTTTCTGCTGTCAGGTGAGTGTGCCAGGATTATGAATCCCAGCTCCAGTTGCTTGACTGACTGGCAGATCTGCAAATATATTGTTTCTGTGAGCACTGGCTTTGAAAATGGCTTCTTGATTATTGCTTTTGTCCATATCCCACTCATTCTCCTTCTCTGAATTTATCATCCTCTGTTCAAGAAGCAATGAGTGCTGCAGCCCTTTATAGAAATGCCCATAAATTCCTAGTCAGCTTCAGTATTTCAGGGAAACCATATTTAATTCTCCTATAAAAGTCATTTTTTCCCTTCTAGCATGCCTTTGTGCTTAAATATATTTAACAATGACACTTTAGCTCTGGACAGTGGCATTTCAGTGGCAGTGGCAGGTTACTGGGAAATGGTGAGGTGTTTTATCTGCCCTTCCTTGTCTCTATTTATGTATTGAAGCCCTTTACATCTGCTGAGAAGAGGCTAAATATTCTTACCTCCTCTTTGCAGGTGGGAACCAAACAAAAGGGTGCTGTAGCTCAGGTTGCACAAGATAATTAGGGATCTTCCTTCTACACAGGTGCTTCTTCACACCTCTTTTCCTCAATGCAATTGGTCTAGGTGGGAATTGAGTGTAGAGATGCTTTGGAGGATGTGGAGTTGCACAGCTTATTTCAGATTTGATTTGGAGCAACTTTAAGGAGGATCCTTGACTCCAGGTCAAGTGTGTGAAAGTGTTGAAGTGGCCTTTCTCCCTGGTGCAGTAAAAGCTGAGTGTGTGATCTCATGCCTCAAAGGGCCTTGATACTTTTTCATCTGAGAAGGTATAAGAACAAAAAGCTGCACCAAACCCTGCTGTAAGGAAATGCTTCTGAGCTGCCCTGGACCCAGGCAAGGGACAGCCAGCCTCCCCCTTCTGCCAGGACAGACTCTCCATGGCATGTTGCCTCTGCCCTGATAGCTTTACAAATCTCATCCCTAGGTCAGGTGGCAGCAGGCCAAAGGCAAAGAACAGATTGTCTGTAGAGAAAACACTTTGTCTTTCGGCTTTGGCCCATCCACTCCTGCTTCCCCTGTGACTTAGAAACCTCTGGGTTTTACAGAATTAAGTCTTGGTAGGCTCAGGAGAATGAGGAAGCAGCAAGACAAGATGCTCAGCATCCTTGTCTGCCCATATAGCATGAGGACAAGCCTGAGATCATCTTGTCCTGCTCTTTTTTTACCATCTGTGTCAGAGGGGGTGGTGGAGGCACTGTTAAGCTGTAGCAGATGTTGAAAGTTGAGGGTTTATCTTGCCACAAGTAAGGCAGCTGTCTAAATATGCAGACAAGAGGAACAGAGCTGAATTTTATCATTCCCAGAAGTCATTGTGCTGCCAGAGAGATGCACCTGATTGTAGTCACTGATCTTGTGTTTTTATTAACAGATTCAAAATGACCAGTGCAAAGAAATGGAGTCCACAGCAGACAAATGGGTGAAGCTCACAGACAACGGGGAATGGGGCTCTCATTCTGTAAGTGTGTGAAAAATTCCTTCATGAAGCTGTTTTCCATTTATAAATGTCTGTAATTTCCTCTGTCCAGACACCAAACAAGGGCCAACTCCTGTGAATGCATTTGAAGAAGCAGAGCTTTCCTAGCACAGAGGGGAAAAGTCATGGAGCTCCCTAAGGAGCTGATCCCAAAGGAAATTATATAGATGCAAGACTTTGTATTGATTTCCCTGGGCTTTGAATTAAGTGTTTTATGAGGTTGAATAGATTTATGCAAATCTGCATGCCACAACCACTCTGCATGATTGTAATTGAAGTCTTGTACAACAGTTGTTTGCTCATGAGAGCACAAGATTATTCTCAGTGCCTTGGCAGAGCAGTGGGAGTGGGGTGTGCATGTGGGGACAAGCAGGATGGGCATTTCATTCCCAAGTGTGTGCAGAAGAGCTGGGTTGCACCCAGCCTCTGCTCCATGGGGGCTTGTGTGAAAAACCAGCTGGCAGCACCAGGGTGGCTCTGCAGCAGGGATATGAGCCTGTCTGTGTTGGGGATAGGAGCCCTTTGGCGGGCTGAGTTTGCCCTGTGAACATCACAGTCACAGGATCATGTGCAGACCAGCTCATCAGCTGAGGCCTGGCTCCCACTGCACCATCACACCCTTGTCCCCAGAGCCATATCAGCAAAGGCCCAGCACAGGGGACATTGTGCCAGAAGAAAAAGGCTCTTGTGGGCATAGGCAGCAGCACACACTCTGTTTTCCATGGTGTGCTTTTCCTCCTGGAGGAGAAACTGTGTTCCTGAGCCAGCTCTGGTTGGAGTGCCTATTAGGTCAGGTGCAAGGCCAGTGCAGGTTCCAGTGGGAGGCTGGAAAGCTGGCTGAGGAGGGGTGAGTGGCATGAGCTGAGAGGTAGATCCAAGGCCAGGGCATTGACTTGGGTGAGCTGAGGGATGCTGGCAGTCTGCACAGGAGATGGTTCCATCTGAGCTCCTCTTCAGGGGTGTGCAAGTGTCCTCACTGTCTGTGAAAGTTGTTGGGATGGCTGGCTGAAATGTAGACATATGAGCTAGGTGTGATGATTATTCTGGCTGTCCTGAAGGGCTTTTTCCTGTAAATCCTCTCGAGGTGTCTTCTGTGAGCACAATTTTCCAGGTGCTGCAGTCTCTGCTCTCAGCAGGTGGGTCCTGCTGCTGGAGCTGTGTTGGGTCCCCCACCTCACACAACCTGATGCCTGTTTCAGTATGGTCCCAGTTCCCCTGGTACCCATGATAGTTCAGGTCTCCTCTGCCCTTATGGGTAGCAGATGTTTGGGTGTGGAAGATACAATATGCTGTATTCCACTTTGCTAAATTTTTCAGCTCTTTACCCTGGGTGAACAAAAACTGTGGTCCTGCCAGGCCTGCTGTAAATCACATTATCCTGGACCCTTATGCTGGTAGAGTTTATTCCTCTTCTTGTGTGAAAATACAGCACTTTCAGGCCATAATCCTGCTATTGGCACAAAACTTCTTGTACTGGGCTAGTAGATATGGAGCACCAGGCCAGGCAGGGGCTTGGTGAACCTGCTGTTTTTAGTCATGAGAGTTACACTGTAGTTACACAAGCGAGTTGAAGGCAGAAGGCACAAAAACTGCTGCTGGAGGAGTTTTCCTGCCTTCCTACTGCCCCTTACCTTGGCTCTGATGCCACCAACCCATCACCCTTCCACAGGGGTTGTGCAGTCACTTGCTGCACCACGCCATGAACACAAGTGGGTCAGGGCAGTCAGAAACCAGGTTGTTTTCTGCATCTCATTTGCTGTTTGCAGTCAGAAGTGAGCAGCAGGGGTGAGACTGCTGCTGGAGATAGCTATGGTTTGTGCCTGGCTTACTGGTCATGATAATGTAGTGTTACATGCAGACAGAGCCTGATTTTTGAAACCTATAAACAAAACTCACTTGTTAACTGGATTTTCAAACTCTGGATCATGATGAGTTTCTTTATGAAAGGGTATCTCAAGGTTTTAAAAACAAACTGATTGACTATATCTGAACATAAGGCTGGAGATAAAAGCTCTTGAGTGCCAGGGGTAATTGGATAAAGACAGGAACAGCTTTTTCCAAATTCTGCTTGCAACAAGGTCAGAAACACCTCTTGGTGTTTTTCCAACTGGGGTGTTGAGAAACATTTTCATAAAGCACATTTTGGCATTCCTCAGATATGTCTGTACAGCATCTGTCTATTGTTTTACCATTACCTCTTGACCCACTGAACAGCACAGGAAAAGCTGCTAGGATGCAAGAAGTTTGAATGGAAGTAGGAAATAAAACAATGTCTTGGCAAGGGGGTGTTTGCTAACTCACATATGTTGTTGCAGGTAACTCTGAAATCAGGTAGCAATATATTATACTGGAGAACAACAGGGATTCTCATGG
This sequence comes from Geospiza fortis, assembly GCF_000277835.1. Classification (NCBI taxonomy): domain Eukaryota; kingdom Metazoa; phylum Chordata; class Aves; order Passeriformes; family Thraupidae; genus Geospiza; species Geospiza fortis. The sequence continues at coordinate 1,693,841 of NW_005054409.1, forward strand.
GCTCCAAAGTTGTAAAACCGGTTTTAGTGAAGAACATCACAATTGAAGGTAAGTAGAATTTGTCTTTGAGGTTTTATCTCACTCTTTTGTCAAAATGTTTGCCAAGTACTATTTCTACTGCTGTGCCTACAGCACTGAAGTGGCTTTTTTAAAGCCCTTTGCTCCCTGTGTCCTCCTCTGAAGAGCAGAAACAGAACAGTAATACTTCACAGTGAGGAAAGGCTGAAAAATTAGTTTATCTGGAAGATGTTGCCATCTACTGGAGAAGACTGGGTTAGCAAATAAGGAAAAAGGAATAAATAGGTTTTCTTTACTGTAGTATAGAAAGAAGGTGGTTATTGGTAAGCCTCTCAACAGTGATAAACGAATATATATCATAACAGTGACAGTTGAATTAATATTCAAATTATCTGTTTTTCCTGGAATTGCTCTTTTGGTCCTGGGCTAAGTGTAATAAAACTGGAAGTGTCATATAAGGTTCTTAGATGTGTCAGACTTTAATTGAGGTATCAAGATTAAAGACCTAAATTATGGGTCAGCAAAGCCAAAGTGTCGTAAGTGAGTGGTGAAGCTGAGTGTGATTTTTATGCTGTTTTATACAGCTGGTTTGCTGTCAGCCATAAGCCCAGGTAGGCAGCAGTTACAGATGGGTCTCTGTGAAAAACGCCAATCACTTGTTTTTAAAATTTTAAAAGTTTAATAGTGATAAAATGGTTATAAAAATAGTAATACAATTAGAGTAATAATAATTTGGACAATTTGAATTAGGACAATATGAAACAATAGAGACAAAGAGTTATGAACATCCAGGTACCTTTTTCTGGGCAGCACGAGCCTGAAAAAGGACCCATGTTAACAAAGGATTAACCCTTAAAAACAATAACCTGTTGCATATTCATACATTTCATACATGATGCATAAATTCCATTCAAACACAGGATTCTGTCTGGTCAGTGTCAACTTCTTCCTCTGAATCCTGACAGCGCCTTCGAGGCCGGAAGAAGTTCGTTTCTCCTGATAAAAGGGCAATAAATTCTTTTTCTCTGAAAGATTCAGGTGTCCTGTGGCTGCTATCTCGCTGCAAGTCCTTTCTTTAAAAAAAGTATCTTACATAGCACAGTTTCTATTTTAACATAATGTTATAACCTAAAACTATATTTAACACACTACTTAAGAGAATTAATACAGCATTACTTTCTGACACAACACATATAATATTCATTTTAATATCTGTGAAAAGCCAATCATAAAATACACATTCTTCACAGTCTCTTTCAGTGCTTTACCCAGATTTTTTCTTACAGGAGTTGCGTACACATCTGAATGCTTCGCGTGCAAGCCCGGTACCTTCAGTGACAAACCAGGTGCCTCTGGCTGCCAGGTGTGCCCACGAGACACTTACTCTGAGAAGGGGGCTAAAGAGTGCACCAAGTGTAAAGAAGAAATGTACTATGCAGGTACATAAACCAAGCAAAAGCAAGAAGGTCTGAGTATGTGCAGTCACGGGCTGCTTCAGATGCAGCAGTGACAGCCTCCAGCTGATATCTAAAGGGGAAATGATTGACTTCCCAAACTATGCAGATGGCACATAGATGCATAATGGGCCACAGTCAAACGTTGTTAGTGCCATCAGTGTTAACATGAAGGGATGGAGACCTTTATGAGCAGGAGGAAGGGATAGCTCTTCTGAAGGATAGAGCAGTGGTGCTGTGCCCTCTCGTGGTAATTTGTGTTCTGAGTTGGTAATGACAGGAATTTGCTTCATCACTGCCTTCAGCCTTAACACATTTTGAGGAATGCCCTTTCCAAACACTCTCCTGCCTTGCCCCTGCCTCCTGTGGGGGTGGGAAATGGGGTGATCTAGATGCAAAACCTAGACCCAAAGTGCTCTGCATTTCCAGCTATGCTTAGGTAGTGATCTTCAAATGACATGGTCCTAATCTATTCTTCATAGTCAAAAGGACTTCAGATTTCTTCTTTATAGTAGTTTTAGAAAGGTCTTGAAGAATCACTTGCTGACCATAGCACCTGCAATCACCAATGGTTGCAAATGCCTGGGGAGCTGTGCCTCTGCTCACAGTGGGAATGGAATATCACAACATTATCTGGCAAGAGAAAAACTTGGGCCAGTGTTGTAAGGAAGTTTCTACAGGATTCGAGTGGTTTTGTTCCTTATAAAGTGAGAAGATATTTCCATGCTTGGTAAACTGTATAAATTTTTGTTTGAAAAGGGGAAGGTTTGATGGAATCATAGAGTGGTTTGGGTTGGAAAGGACCTTAGAAATCATCTCATTCCAACCCCTGTGCCATGGGCAGGGAATTTTTCACTAGACCAGTTTGCTCAAAGCCCTATCCAACCAGGCCTTAACTGCTTCCAGAGATGGGATATCCACAACTTTTCTGGGTGATCTGGTCCAGTGTCTCACCATCCTCAGATTAAAAAACTTCTTCCTAATAACTGTCCCTGCATACACTGAATCAGTGAATTTCAGTGTGATAGTATTTCACAGCTGGTATTTCCCCTGTTCCCCTGCTTCATTTCAGGGGAAGGTTCATGCAGAAACCATTAAAAGCTTGATTTTTCACTTTTGTTTTATAATTTTCTGCTGACTCATTTTAACCTCCAGATTTCAAGCTTGTTCAAGTTTGTTTCCAGGGACCATTTGATAATTTAATGTCCTTTTTCTCACCTTTGCTTTTAGAGGAGGGATCCAGTGCATGCATGGAGCGACCTCCATGCACAAGCAAAGACTTTTTCCAGATCCATACCCCATGTGATAAGGAGGGAAAAGTAAGTAGAAGGCAAGATACTATTTTAAAGATCACTGACCTTATTGCTATCTCTGCATTTGAAAGCAAGGTAGTTCTTTACAGGAATCCATTTCCCAATTACTTTCCCAATTTTGCTTTCAGTATTGAATCTGTGGCTTTGGGTTTGTCCTTTGCCTGCCCTCTCTGCAGCCTTTATCCCTCTGTAGGAATCTGCCAGATAATGGGTCTGCCTAAAGGATGTGTTTTGGTGAGATGATAAGCTCTTTGCACTTGTGATGGGTCTGATGGGGTCACTGGGGCTGCTTCCATACTTCCATGCTGCTGGAACACAGGGTGAAGCACTGTCCCAGCATAAACCCATCTCTTTATCTGTTAATAATCTTTCTGGCCTACTTTAAGCTTGTAATGACTGTCCCAGGCATAATTCAGGTGATACCATGGCCCAGGAGCATTGGATACAACCATCTCTATTTCAGGTGGAGGAGTGTTTGGCTGCATAGGTGTGAATTTGTCATGTCCCTTGGTTTTAGCATCAAAGGACAGGTTAAACTCTTGCCTGTGGTCAGGTAAAATAATGGTATACACAAGTCTGGAGTGTTCATGTGTGTCAGCTTAGCTGCTGGTAATGTGCTTGTCCCATGGGATGCCTCAAATCACCTGGACTCAGGACATTTTTTCACCAGAGACCTTAAATTCACTTGGTCTCTCATAGAGGGACCTCCTGGTGGAGCAGCCTGGCTTTGTTCTAGCAGTCAAGTGGAATTTTTGGAGGAATTTGGAGAAGAAACTGCTGTTTACTGCTATAGGAAGCCCACAGAGGTGTGGGCTTCCTATAGCCCATGGTCAGGGCTATTTCATGTCTTTCCTTTCCCATCTCTCACTTAGATCCCATCTCTCAGATGGAATTGCAAATAGTCAAATTCCCTAACACCTGTATGTTGCTGGCCTAATATTTGCTGGCAGGATTGGGTATTTTGGAGTCTCCTCAAATGCAGCTGAGAGCTTGCATGATTTGATAACGAAGCATCAGTGAATTTAGCCCCAGAGCTGTCAGGCTCTGCAACCTGGTCTTGACTCACTGATTTCTGCTCTGTTAACTGTGTCTAATGACTCAAGAAATCAGCAGCAGTGTTCATGGCTACACCCCCAGGTACATCTCTAATTGCAGCCTCCTGTGGGTTGTTCTGTCACTGCTCTGTGTGGTCCAAGTCTCCCTGACACTGAACAAGCTCCTGTTATTTGACCCTTTTCCAGTGGCCTTTCCCTTTACTGATGGATAACATTAGAATGCAAAGTGGGTTTTTCTGCAGCCAGCATTCTCTGTCCAGCTGCAATGACAGCAGCAGGTGTGACAGGCACACAGATACTGGCTGAGTTTCAGGATTGGTTTCACTGCTCTGCATGTCTGGAAATTGGTTCAGCTTTGCTGTACTCCACATCTCTCCATGTGATGCAGCTCAATGAGAGGGCCTGGCTCTGCAGGCCATCTACAGGAGAACAGTGGCTGTAAAGGACCAGCCTATTGATCCATGCTTGCTAAAATAAGCCAGGTTTTCACTGAACAATAGATTGTTGTCTCCTTTCAGCTGCCCCATTCCATGTGTAGAAGGGACCTCTGGGGATCAATGCACTTTACTCAGCTTTTCATCTACCTGCTGATTTAAAAACCCCAAGTTGAATGCTTCAGCCCCAGTCTGAGAAAGCCCTCACCACATGGCCACAGGCACCCTCTGACCCTCCTCTCCCTGCTCAGATGCAGGAGGATTCCTGTGGTAGGCAGTGGTGTATCTGGGCTCTGGGCAGCCACACAGGTGCTTTGCCAGCTCCTGAGCCTTTTTATTTTAAACACCGTGCACCCTGATGCTGCTGGAGCACTTCTGAGGTGATTCTCTGGAAAATCCTCCAAGTGTTCAGGAGCTGCAAGGACAGGCTGATCCATAGGAAGAGGTGCCACTCTGGCAGCAGGAGCAGTCCCTCAGTGCTTGAGGACCCTGTGCCAGTGACCAGATTCAGCCAAGGTGGCCAGACAAGTCCCTGGAGAAAAGGCAGGACCAGTGTTGAGCTGGGACATTGTGTCCATGGGTCAGCCAGGGAACATGACCTGGCACAGGCATGGCTGGAACAAAGCACAGGCAGGGATGGAGAGTGAGAGCCTCAGCATCACTGGAGCTCCCAGGAGCCAGGGCCTGAGCCTGAACTGAGGCTTCTTTGAAACTCAGGCTTGTTCTTTGAAATAGTTTCAAGAAGGATCAATGCTTCAGGTGCTGTGTGTTACCAGAGGGCTAACCCTGAGTGCAAGCAGCTCAACACCCAGGGTGACAGGGGGTCTGGATCAAATTCATAGGGTGAAATCTCCATCACCTGAGCCTCCAGCCTCAAAGGTCCCTGATTGCTGGGACCAAAGGGTGGAAGTACTCAGAGTGGGAAATAGGGACAGGTTAAACTCTTGCCAGTTGGATTTCTCAGCTGTGGAACTCTGCTAGGTTTCATCTTGAGATGTAAAGCCCTTTCAGAGAGAGACACAAAGTCAGATGAAATTTGAAACACAACTTTGTGGGTGATGCATCTCACCCAATGCTTCTCCTGAAGACAGAACCTTATGTCCTCAAAGGGGGGTGATGATGAAGAGGTCACAGCATGGTAACACCACGGACTGACTCAAGTTGGTGTTCATAAACTGCTCCTTATGTGATGACAAAGAATTGGAGAGGCTTGGGGAGAGCTCCTGCATGGGTTTGACATTTTCTCAATAGGTGAAAAATGGCAGGATAGAAATTGGGGACTTTTCAAAGAACAGGCCAGTATGAATTAAAAATGCAGAACTTGGGGTTCTCTCTGCTAATCCAAATAAAGAGCTTTTATATGGCAGAAGTTATATTTTGTGTTAGTGGGGTTGAAATGCACAGATTGCATATCCACTTATAATTATTTATCTGATGTTCCTCAGAACCTCTTGCATGGGAAATTTACTAATTAAAGAGAAATTAAATTTACTAATTAAATAGGAAGTTTACTAATTAAATACTAATTGTTTTAAGCTTCACATTTTTGTTTTGTCCTTAAAGCCTCATCTCTTGGAATCTCCTGTGAACCTAGTCATTTCTGCTGCCCTTACCTGCACTTCCTTTTATTGTCCTGTGTTTGCAAGGTCTGGTTTTGGCCTCAAACGATGGGAACACCCTAATTTAGTTTACAAGGGGGATTTTCATTGGTGCATCTATTCCTAAAACTTCATGGTACATGGTGTGAGCTCAGTGTCTCCTCCTTCCAGACTCAGATCATGTACAAGTGGATTGAACCCAAGATCTGCAGAGAAGATCTTCCTGATGCCTTGACCCTACCTCCTTCTGGAGAGAGGCAGGACTGTCCACCCTGCAATCCTGGCTTTTACAACAATGCCTCATCTTCCTGTACTCCCTGCCCACCAGGCACATTTTCAGATGGGACACAGGGTAAGAGTCTGCAAAATTTTTGTGTGTCTCCAAAAGCAGTCATCTGCTTGCATGTGACTTAGTTTAGTGACACATCATCATAAGCCAGTGTTAATTTTGCTTTAAATACTTGTTAAATAACATTGGAGAGCAGGATGTGGATATCTGTTTTCTCTCCTGAGTCCTTTCTTATCAGGGATCACTGCTCCAAGTTGACCTGCTGTGTTCTGGATGCATTTCTTGGCTGATACAAACATTCTGAGAGTTATTTTAAGGGACTCTGAGAGGGGAATCAGAATTTTCCAGTCAGCAATTCCTCCTCAACCATTCTCCTATCCATGCCAAATTCTTTCCTGCAAAAACCTAATTTTAAGCCCAGTCAGATGAATACCTTGCCAACATTGTCTAGCCTAAACTCTGCCTTGTTGATTGTGAGATGCATTGGCCCAATGGTCCCCTACAGCATTTTGGGGGAACTCTTGTTTATCAAACTTTCAGCTGAATCTATTAAAAAGTAAGTGTGACTTGGGGGACCAGTTGCAGATTACTTAACACAATGTTATGATCTATAATTTACAAAATGCTGATCTCACTTCTACTCTTCTGATCCTGATAAGTCTTTGACTGTTTAACTACAAAGAAATAAATTATTTTCTTTGCTTATTACTTGCACCAGAGAGTAAAAAAAGCAGTATCAATGTTCTTCAAAGCACTGTTTGACATGTGCCTTGGCTGTGTGATATCCTTTTCTGCCCTCTCACCCTTAGAGTGCAAAGCCTGCCCTGCTGGGACTGAGCCAGCTCTTGGGTTTGAGTACAAGTGGTGGAACATCCTGCCAGGAAACATGAAGACATCTTGCTTTAATGTTGGCAACTCGAAGTGTGATGGGATGAACGGTGAGCCAAACTCCCTGTGTTGTGTGATCCCATTCCTCCTGCATGGATCCCTGTGGTAATGGAGCACCCATCAAAAATGAGTGTGCTCTTGGCTGCATGACTCACAGCACAGTTTTCTCCCTTTCCTTTAGTTGCACCAGGCTTGAAATTTCCTGTGGGAAGCAATGTCACAGTATCACAAAGGAATAGAAAATCTCTTGTATACCAGAGGAGGGCAGGAGCTGCAGCCTCTGTGAAGTTCCCTCAGCAAAGACTTATCCCATGATGGCTTTAGTGCATCTACAGATGCATTCATATCCCCATTGGAAAAAAGCATTGTTTTGTCTTCTCCCTAGTTTGTCTCATTTTCTGCTTTGTGATAACTGTGCCCATCGAGGTCACAAATAATTCTTTTGGAAAACTTAATTACAGTCTGTAATTTTATTCCTTTAGTGCTCATAGCTTTCTCTCTGCACATGTGCTAAAATTGCAGCAGAGAGCAGTCACAGCTCACTGGTGAAAGTGATCCTGTTTGGGACTCCTCCAGCCTTCTCTGACAGATTTTCCTCAGCCTGATCCACCCTGTCAGACTGGTGCAACTCAAGCTTTGAATTATGCGTGTTGAGCAGAGGGGAACTGAAGTATGTGCTTAACATTTAACACACAGATTCACTGATTCATCTGTTTTAAAGCTGAAAGATATCAGATGGATTATCCCCCTTGAGCTGCACAGCACAGATTAGGGAATATCAATTGCTCTGCTGATTTGAAAGGTGAAAATTGCCTGTAAAATCAGCAGTTCACACAATTGCTAAAATTCTTCATTCAAATCATCATGATATTGTTCTGTAGTTGGTATCAGGCATCTTTAAAATACACTGGCATACTGAATTGTTTAAAAATTATGGTAACATAGATTTCCTTTGCCACCCATTTATTGAATTTTTTTTCTTTTTCTGTCTTGTGAAGGTTGGGAGGTGGCTGGTGATCACATCCAGAGTGGGGCAGGAGGCTCTGACAATGACTATCTTATCTTGAGCCTGCACATCCCAGGATTTAAGTAAGGAATGAGATATTTTTTCATCTATTTCTCAGTTATTTCCGTCTCTTATACCTCTTTCACACTATCCCAGGGATAATCTGAGTGTTACTTTCTGAAGTGGAATAATGCAATGAGTAAGAGACAAGAGGAATCTTGAATTTTATTCCCATGTCCCCAGTTTGTCCATTGAAGCAGGCAAGTGTGTGGGACCTTGGTTTTTAGCAGTATTTGCTTCAGTCCAAGATGCAGCCAGCTGTCTGCCTGGAAACTGAGAAAAGATATTGCCATCCCTCTGTTTCTAAATTATTCTAAACCTGCCATGGGGTGGATGCTGGAGCCTGCCCTAAAAGTATTTTAGTGAAACCCAAGTTACTTTGCCCTGTGGCTCCAGGCAGCCTCCACAGTCTGTGCTTCCCTTGGAGCCAGTGGGGAGATGCAGGCACTGCAGGAGAATGGGAATGCCACCATTCCTGAACCCTCAGACAGGCTGAAATACCTGCTTGCGGTGTCCCTGTCAAAAGAGACACTTAAACTCCTAGCTCAGACCAGGTGCTGAATGTTGAGACCAGCAAGGTGTGGAAGATGAACCCCACATTCCCTCTGCTATTTTCCAGCTGAGGTAGATGCAATTACATGTAAATCACTTGAAGTATGTAATGTGTTTTAATAATAAGGCTCCCTACCAATATGGGCAAATTTGGGTGTTCATTATAAGGAGGGAAGTGTGCAATAAAGAACTTAGACACTTAAAAAATGACCCTGCTGCACCCAATACTCAGTGCAGAGGCTCCCACCATTCTGCAAGGACAGGTTTTCTGTGACAGGACTTTGATGGCTTCACTGTACAAAAAGGAATTTGAAGGATTGACTGCTGCCTGTCTGGAGAGCACTGTATAAATATTTTGTCCCTTCTCTGTTAAACAGACCTCCAACATCAGTGACAGGAGCAACTGGGTCAGAACTCGGACGGATTACTTTTATTTTTGAGACCATCTGTTCAGCAGATTGTGTGCTGTACTTTATGGCAGTAAGTGAGACCTCTTTCTCCATCACTGGGGGCTGAGCTTGGTATTGCACAAGTCACTTTAGTAACTCTGCATAGGTGTGATTAGTTGCACTTGGTTTATTATGATTAAGCATGGCATTAGTTTAGTATCTGCAGTGCCCTTGCAGGAAGGATTTAATGAATGACCTAGTGAAATTCCTCCAGCACGTGAGTTGTGAACCATTCCTGGCTACCTGCTTGTTCTAAAAGTAATCATTGGACATTAAGGAGCCAATTTTTCCCTTGTTAAATTGAGTGATGAAATTGTCAGTGTCTCTTGTGCTGTTGTAGTAACAGAGTGAGAAATCAAGATCTGGGATAGAGGGATGGGAAGAGGACAGTTTGGAAATTTACACTTGATCCTGTCAGCGACCTGGAGGATCAGTAGAGCAGCAGACAGATGTTTGTTTGAATGTCCATTAGCTGAGGAAGGCAAATGGATCTGCAATGGCTCCATTGCCCCTTCCACTGAAAGGGGAAGCTGGTTCTCTTTGGTATTTAGTGGCTCTTTAAAGGAACCCGCTCTTAATTTAAAGAGAATTGAGTGGAAATTAGGTGACAATTTAGAACAGTCTGAAAATTTGTCAGTTGTGCAAAACAAAATAAGTATGTTTGCTTTATTAAATGTTAAATGCTGTTGTGGAGTCCTTTTTATATGCTAATCTCTAGATCATAAAACATTGGTGCTTAGTGTAGCATGACCACACTTTTTTGTTGTTCCTTTTTTTTAAAATTATGCCCATTTTGTAGGATGTTAATCGAAAAAATACCAATGTGGTGGAATCTTGGGAAAAAAGTAAAGAAAGACAATCCTACACTCACATCATCTCCAAAAATGCTTCCTTCACATTCACCTGGGCCTTTCAGAGAATAAATGAAGGCCAAGATGTAAGTACTTCTTTATGTGTGGGGCTTTACAAAACAGCATTCTTTGGACACTCTCTGCCAGAACTCCAGCTCTCTGTTGGAGCTCACAGGTTTCCCATAAGGGATGAGTGGCTCTCACCATAAAGCACAGCTGGGAGGCAGCTGTGCATAAACAATCCATGAGCAAGGACAGAGCCATGGCTAAGCTGATCCCTGAATAGGTGCACAGAGGTGTGGGTGGTGTCCCCAGTGTGATGACACCGGGTATAGTATTTGCAGGGATCCCCTTGGCAGGAAGGAATGATGAGGAGGACTCCATCTTATCAGAAGGCTAATTAATTACTTCATTATACTATATTATTCTATACTATATTACACTATATTACTTTACATCTAACCTGAATCTGCCAAGCACTCAACTCTGCACACACCTGCACAGAATCTCGCGACTGTCAGCCAACAGTCTCAACACACACACACACACTTGGCCTTGATAGGCCAAGGGAACAAAACACCATCACTCTGGGTAAACAATCTCCATATTGCATTCTACTGTGGCACAAACACAGGCATAGCAAATGAGATAAGAGTTGTGTTTTCTTTCTCTGATGTTCAGAGAATGTGAGACCCAGAAATATTCTCGGGAAGAATTGTGCCTTGCTTTTCTCTGTGAAGAGAAATGTGGCGACACCCCCCCAGGGTGGTTTCCTTGGCTCTCGTTCCAGAGCAGGCAGTTCATCAATGACATGGCCAAGATCTACTCCATCACGGTGACCAACGCAGTGGATGGAGTGGCCTCTTCCTGCCGGGCCTGTGCCCTGGGCTCGGAGCAGTCGGGCTCGTCCTGCGTGCCCTGCCCTCCAGGACACTACATCGAGAAGGAGAGCAGCCAGTGCAAGGAGTGTCCTGCCAACACCTTCCTGTCCATCCACCAGGTGTACGGCAGGGAGGCCTGCATCCCGTGCGGGCCTGGCAGCAAGAGCAACAAGGTACCCAGCCTGAGCCTTTCTGGGAGATGGGCAGACTGGGTTTGTTGGGCTGGAAGCTCTCAGGGGGCTGCTTCTAGTGCTTTCCTACAGGCATGTGCCCTGTGAGCACTGGGGTATGGCTATAACCAACGTGCCCACCAAAGATGTCACTTGTTGCTATAAAATGGAATATTACCAATATAGCCAGACTGACGTGCTTGAGCTTGTCTGGCCCTTGGTGTAGAAACCAAATAGCAGCATTGTGGTGTTTTCACCCCAGAGACACTTTTGGCTGGCTTGGTGCTGCAACTGGGCACTTGGAGGCAAGTCTAGGCATGCAGGAGCTCTGGTGGTGATGGGATGGAGCTCCTCTCACAGAGGGTCACTCCTCAGTTTTACCTCTGGCGTAGAAGCTTTAAGGTGATGGTGAAGGAAAGGAGTCGGTTCTGATAGAGGGTTTCAATCTAGAGCTTTATTCTGGCCCACAGGCCTCTGAATCCAGCAACAGCTCCAACAGAACTCTCCAGCTGTGTGGTTGATGTGTTTTTTAACCCCAGGGAGAAGGGGGAGGGAAGGGGTAGGAGGCCACCAAACAGGTATGGGAGAGGAGGTCTCAAGGGACAAAGGACACCTGGATGGCCCAATGCCCCCCGAGGGGTAGAGGGCATCCTTTGAATCTGCCAATCACTTGACACCCTTCTGCAATTCCAGGATTGACAGACAGCACTCAGCAGGGTTCAGGGAGGGGAATTATCAGGGGAGGGACCCGAGATTCTAAGGTAAATCCTGAAATCGCAACGCAGCAACTATAGGACACGAAATAACACAACACAGACACGCAGCTCTCTGATGGTAAAGAGAGAACTTTTAATTTCTGACTCCAACATTTATAGATTTCCAAAAGTGACAGTGGATTGGAGGGTGACAGTGACACCTCTCCAGTGACACTGGACAAACCAACAGTCCATCAAATTTCTCCTCCTCCATAAAAGAATGCAAAACAATAAGTTATTTACATAAAATGTGTGAGAAAGTTCTTTACAAGAATGTAAACATCAGAAGGCTTAGAAAAACTAAAAAAACAGTCACTAGTCTAATTTTTGTTTGTAAATAATCAGATAAAAGTGACAACTTCAGCTCAAAAAAAGGTTAATTTCAATAAGCTGTGCTGTGGACGGTGTACAAACAGGGCAAGGATCTGTTACTTCCACCAAAGCTGTCCCAATGCCTGCTCTTTTAAACTCGGGGACTTCCTCAGCTAGATGATGTTTCTGTAAGCATAAGTAAACATTTATCATGTTCAAGGAGCTGCACAGGTACTGGAAGAACAGCTCAGTTTGTTTGTATTCTGCCTGTCTTCTGCCATGTTCATATCCTGCCCTTGTTTCTTGAGCTGTTCTTGTGTTTCCTTTACAAAATGCAAGTGTAACCAAGGACATGTTTTGGTCTGTTTACAGGGATTTAAGCTGGAACATTGGGATCCTAAAAGTACCCAGAACAAAAGAAAGCAAAAAATTGCATTCTCTTGGCTAATGCAGAAGACATCATCAAAACCAGGCTTAGGGAACATTTTAGTCCTGATATGTGATTGCAAGGGACTGGAATGGGAATGGGAATTATCCCAAGGGAAAGATCAGTTACAGGAATAGGACAGAGTTCCCCTTCATCCTTAACAAGGAAAGCAGTCCTGTCTGCCCCCGTGCTTTATCTCTGAGGTGAATGGTTTGCTGCTGTTCCATAACTGCTCTTTAATGGATGCCTCTGCCTTGCAGGACCACTCTGCCTGCTTCAGTGATTGCCTGGTGTCCTATGTCAAGGATAACCAGAGCCTGAATTACAATTTTAGCAACCTCAGCCAGGTGGGCTCGTTGATGAGTGGACCCAGCTTCACTTCCCGAGGGACCAAGTTCTTCCACTTCTTTAACATCAGCCTGTGTGGGAATGAGGTGAGCTCAGCTGCGCTTGAGGGTTGGGAGGATGGAGCAATTTGTTGCTTGTGCTGATGCTCTGGGGTAACACTGAGACAGGACAAAGACTCCCTGTCAGCTGAGTTGTCACCAATACTGTGCAAACAATTCCCTTTGGACCTTGATTTACAGTGCAAGAGGACTTTTGATTTTCCAGAGCAGTGTTACTGTGTTATAGGCCATAAATAAAGCTCAGAAGAAAATTCCTGTCACATCCCTGCCTTTTCTTTCCTGTGCCTTTAAGTCACTTGCATCATGACCCTGCCCTTTGTGTGCTGCCACCAAGGAGTTAAAATGAAGAGTTTGGGTCTTTCAGCTGGCAACTGCTTTCCATATGTGTCCCTCATTGCTTCACTGGAGATGTTGTATGCAGAGCCCCTGGTCACCCTTCTGTCTGCCAGTGGCCAAGATGCCCAGTGCTGACTTTGCAGCCTTGGACAGTGGCATGAATTGTGTTTAGTTTGTGAGTTAAACAGGCTCTGTCTGGAGCTTGGACTGAAGCAGGGCATGTTGTCACATGCATAAATTGACTTTCAGAGCAGTACCAGTGTTGTGCATTGTCCCATGAAAGCCAACATGTGTACTTAACAATAATGCTCTGCCCTGTAAAGTTCTGAAGTCTTTTTGCCATGTAGCAAAGGATTTGCATGAGTTAAGACAAATGAGTAGTCACATTTCTTTACAGCATTTTGCATACTTTTAGGCTTCTATGTGTGTTTAACTACCACCTGGATTAGAGCTGCTGACATCTGGATCCACAAATGTAGATATTTTCTCTTCTCTTCTCTGTGGATCTGGTCTTCACTTTCCCAAACTACTACAATGGTACTACAGTACAACATATGATTAGGTGGTGAGTGCTTGACATTTTGTTAGGAAAAATGAGTCTGGTAATTTGTCTTTCATTGCTGTTGCTCTGATTCTAGCACTGATCTTGACATACCACATTAAAGCAGTCTTGAAGGCTATATATCTGTTTAGGGATTTCATGTATTTGTGCTTTGAAAATATTTTATCTGGATTAAATCCCAAATAAAGAGGTATTCTACAGTATATTATTTAAAGGCAAGGGAAATAGGGTTTTCCTTTGCAAGCATTTTACTGTGCTCTGCAAGTAAGCACTGTGCTGTCAAGATAAACAAAGAAGAGTGCTCCACAGTACAGATTTCTGATAAGTCACCTGCCAGAGGTGACATTGTATTTCTGAGTCTGTACAAGGCTTTAATGGGAGCTTTGACAATGGCACAGTTTGTTGTGGTTTGTCCCTCTTATGACAGACACACAGAGACATCAACTTGTTGTAAGGTAAAGTAATGAATCTCATCCAGTTTGCAATCAGCAAGTTTGCAATCTCTCTCTTCCCAAACTTTTTCACATCTTATCAACAACCAACAGCTTCTCCCTTTTTTCCTGATTGTCCACAGGGGAAGAAGATGGCAATTTGCACTGACAATATCACAGATGTTACTCTGAAGGACATGGTTGCAGAATCAGAAGATTTTTCCAATTTTGTGGGAGCTTTTGTCTGTCAGTCCACCATCATCCCATCAGACAGCAAGGGCTTCCGAACAGCCCTGGCTCTGCAGTCCAACAGCCTTGCTGACAGGTTCTTAGGTACACAATTTGTCTTCTCCTTGTTGTTGTGAATGTACTCATGTATTTAGGGCTGCAGAGTAAATCCTTCCTGGCTCAGCAGCTGCACTACTTTGAGGGAAGGGTGAAGGGGCAGCCCAGGATCAGTCTGAGAGGGTTCCTGAGCTGTGAAGCAGCTCTGCACAGATGCCTTTGTGTTTTGCTGATGTTTCAGTTCAGCTGATGGCTGGAGGAGAAAAGCAAGGGCTATGCACATTTTCAGTTTTCTGTTTTTGTTTTATTCACTCTTCCTTGTGTTTGGTTGGGTGGGTCTCACAGTGCATAGCATTTCAGCACAAAAATCTGGAGAGTGTAATTAAAAAGCACTGGTTGTCTTTTATGTTCTGTACCCACCTCACGCAGGGCAAGACCAATGACTGTGAGAGGCACTTTAGTCCAAGTGTTTCTGCCCGTGCCAAGATCCCACTTGGGCAATTTTAGAAGAAACTGATGTGGGGACATAATTAGACAAGGAATCAGGAGGCTTAGGGCAGCACGTGGCTGTGCACATCATTAAGTTTTACATTGGTCCAGATCACAAGTTCCCAGAATCTGAGGCCAGATGAGACAATGAAGTCATTTGCTCTGCTCACCTATCCATTACAGGCACTGAGTGTTTGTACTTTCTCCCTGGCACTGAGCCCAGAAACTTGTGTTTGACAAAAGCACATCTTTGGAAGAGCATTCAACCTGGGCTTTTAAGACTGCCAGAAATAAGAACTTTGCCACAGTCACTGGTATTTTTTTCCACTGATCAAACACCATGTCTCTGTTTTTAAAGCAGGCTTGTCTCTGATTTGAATTTCCCTGACTTCAGTTTCCAGCTCTTGCTTTTTATTAGTCTTTCTCCAGATCGCACCAATGTTTTCCTTCTTGAATAAATACTTTGTGTACTAGAATTGTCACACCCTTCTGATAAATTAAATAGGCCAAATTCTTCTAGTTGTCTTGCTATCGTGTATTTATTTTGAGCACCTAAATAACTTTTTAGGCTCTTTCTACACTTTCTGTAACTCTTTATATTTTTTTAAAGCACAGAATGGAATAGTATTCCAGTATTTCATTTGCTATAATGGCAATAAAAAATCACTTTTGTATTTGGAATCCCTGCATCCTTCTTTCTCCAAACTTAAGGGATTTAATGATGGCTTCTTGGATCTGATGTCAAAATTACAGTTTCCAAAGGAAATCTCTCTTTCTTAAGACTGGCCTTCAATTCTTGCTGCATTTTTATTATATATATATATATATATATTTTATACAGATTTTTTTGGGACCATCTTACTGAGTGAACCAAGCAACCAAGTTGCTCTGAATTTTATTTTTAATCCTCTTAATCTTTGTCTCATCTACACACTTTACCAGCATGGATTATACAGTTACTTGCAGATCCCTGATGTTAATCTTGCATTTCCACACTTCAATATTGATGCCTAGAGAAGCCTGGAGACATCCCATGTTTGATGACAATTTCCCATGGACAGATAATTTTATAATGACTTAGCTAAATAGTTTTTAATGCAGAGTGTGTTCTTAATTGATAGTACACTGCTAACTTTTTAATTAGAACCTCATGTGGTAATTAGTGAAATACTTGATACATTTACATGACTTCAGCAACCAAGTTCATCAGCACTCAAGGAATGAGATCAGATTTGTTCAAGAAAAGAGGTTCTCCATGAATTCTTGTTGGCTTTTTTTCCTTGTGCATGTGTCCATGAACCGAAACCCATTTTCCATCACCATTATTGTGTCTCATTGTGAGAGACACATTGTAATTCAGGTCACCATTTCCCCTCTCCATGAGTCTTTTGACAATTCACTGCCATCAAAAGCTCTGTTAAAGGTCACTCCTAGGTATGGGTTTCTAGTTCACAAACATTCATGCCAGTAAATGCCAATATTGTCTCCTGCCACAAGAGGAATGAGGGCAGTTATTGTCTTGAAAAACAAGGAGATAAGCCTGACTTTTTTTCTAATACAAAGAAATGATGCCAAGCTCTTCTGGCACCTTTTTTATCTCAGTGGCTAAATTTTAAAATGGTTGAAGTTTGCCTTTCCTAGCATAGCAAGGATGTGGACCTGCTGAAGTGAGTCCAGAGGAGGCCAAAACATGGTCAGGGGGCTGACCACCCCTCCTGGGTGACAGGCTGAGGGAACTGGGATTGTTCAGCCTGGAGAAGAGAAGGCTTCAAGGAGATTTTAGAGCATCTTAGAGTACCTAAAGGGGCTGCAAGAGAGCTGGAGAGGGATTTTTTACAAGAGCATGCAGTGACAGAACAAGGGGAAGTGGCTTCCAACTTAAAGAGAGTAGGTTTAAATTATATATTGGGAATAAATTCTTCCCTGTGAGGGTGGTGAGACAATGGCACAGGTTGCTCAGAGAAGCTGAGGCTGCTCCATCCCTGGAAGCATTCAAGAAGAGGTTGGAGACGGTTTTGAGCAACCTGGTCTGTGAAAGGTGTCCCTGCCCAGGGCAGAGTTTGGAACAAGATGATCTTTAAGGTTGCTTCCAACCCAAACCATTCTGTGAGTCTGTGAGTCTATCCACTGTTGCAAGAGCAAGTGGAAAACTTCTTTTTTCAGTCTTTTCACCAGTTTCTGACCACTACCACTTCTTGTTCTTTCAATTTCGAACTCCTGGGAAGGATGCAGCCTCCTTTGTACAACTCCTTTTTCTGCAGTGTTGCAGTGGAGCACCAATATTTTCTGTCTTTGGTTCATGGGGTTGGAAGGATCTCTAAGAACTTTGTTTTTCCTCCTTTTCAGCTTTTGCCCAGAATCCATGTAGTTCATACACCAGCCTGTCATTTGTTCCAAAAGGTGCCATCAAAGCTTGCCTATTATTCCATAATCCTCCTGAGTCTGGTTATTCCATCTCTCAAAGTACTGCAAATTGCTCAGGTCATTACCTGGCTTTGGTGTGTGAGGGTTGTACACTCCAGGCAAATGCTCTGAGGGGTTGCATCAGGGATCTTCAGCAGTCCTTTGCTAGCCTAAATAATTTAATGTTTCTTTAATATCCAGTGATTGCTTTAAATTAATATAAAAGACTAATAAGTATTTACACAGGTGTTTGGGTATTTTTTTTCCTATGTCTGCATGAGGAAATCAGACTGTATGAGGAACATATATATCTGCAAAGTTTAGTTAGAAAAAGGTGTGTGTAATGTACAGTAATTCCATTAAATGCTATTAAGTGAGATCCACAGCTTTCAGACTGAGGAAATATTACACATAGACCCCTCAAAAATCCATTAATAGATTGCTTCTTTTTTTTTTTTTTTTAAATTTCTTACATTTTAGGAGCTACTGTTGAAACAGTGCTGGAAAATATCAGCATCAAGGCAGATATGTTTCCTTCCTCTCCAAGCAAAATACCAGATGTGCATTTCTTTTACAAGTAGGTAAAAAGTGCTGCTTATTGCTATGTCAGATGTCTTCATTTGTTTAGAGGAAAGTAAAACTGTGAGAGGGATCTATGACCCACCTTTAATCTTTGCCACTTTAAGCAGTATCTGCCTGATATTGATGACATGTTGAAGATCATCTCATGAAATCAGCAAACACTCTTTACTCAAATCTAAATTAGCGTTGATCCATAGGAGGTGATCCCAGAGCTTTGATTCATCCAGATGCCACTTTCAATGTCCTGTTACTTTCCATATTTTCTCATATATGAACTTTAAAATGTCCACTTCTGGTTGCATATTTTCTGTCACTTTAATTTGTGTTTACTTTGATGCTACAGATTAAAAGTAATTGTTTCAACATGCACAGTTACTAGTGTGCTTTTCCCATTCTTCACTCTTCATAAAAAGAATGCCTCAGTTTGGGTAGTAAGTAGCTGAAAGATCAGCTCAGTTCAGATGTCTACATGCTGGTCTTCATGTCAGCTGTGTTTCTAAGCTGGGACTTAATTGAATATAGGATTTTGGATATCAGCACTTTATGCCTATTTGAATACTTAAATTATGTGTCTGATTGTGCAAACTGAGCCCCACACCAGAGACCCTACTTTAAGCGTATTTATGAACTTGGCTTAAAATGTCTATCATGCTGGAATAAGATCTTTTAAATCCCCTTTAACTGGGGGTACCAGTTGTCAGTTTCTCTGTGTCTGGATTGAAGGCACTTGAGACAGTAGTTCATGTTCAGACTCAGGTATTTATTATTTCTTACCAGTAAAGCTGCAATGGGGACTTTTCTGCCCAATTACAAAATGCCACCCAAACCCATGAAGAAGAAGGAAGAAGAAGCATGAAGAAGAAACCCAGGATGACACCCTGTGCCCTCTATCTTGCTTCCATCCACAACATACTAAAAATCCCCAAACCTACATTTCTCACCAAGTGACACACCTACACTACTCTCTATAATCTATTGCACACTTTTGTGGATTCCAGTCTATCTTGAAGTCTGGGAAACTTTCTCCATGAATGAGGGTCAAAGTCAGTGCTGCCCTGGGGGTCAGGGCACCCCAGAGCAGACAGAGAAATATTCCTGGTGCCCTGGGTTTCCACAACCTTTGCCCTGTGCCATTTCAGAGCCTCTCCAGCAGAGTAACACACCAACCACAGCACCTGTGATTCTGCTTTTCAATCATTCTACTCTGTTTTTTGGCAAAGTTCACTCCTTGATGCAGCAGATTTAGAAAACCAGAGCAGTTCCCTGAGTAGCATCTCAGAGCATTTTGAGATTTAAATGAATTGGTGAGGCCTACCCTGATTCTGTTGCTCTTTTTTTGTTTGTTTGTTTGTTTTTCACCTGGCAGTCAAAAGCATTTTGGTAAAGGGTATTTTGTTAATATTGCAGCTGCATGAGTGTCTACAGACCTGTGAAACAGTAATATCCATTTAATGTAGTGGAAATATGTTGCTTTTCTCCTCTTGTTCGACATTAGGTCTTCAACAGTGACAACCTCCTGTGAAAATGGCCGTGCAACTGTTGTGACAATGAGATGCAACCCCCACAAACCAGACCAAGGAGAGCTTTCTGTGCCCAGGTATTTCAGTCTTTGTGTTCTATTAGTACCAAAAAGCCTTTGCTCCTCAGGTAATCCTTACAAAACTCATTAGTAATTTTATATTATAATAGCAATGAGGAGAGCTCTGTCCCTCATCAGTCCCTTGCTTTTCCTAAGTGTCCATCACCTTACAGCAGACCAACTGATCTCTGTTTAGGCT
The DNA here is from genome assembly GCF_000277835.1 of Geospiza fortis. Lineage (NCBI taxonomy): Eukaryota > Metazoa > Chordata > Aves > Passeriformes > Thraupidae > Geospiza > Geospiza fortis. Next base: position 1,713,626 of record NW_005054409.1, read on the forward strand.
GTGTGGCAGGTTGTTCTGAGCTTAAATGCAAGAGAAAATGCAGTGATGTTTGCTTGTTTTCACTTCTCCTTTATTTCAGTTCCTTATTTTAATCTTCAGCCTCCTGATTAAACTGCCTAGTTGAGGCTTTGGGAGGTAGTTTTTCTTCCTTGAGCTACAGCAGTAGCTAGTTAAAATTATTTTTTTGGACAAGGGCAATCTGCTCTAGGAATTTTGAAATCTGCTATTGCAATGCTTGTGTGAGCTCTGTCTATTTTATGTTTGGGATATATTTATTTATGTGTTTCATTGCTGTATCCTGGCTGCCTCATTCCAGTTGTGTTTCATTTGCCTGATGTTTTTTCCCTTCAGTCTGATTTGAGGGACTTTAAAAAGCTTCTTTCTTCCAAAATCCTGTTTATGCCTGCATAAACATAACTTAAGGCATAAGCATGATTGAAAAACTGCAGAGAAAAAAAAAACCAGTAAAATACTCAATTCTGTTAGTCTTTAGCAAGACACTGTGATTTTTCAGAAGCTTCCTTCAACTTTGATAACTCTTTTTGGTTACCAAGGCCCATTTTAGTCTGTCTGGATGTTAGTACAAATCTGCTGATAGTTCTCGCTCATCCTCCTTCCCAAAAGTGAGCAGTGTGAGAAGTGTGGGATCCTTTAATCCCCATCCCTCTCGTGGCACACAAAGTGTGCTTGCCTGAAAGAAGGCAGAGTAGAGTTTACTTCACAGGTGATGGGTGAATGATGGGTATTTGAACACCTTTGCAGATGCTGAGCCCAGTTTCTGAGGGACCTGTCCTACTACAAATTCTGCTGGGCAGTAAGCCACTATCAGCTTCTGCATGAAAATTCTTCAGTTGTTCTTCCAGTGCCACAGGATAAACACGATGGGAACTGTGATAAAGCACCAGTAGTGAGGAGGAACAGCCTCCCTTGCTTTTGAAAGCATGAGCAGGGGCAGAAATGGCACACAGCTGACATGTGTGCCTTATCTCAGTTCATGTTGGCTTCTCCTTTCCTATCCCCCTTTGATTAGCTCAGCAGTCAGCTGCTTTCACACAGGGAGGTATCAGAAATATGTCAAATAATGTAACTCCTTGATCTTCCAGGCTTGGTGTTTAGTATCACATGAATCTACAGTATTAGATGAAAGCAGTTGAGAAGAAAGGTCTGTCAGTGCTCTTGCCATGTAGGTTGGAAAAATGCTCCATAATTCACAGAGGAATGTACCTGTTGTCAGGTATTCAAATCTGGATAAGCCAGAAGGGGCTTTTAGGGCTGGGGATTTTTCAGTGCTTCAGCACAGGATACCAGGTTTCCAGATAATATAGAATAATACAACTTTAAATAATTTTTTTATGCATGAATATATTTCATATTTATATGACCAAACTTCTTGCATGTCCTTTGGCCATTGCTGCTGCTAGACCTGATGTGATTGTCAGTAAAAAAATCTGCATGACTGTCCTGCCACTGCCAGTACAACTTCCTTCTGCAGGCTGAATACAAAATAGGCCATTAGTTCATGGAGTAAGAGAAGCTGTTATCTCTTCATTAACCGGTGAACATCCTTCTAGTAATTAACCATGACAGGACAAGTCCGTTCCATATGGACTAAATCACCCAGACGTCATTAGAACAATGGCAGGAACCAGATAGCAGCAGTCAGGTGGAACAGCCACCCTGTGCAGGAGAACAGTGATGGAGGTGTATGCTGGTGTAGTAACTCCTCTCCTTTCCCCTCCTTTCCCTTTCCCTCCCCACTCCTTTTGGATCTTTGAAAGCTCAACACCTGTTTTCACTTGAGAAAACACTTTACAAACCAGGAAAAATTCTCCCCCCAGATTCTTCCATCTGCTAACTTGATGGATGTTTACCCATTTCTCATACTTCCCATTCCCAATCTTCAGCAGCAGAAGGTGGATGAGGATGTGAACCCCAGAGTGTTTCTTTCATAACTGATAACTGAGCTCTGCTCTCCTCGTAGCTCCTGCCCTGCAGGCACCTGTGATGGATGCACTTTCTACTTCCTCTGGGAAAGTGCAGAAGCTTGTCCTCTCTGCACAGAGCAAGACTACCATGAGATTGAGGGAGCCTGCAAAAAAGGATTTCAGGTACAGCACCCATGTCTCGAAGTCAGATGGGCTCATTTGGGTATAACTTGGACTCTTGTTGAGATTTGGTGTGCAGATTGATGTGTGAGTGGGTTGGAAGATCTCAGCCCAGGCCCTGAGCTGGCTGGGATGCAAGCTGAGGAAGGAGCTGTGTTGAGAGTCAGGGATGTTTGTGTCAATGGCAGTGTGGTTCCTGCAAGAGAGCAGGTTTGTGCTGTGTGAGTAAGGATGTGAGCTCTCGATGCATTCAGACTTGCAGGACAGTTATTTCTGAAGGATGGATTGCCCTAAAGACTTCAGTTGTTTCGTAGCCATAAACATCAGGGGCAGGCTAGGAAAGGTTTCCAAATGTCAGTTCATAAATTCATCCTGTTCGCTTGCAATGTTTTTGCTGCTGCATTCTCTAGTCAAATATTAGGAGGTCCTTCCACGGGTTCAAACCATCCCATTGACCAACAGCTCCTGTGCAGGCACAACTTATTCCCAAAACTGTCCAGCCCACATTGTGTCACATGGAGACCTATACAGGGGAGGAAATCCTTTTGCCATGCCTGAACCTACAGGCACAAGCAAGGAGAGAACTGATTAGACAATATAACTGAAAATCTGGAGTCTGAAAACCTGAAGGAAGTGTTTTGATTTGCTTTTGCTGAAAAGTCATCTGACCTTTCTACCTCAGAACAGCTTGTTTTCTCTAAGTCTAAACAGTTCTCTCTTTTCCTACAAGCAGCTCACTTTTTGGTGTTTTCTGTTTGAAAGGAAACCTTATATGTATGGAATGAGCCAAAGCATTGCATTAAAGGAGTTCCCTTGCCAGAAAAAAGGACCAGCACTTGTGAAACAGTGGATTTTTGGCTTAAAGTTGGAGCTGGTGTTGGTGCTTTCACAGCTGTTCTGCTGATAGCCTTGACTTGCTACTTTTGGAAGAAGAACCAGAAGTAAGTACTGCAAATTGTGTTCTATATAAAAGTTAGCTAAAAGCTTGATGGAGTGACTTTTCCTGCATCTGACTTTATGACACTCTTGATGAGCAGAACCTTGTGGGATCAATCCATTCACGCACCAAGTTGATGTTTCTTCTGTCAACAGTGGCTATAACAATTTTCGGTGAGGAAAGTACAGAACATCCACAGCAATGACATAATTTCCAAAAAGAAACTGTCTTTTTAACCCTTGAGAGTTTGAAGTTGACTTTAGTTTCTGAAACAACATGGCTTTCTCAAGCTCAGAAGACCAAAAGTGTATCTTTAGTCTAATTACTCCCTTTCATCTTGGTAAAAAATTAGGCTCATAACCATATTGCTCAGTTCTGTTTTGGTTGTTGCCCCAACCAGCACTTCTTAATGCAGGAAGCCCTCTTGACCTCCCCTTGGTGTTGTGGGAAAACATGGCTCTTTTATAAGGATAGAGGACTAATTGGAAAGCAAGAGCTCAGTGTGTTGTTAATACTATTTTGGTTACATATTTTTAATGATTGAAAAGTATCTAATTTCCACTACCTCAGAAGTAAGTATGTGGGAGGACTGCAGATAATCTAAATTACAAAACCCCTGAGTATGGGACATTTGAGAAAAAAATCTATTCCTGTGTGGCTTTATATCTTCAGGCTGGAGTATAAATATTCCAAATTAGTGATGACAACGAACTCAAAAGAGTGTGAACTGCCAGCTGCTGACAGCTGTGCTATAATGGAAGGAGAAGATAATGAAGAAGAAATTGTGTATTCAAATAAGCAGTCACTGCTGGGGAAGCTCAAATCCTTGGCAACAAAGGTGAGTAGTAATTACCAATATTAATACAAAAATAATTATTGCCTTTTTTTGTTACTGGATGTGATGAGTCTTTGATGCTGATTTCACAGCAGCGCAGCCTCCCACACACACCTCATCCAGTCCATAGTGATCTGCTGAAATCCACAGTCTGGATAAAATTAAGAAATGTTGTAGGGTTTTTGGGCAAATGCTCCTTCCTCCCCAGAGAGATTTCAGTAGCATTTTTTATTGCCTGGGTGACACCAGAAAAAAACAGTTAATGGCAGAGAGAACCTTTTTGCCTGGAATCCTCCCAGGCACATCCATTGCTGAGGCAAACACAGCTATTAGAGATACAAAAAATTAACACTGGCAGCACAGCCACCAGCCAGCTGCTTGCAGCTCACCTGGGCTGGCTTCATGGCTGGCTGGAGAGCCATAATTTTGAGTAGGATTCAGTTGAAGATAAATCATCTTCATCCTGTTGCCCAACACAGCAGCCTCCTCCATTTCAGTGGGAAGCAGCACCAAAAAAGCATTTCTTTCTGCAGTAGATGTGATGTGGATTGTTGCATGTCTGAATTGACAGCACCAAACTCTTTGGTGTCCTTTGAACATTTCTGAGAGGAGCCACAGAGGGCCATCATGGTAGATCCCAAAAACTCTTTGGTCTTTGTTCCAAATGCCTTGAAATCTGTGCTATGGAAAGGGTAGTGTTGTCCTTAAGGGATTCCAGTGGGGGCATCTGTTATGATCAGGATAAAGGCAAATGATATTTTCCCTTTCAAACAGTTTTGTTGAAGTCAATTTCTTGGAAAGTCTCTTAAAAGATCATAATAAAAATTAATTTTAAAACATTGTACTCCAGTTTATTGTCCAAATAATATCTCAGAATATTGAATTTTGAGATTTTTTTCCTTGTATCCCTTTTTTTTTCTTTCTGTGATTGAGTGCAATATAATTAAAACTTGTGCGCTGCCTTTTTTTCCCCTTATTATTCTCTTCTCTTCATTCTTTTATTTTTTTTTTTTTTTGTTTGACTGGTGTCTTCTTGCCACACTACCTGCTCCTCAGATATTCCTCCTAGGAGAAGTTACCATTGCACAGATAATGTGCAGAACTTTCCCTTGACCCCAGCCTGACTATTTGTCCTGCAAAAACAATACTTTTCCTTGTGGAAAGGGGCAGAAATTCAATATTAATTCTTAATTCAATATTGAGAATATTGAAGATGTAAATAAAATCAAATCACATAAAATTTTCTGGTGATGTTGCTAAAATAGAATTAAGCTTTAGTACTTCAGTATTCAGACAGCTTGAATGCCTATTTGGAGTTTTTTAATGTTCCTATATCCACTGTAGCAGGCCTCCTGAGTGTTCTCTCAATTTTCAACAAGCTTGTCAGGTATTTCTAAGCTTGTTCCTTTTTTTACTGCTGGATAACAATAGCTGGCAAATCCAACTTCCAGTACCTCATTAGCTTTCTCACCTCTGTGTCCTGTACCCCTGCAGATAACTCAAATTTAATATAAATTTATCAAAAATAAAGGTTATAGGCATTGCTTTTAATTTATGTAAAAGATGAAGAAATTAATGTCCTGCTACTTATGCATGTAAAATACAGAAAAAAATATATGGAGAAAAACAGGGGAGAAAAAGCAAAAATGTAAAATGAGAGAGAAGGAAGATCTGCAGTGTCCTAACTCTATGTTCAAGCCTCAGGGTATGGCATTTCTGCCAGCATGTCACAAAGATATCAGTGGGTTTGAGTACCCAAGGGATTGAGAGCTATGCCTGTAATATAGAAAGGGATGACTTAGTTTTAATGAGAAGATATAAGCCAAATAATTACAAACCTGTTTCAGACTGGGAGCTGTTTTACTTATGTCTGTTGTCTCCAGCATGACAATACCAGACATTTTTCACTAGACTAGCATAGGACAATTTTTCCCTTTCTTTCTCATATCTGCACCAGGCTGTCCTGATCTGTGTGAGAGGGCTTTAAAAATCAGATTATGAAGGCAGTTCAGGACATTTTGCAGACTATTTGGGTGTGTAAGTCCCCATTTCTCGCTCATCCTGATGCCTGCTGGCCAAGTGGCCAAGGCTGTCACCCAGCAAGTGAAAACAGAGAGAAAACTCAACTCTCCAGCCCTCATTTTTAAGATGGAAACTGATGTTTTGTCTTGTGAGTCTCCCAGAGGAGTTGAGATTGAAATCCAGGAGCAAGGCAGTGGTGTTCACACTCACATGCTGTGCTTCAAGCATTTTATATATTGCAGGAAACACATTGAGAAGTGATAATAACCATAGAGATGATTACCTTGCAATTCCCCAGCTCAGACTACCTGTCCTATTCTGTGAATAAGAAATGCAGACTTTCCCTGTACCCTCTAAAATAAGTACCATGAACAATAGCTATTGCATAATTTTATTGGTTTTGCAAATTTTTACAGAACTAGTAATGTTATTAAATATTAAAGGGTCAAACTGTGCACTTAATGACCGTAGTAACAATAAAGTGAAGTTTTTGGCAAAGGATATTGAGAGAAGAAGTGATTGCGCTGACTGCTGGGGAGATTTTGAAGAAATCCAGTTGATGGGAACCTGTCTTTCCATTGCAGGAAAAGGAAGATAATTTTGAATCTGTTCAGCTGAAATCTTCAAGATCCCAGAATATATGAAGAATTAATGCTGCCTTCAAAGGAACAAACCTAATTTCTATTTTTACAGGACTACATTTTAAACATATTCTGGCACACATTATAGTGGTGATCTTGGTGAGAAATGCTTGGCCTTTTAGGAGGAAAGAAGACAGGAAGCAAACCAGAAAATTGGATTGCCTTACCATGTGATTGAGTACCTTGCCAAAAAAAGAAAGCAGATTCTTGGATTCCATACTGGGAATGAAATTCAACTCAGGAAGAGATATACATACTGCAAATAACATGAATTTTTTGCTTTCACCTGGGCAACACTCAGGCATGCCATATGATTTATAGGTACCTCTCATTTCCTTCTCATTCCTGTGCATATTCCTAAGAAATTATTTTCAGAGAGGCCTGCAACCTCCTGCAAAGGTTGTGTGTTGTTGTTTACTGGCACAACTGTGAGTCTTTCTTGAAATCAAAATAGTGAATGGTACTCGGAATGAGCCTTGGGTGAGTTTTGAACTTTGGAAAATACTTTTGATTTTAATGCTTTGAAGGTCTGGATGATCTGGGTTGACCTCTAATGCAAGAGGAATTGTTTTGCACCTGCAAATTGAACCCATTCTGATGCCTAAATCATGGCCATCAGGGTTGGAGTAAAACTTAGTGCTATTAAATTTAAACTTGGTAACAGCTGTTGTGTGAATTGTAGGTCTGGGCCCATGAGTTTGTAGGCAGTCGCAGGTTCAAACTCTTTACAGAGATGTAAAGCGGCACCTACAGTGCCAGTGGCACTTGTCCCTCTGTGGAAGCTTGTCCTTTCAAGAGAGGTCTTTGGCAGATTCAGTGTTCTCCCTTGGGCTGTGTAAAAGTCACTTTTTCCAGGGCTGGGAATCAGCAAAACCTGAATTCTGAAGGTACAGCAAAAATCTCAACTTTTGGGAATCAGGGATCAGCTCTGTCAGTTGGGAGGCTTGTTAGAAATACCCAACCTCCTTTATTCCTGAGCTCATGTGAGGAAGGGGGAGGGATGGAGGGATGGATGGATGGATGGATGGATGGATGGATGGATGGATGAGGGATAGATGGATGGATGAGGAATGGATGGATAGGTGGGTGGATGGATGAGGGATGGATGGATGGATGGATGGATGGATGGATGGATGGATGGATGGATGGATGGACGGATGGGTGGATGCATGGATGGATGTCCAGCAGAGCTGAGCATGGGTTATGTACTTGCACAGCATCTAAATGCATCCTGTGTCAGTGCAAGTAGCAGCTCTGGAGAAAAGGCACAAAGTGGTGCCTTGGAAACTGGAGGCTGGGTGATTTTATTTCCATAAAATCAGCCACATTATAAGCATGTGATCTTCATAATATCCACAGTAATAATTTCCTGAAATTCCCTCTGAGGTCGAACTCAAAGGAATCTGAAACTTGGGCAAAAAATATTTGAGTAAAATTATGCAAGGCTTGTACAGAGCCAGAGAAAATGAGTCACAATTCTTGTATTGACCTCTGGTCAGACTCATATTTCCATTACAGCAAATTTATGTGAATTGTGGAATGCATCAAAACCAGAAAAGAGACATGGGTAGAAATGGTCTTTTTACTATAAGGAATATAGATTTTTGATTTTATATGACTGAGCGAGGTCTATCATTAAAAGAGGGCCCACTTTTAAGTAAAATTTAAATTAAACTGAATTTTCTGCACTCTAAATATTTTATTATACTCTAGATGTGAACAAAAATTTTATGAAGTTTAGATTTTTTTTTCATTAGGGAAAATTCAGCTCTGTTATTTTATAGTTCCAGTCAAAGAACATACACTTTACTCTTTTGATGGGAGATCCTTCAGGCATCTTAACTGAAGTGGTGTACATTTTCTGTTGGTCTTGAAAAGGCACTTCACTTTCCCAACAAAGATTTTTATGGGGTAATGTTGAATGTATATTAAATACACATTCCTTTTTGTATATTTTGTACCATTGCACACTTATTATTGTACATTGTATTTGTTGTCATGGTGTCATTTATATATGGTTGTCAAAGATGATATGCTCACAGAGTAAATGGTTATGGCTTTGGGATTTCACTTCTTGAATCTTTTATGATGAGGGGTTTTATGTTGTTGATTTTTATTCAACTAGTGTGTTGTAGCATCAAAGATATATATCTGACGGACATTCATAAAATAAAGTAAAAATATATTTGAAATTTTGGACTTGAGATGTTTGGTGGCACTGTAATCTTGCCTGAACATTGCTGGTCTTCAGTAACGAGTAGAGCTTTTCACTGCCATCAAGTTGTATTTGTCTACATCTCTCCTTTAATTTTTCCCCTTCTCTCTCCATATGTTTTCTCAGCCAAAATTACACTTCATTCTCCAGAACACCATTTCTTTTTTTATTACTGGACCCATATCCCTGTAATGCAGAAATGCCTTAATTTTTATGAACTATATTTCATTTGACTTAATACCGCACAGGTTTCGTTGGGTTCCCTTCTTTTTCCATTATATTTTCCAAATAAAATGGAGTGGATTTTTTTGACAGCTGTGACAGACTTTGCTGTATGACTCTTCTCAGCTCTGCTTCCAAATGGCTTATCATGATGTTGTTGAACACTCTCCCAGGCAGTCTAATGGTGTATCTGGTGCAGTACTAACATAGTGGGAAGCAAACCAATGCTGTAGACTTCATTTACCTTAAAATAAGAAAACTGCATTTTCCAAGAATTAAGCAAGCGTAAATTGAAATATTTGAGCTGACTTCTGCTATTCATTTCTTTCTGTTAAAGATGTAGTAGAGAGGGGAAGTTTCCATTTTCCCATAAAAGACAAATTTTGGAAGCCTTTAAGAGTTCGCTAAAAAGTCAGCTATAGGTGCCCTCTTCTAGTGCTCTGTCAAAATATACTTAACAGCAAACTCCCCCTTTTTTTCCACATGGAATCACATTAGAAAACTGTTATTTGATGCCATAAAACAATGTGAATCAGTCTGTTATGTGTTCACTTGTTTAAATGGAATACATTTTATTGCTGCATTTGCATGCTTTTCTTTGAAATCTGGAGTCAAGCAACTGAATCTCTTTGAGGATTAAGCACATTTTAGTGGTGTCTGTATAAATTATTGGCACATTAGCAGAACGTCATTGTCTCAGCTTTGACAGTGCTTGCTAGGGGGGAAATGCACAATGAATGTGTTCTGGCTTGGCTCTGACTGTGTTAGTTGGTGTTTGTAATACTGAATACAATTGATTAAGGTTTGGGGAAAACTATGTCTTAGAGCCACAGAAGGAAATTACTGAGTAGCTTCAGTGATCTATAATCTTTGTTCAAAGAAAGGATTTTACTATTTGCTTTTGAAAAATAGGTTCTGGAATTCTTTGATAGTAGAGGGGAAAGTTTTCAGGTTTTGTCCTTCCAGAACCAGTAGTACCTGTGAAATCAGGGTACTTAATTATAATTTGATAGCAGCAGATGTCACCATTTAGGAGCCAGTGGTTGTTGATTCTTCTCCAGCAGTGACCAACACAGATGTTTCAATGTAATGTAGAAGGAGCTACAATTCATGCTGGCACACCAGTGGGGATTTCCTCCTCAGCAAGGAATGCTGCTGGTTGGTCCATATCATGAGGCATGGAGGCTTTAAATAGCCATTCTAGATAATATTTGACAACTCTCTAGGAAGCACGTTCCAGTCCCTCACCATCCTCAGAGTGTTTTCTCCTAGAATGTAATTTAAACATCCCTTGTTTTGGTTTAAAACCATTCACTCTTGTTCTGTTACTGCCTGCCCATATAAAAAGTAACTTTTTTATAAGTCCCCCCCATTGGGTACTGGAAGGCTGCAATGAGGGGTCCCCAGAGCCTTCTCTTCTCAGTGATAACCTCAAGAGAACTCTTGTGATGTTCTGCTTATCTTTGGCGGTGTTCTCTCTTAGTATTTCCCCTTGTGTGCTCCATTCACTGAATTCCCTTGTTTTTCTTTCCTGTTGAAGACTTGGGAACTGTGCTGCTTTGGTAAGATGTAAGGGGAGAGGAATAGAAATAAAAGGAAGTCAGCTCATCCTAGAATATGCAGTGTGTGTCACAGTGTGCAGTGACATCCCCAGTCACCTGGCTGGGAGTGCCCACACTGAATTCCTGCATCAGGAGCAAGGGAGACACAAGAACAGAGGTGATCATAGACTGCCATCGTGTTTTGGTTGTTCCTCAGGATCTGTGGAGTAGGAGCTCATCAGGAATTCTCTAAGGTCCATGTACTGTGAGCCACAGCAGTGTTTCGTGATGTGTATTTGCTACCCCATCCTTTTCCTCTTGCAGAGCCAGCCCAGCCTGGCCCTGGCCTTCTCTTCTTGCAGCAAGAAAGCTCAGTTTTGCCTGTGTTTGTGTTGCTGAGAAGCTTTGAGGTGGCTCTGGATAAACAGCTTCTTTCCTTTGTCTTGCAGACTGCCGGCATTGATGAGTAGGCAATGACACTATGGACTTCAGACTATATGTGGTGATGAGTTAAGGGTTTGCTTTGGTCTCCCTTGCTCTAATTGTGCTAATTGGGTGAAAGATTACAGTGGAAATGTCCTTAGAGCTGAAATTTTTGGGTGTGGTCAGGGTATTTTGGACATATTTTTTCTGATTTCCAGAATTTGTTTCATTCCGGAGGGACATATATTTTAAATAGCTTTCAATTTTTCAATTTGAAAAGACAATTCATTTTTAAATTGGTTTGGCTACGAGTGAAACCATCTGTGTTCAATTAATTAAGGAAAAACAATTGCTGGAAGAAAAAATAAAATATTTTGGTTTTTCGCAGTAGACTTTGGTCTTGCTTTCAAAATTCACTGAAGATTTAAAAACCAAACAACTCTTCTAGAAAAACCAAACCAAACCACCAAAAAACACACCCAAACCCATGAACAAAGACAAAAACCACCACAAACCTTGTTTGTTTCAGATTGGTCTGCAATAAACTTTTTGGTCTTATTTTTCTATTCTGCTATTAAATAAAATGTGATCAGTTGTTCACAAACCTTTCTGCAATTGTGATTTTTATCAGAGAGCTGAGGTACTTGGAACTTACGACTTCTGAGTAAAAAACTGAAGTTTTCTTCAGCCTCCAGTTGGGCATTGTAGATGCTGGGTTAAGCCTTGCTCTCATTCACAGCATTTCCTCTGATTTCAGCATTTTGCTCCCTAGTGTGCAGGGCTCAGAGCAGTGTGATTACTCTCAAGGCTCACAGTCAGGGTACTTGGGAGGAACTGTGATAGGACCCCTTCTGCTTTGAGGTGAATTGCTCAAATCTTTAAAAATGATGGTAAAATAAAGATACTGGAAGAGGTTTGTACTCTAAATTCAAGTTTTACATAAATGGGTACAAAAACTATAAGCTGTTATAAATAGAAAAACTAAAATAGTGATGTGAGACAACAGCAAAGGAAAAAAAAAATAAAATTCCCTTTCTTAAAAGGTTTCCATGCCTGTATGTTGTGGAAAACCTCTGCTTTGTCATTTTCCTTTTCTGTCCTGCTGTGTTTTGAAACTGGATTATTTCATCAGGCAATACCAAACAATCTGCATCCTTAGACTTCTAATGGAAAGTACTAAAAGGCTTTCAAGACAAAGCCAAATAAAAGATAAGAATGTCAGGAACATTCAGTGGGCATGGAAGTCCAGAGCTCTGCATGTTTTGGTTGTTGGGGTTTTTTTGTATGAGAACTCCACGTGCAAGTGGCTTTCAAGCCAACTAAGTATTCATAGCAGGTGTTTAGACACAGACACTGGGTCATTTTCTCAGTAGTGCAATCAAAATGAATGAAAACTCCAGCACAGTGAGATCCTCACCTGCTATAAATTAACTTCAGTAATGTCAATTTCGATTCTGGGGCTGGAATTCATCTGACACAATGCCTTAATTTTCAGTGCAAACTCTGTGATCTGAGCAAGCTGTGCTCGCCATTATTTGGAGAGTTTCATCCCTGCCTGGAGTGTCTGCCTGAGAGAAGCCAGGGGAATTATCCCTACTTCCTTCCACTGAGTACAAAGGGAGAGGGGCTGACAATCTCAGATGTAGCTATTTACTTAGTCCTTGTAAACAGTGAGTGTTAGATGAGGTGCATTTGACCCTGGTTGTGGCTTTCCATAAAAATTGAGAAGAAACTTTCATTGGCCTGGGCATTTTTAAGAGCTCCATAAAGACATCAGAATTATGGTCAGATATTCTGACTTTTTGTCACAGGTGACCAGCCTTTTAGTCCACAAAAGAGCACACCAAAGTCAAATGAATGTAGCTGCCCAGCCTGAGGTGCTTTAAGAGGTCTGGATTGGAAAGGAAGACTCCCAGCCTGTCAAAACTTGACCCTGGGCCCTGCATGAGGTGACAAACAAGCCTGAAACATCAGGCATGCCAGAGATTGTGGAGAGGAAGAAGCTGAATGCAGAGCTCTGCAGGTAGGGTGGGCTGATCTATGCCCATTTTGGGGAAAGTCACAGGGATTCCTGCTCTGGACAGCTCCATGATGCAGAGGCTTAAATGGCTGCCTCTGTCATGGAAGTGTTGACATCAAGTGGTCTTTGCTGGTGGACATGTGGATGTTTAGAAAATACAAGCATCCGTTTATAATTAGGAATTTTAAGAACCTGCATCTTTAATTTTTGCATTCCGAGTAGCAGCTACTTCCTTTGCCAGTTCAGCCCTGAAGGACTTGCAGCTTTCCAGAAATGTGTGGAAACATCTGCAAGTGCAGGAGAATTGGGCTCCAGAGAACATGTGCATCCCACACCGTGTATCCATGGTCTCTGACTTTCAAGCCTCGCTGTTGTTGCCTTTGAAGTCAATGAGAATTTTGCTATTGACCTCAGCTGGAATGAGATCAACGGGAACAAACCCTTAGGTAAATATGCTCAGACACATTAATCAAAGGTGTGTTTGTTTCCTTAATGACTTTTTAGACCTGGCAGAAGGGAGGGTTTCAGATTGTTTCAACAGAGTGAGGGCAGCTTTAAGAGTGCAGTTTCAAAAGCCAGACTTTTAAGGTATTTTACAATTGTCTAAGTAGGTGGTATGTATGTCTTGAAGCATTTGGTTTCAACGTAAAGGTCACCCCAGAGAGGTGTGTAAATGTCTCCTGCATTTCTCTTTTTTGACTTTCTGGTCTCTGTGGTGCTCCAATTACCTTTCACAGCACTGTTGATGCAGACAAGCTGAACCAGCTTTGTTTTGGCTGGAGATATTAAACAGTCTTAGCTAATTTTCTGACAGATTTTCTTCCAACCTAATCTAAATTCTCTTTGTTTTTATATGCTACCAATCTATTCTGTGCATGACAGCATTTATTTGTGCCAAATGAGTGAACCAGGAGTCAAAAATTTTTTCCTAGTATCTCATTAAGATGAAATTAGACATTTTCACTTTTGAAAATTACCCTCTATTTTAATAACAGAAAAGAAATTGAGGAGTTTTAATAATGTAGGAGTTTTTTAAGAAGAGGGAATTTCTATGTGACTTTGAAAAAGCATTAATCATAAGCACATATATTGTGATATGGATTTTGTAACACAGGCACCCACCAACACACAAATGCCTGTGTACACACGCTCCAGAATTTTTATGCTTTTTACCTACCGTCCTCTCTAGAAAAATGTAATGACCTTGAAGGAGTAAAAAACAAAAATGAAACCATGCTGAAAAACTTTTATCTTTTTATTATTGGTGCCTTTACATTAATACTGCTGTTTTGTGCTGAGAAAACCAACCTGTTACACGTAAGGTAACTGTAATATACAACATAGAAATGCAGTCTAAGTTAATTACAACAAGGAGCTACAAAAAAAATTCGTAGGAAAGAAGTCACCTAACATTGCAACTGTGCTTGCAACAATCACCCCCTCACTGCAGGACTATGCACATTGTGAACCATGGTTATTTACATGTCCCTTACAACCGTTAACAACAGAAGGGCTAAAATCAGTCTAAAAAGTTCCAGAACGTCACTATATACTGTACAATCCTCAAAAATAATTTATTACACTGTTTCTAAAAAAAGGTACTAATTTTGCTTGGATGTCTTTTGTTTTCTGGTGTTCTCTGGAGTGCACAACATGTGCAAAATTTTCCCTAACAGTCTAAAAACTCAAGAACTGAACCACGAGCCACAATCACAGAGACGAAGTGGTGGAGTCCAGAACTTCCCTCCCATTGCACACGGTTGGCACGTACATACTGGCAGATGCTGGAAGAGAAAGAGAGGGCAAAATCAGCTGATTTCAGCACAGCAAAAAGGGGCAACACACAGGATTAGAATTTCTGCTGGTCTGGACCACCTCACCCTGTTTAACCAAGGTGCCAAATGAAAATTTGTCATGTGTCAGCAGCAGAGCTGATGGAAGTGCTGCTTGCATCTCTACATGGCAACTCAGACCTCAGGCTGAAGTATCCTCTGAAGAAATCTGATTTCACTTTGCTGCTCACTGGGAGCACAGAGGGTGATTACACTTCTCCAAGAAGTGTTGGAATAAAATACATGAATTTTTTTTCCCCCAATGATTCTGTGCCACTGGGTCTCACTTTGTAGCACTTTGCATGGTAGTGTGAATTAATACAGCTATAATGGTATCAAAATACCTCCGTAGAGAAAAGTGAACCTTTGGATTTTTTGTGTTTTATTGGCAAGAAATGCTAAGTTCTGATCCTTTGAGCTTTCACATAATTGGAGTGGACATTCATGAAGAAAATATATGTAGTTTTAAATCCGGGGGATAATCTACCATATTAGATTTCTGTGTCAATCACCTTTTAATTAATAAAAATAGGAATTCTAAGAACATTCTGGGTAACAAAATTTTTTAATTACTGAATTTAAAAGCAAGATTATTTCTCAGCTAATCCCAGAATAATTTCTGCCTATAATTCACTTCTAGGAGCTCTGGATCAGGATTCAGTATGCATCCAGAGGTGAGGACCAGATTCTGATAGACTTGTTTACATGGTAAAACATTTTATACATCAGTTTTTCATTGCTTTAGTCTTATTAGGTGACAATTAAATCTGAGTACAACAATCTGTTTCCAAATGTATCTGTATTTTGAGCAGAGAATATATTACCCTATTCTGCTTAAGTCTGCGGATTTTAATTTAAAAGCAAATTGTTTTGCCCATCTTTGTCAAAATTATCCATTGGGCATCAGGATGTGTTTTCAGATACTCTGTGACATCTCTGCTCTGGGCACCATAAAGCTGCTTTTTGAAAGATACCTTAGGTTAATGGTAACAGCGACCCAGAGAAATGCGATGCCTTCATCACAGAAAACACATGGCAAGCAATGACTTAGTAAACTCAATCATCCAGCGTAAAAAGCAATTTATGCAGCTGACAAGGGCATGCTCAATCTTCCACATCTGCTGCTGGCTGCACTCTCAGTTGGTTCTGTAAAGATGCCCAGTATAATTTTTAGAAAAAATATTTTTTCTTCAAATCAGCTGGTATTTTTCATTCTTTCATTGACTGAATAAATATTTAATGGAAAACAGAAATGCTGTAACAAAAGAAATTTAGAGGCATCTGCTAATAGCTAATTTAGGGGACTAATCTACTACTCAGAGGGCAGGACATCTTCCTGAAACAGGAGACCCAAAAATGAGCCCCTCTTCTGGATTAGGTCAATGGAATTTGATCTCTCACAACATGGATGTGTGTTGTGAGTCACAGGTGTGGAGGAGCTGTTGTATGTAAAAGACCACAGGGCATCATGTCTGTGATTTCTAAAAATTAATTTGTATTTTGTATTCTGGTTTTGTATTATGTTTTAAACTGGGTATAATGTGGCAGCACAATGACCTAAACTTTTTTTTTTTTAATTGTTATTTTTACTTTCTACTTTTTGTTAGAAAATAGAAAAAATCAGTTCGGCTCAGGAAACCTGATTCAAATCCCTGTTCTACTGCGGTTTGGCTACAGGCAAAAGCATTTTGTTTCCATGAATATCAGTCACTTAACCTGAAATTTTTTAGCTTCAGGCTTTTTTTTTGAAGTCCAACACACTGACAAGCATGAATAGCTCAAATACTATGGTAACTGGGTCAGGAGGATATCAAAATTGGACAGAAATATATGGTGGTAGGCGAGAAATGAGTGCCCTTGCCTTTTAAGTTTCCAGGCTTCCTGCACAGCATGTAGCTCTCTTGCAGTGCTGGGATGCAGTTATTAACTCTGCTGGGTGGAGTAAAGTGCTCACACTGAGCATCCAGCTCTCCTGAGACAGAACAAAAGACCTTGCTTTTCATTACAGACCTCAGCAGTGTTAATCACTGGCCCTGCAGGGTTCTGAGCTCCACTCTGTGTCTGATAGCAGCCACCAAGGGCTTTCCTGGAATACTGCTGCATATGCAAGAGACACTTCACCTTCATTCTGTGTTGAGACCAAGGACAAAAGTGTGACATCAGCAGAAGTTGCTTTGGCTCAAGTTCATGCTTTTGATCTCTCTTTTCCTGGCTGTCCCTCATTTTGCTTAGACAATCCAAGGAAAAGAACCAGAGGTACAATGTAAGAGCCCAGCACTGCCGTGGTGACCTTGCAGCTTTGCCTACACAGCCAAGAACAGGCAGATCTGAATTTGCTGCCTGTGTGCCACTTGGAGCCATAGAGCCAGAGAATCTTCTGTCTTGGAAGGGACCCACAAGGGTCACTGAGTCCAATTCCCCTCTGTGCACTGAGCAACCCCAGGAACCACACCATGTGCCTGAGAGCATTGTCTCCTCTACTCATGCTCACAGCAGGACAACTGTGAGTTAATCTCTGTTATGTCAGGGCTAGTTTGGAGCCAGGCCCAGGAAAATAAATTCAGAGGGAATAAAATTGCCAGTCTGGCTATAAACAGTATGTTCAATTCTCCTTGTGACCCCTGTGCAGGCCACCTGGAGGAGCTCAGCTCTGGGGGCAGCTCTCCACGTGGACCTAACTTGGATAAATGACATCTGGGTGTAAAAGCTTAGTCTGAATCATGAAGGTGCTTATGAATTCAGGAAGGTGAGTTCTCCATGAAGTTTTATGGATGCTGAAGCCCATAAGAGAGGAAAACAGGGGAACATCCCAACGGGAGAGGCACTACTGGGGTAGCAGAACTTATGCAGCACACTGCCAAATGGGAATTCTCAGAACCAAAACAGTGTGTACAAATATATGCATTTCAAAACATGTCATATACCCAAGCACACTCTTAACCTGCCTCTATTTGGCTTAAATCTATATTTTTATTTTTTTTTTAGATCAGAATTTCAGCTATCAAAATGAACAAAGCTTGACACTAACATTTAGTGACTACCCAAAAGCACCATGAGTGTCACCTTTTCTCAGAGTGACCAGATTTCATGGTTCAGGAAGCTGTGTTAAAAACTGTCTGTGTGTCACCTGCTGTTCAAGAGCCACTGTGCTCATGGCATTCATGATCAGTGGAGTGAAGAGGTGGTGGCAGCCCTGAGATGCAATGGAGGTGGCAATCTGTGGAGATAGGAAAAGCACTGACCTCTAGAGCTCTGATAATGTTTAAGAGATGGCTTTTCAAAGTTTCTAGACTGCCCTAGAGCTAATTCTGATGAGTTTGATATTAAGAAGTTTCTGAATGATGAAAAATGCCATCAAGACCAAAACGAAAACAAGTTGACTGTCCCAAGGAATGATGAGAGGAATATTTTAGAAAAAGATTAGAACCAATTTGGATAGAAACCTTTTTGGAGTTTTATAAAGGACTAAATAGTTAAGAAAAATGATGGCCATTTATTTTAAATAATTTTAAATTAATGGAAGGGAATAAGGGAAGATTTTTCATCTTGAAAATACTGTCACTGTGATAGACAGTGTTATTTTCCCAAATAATTGTCCTAGATGGAAACTATAGGGCTGTTTCCTTCGTGTGTGATGGACCTTTTAGCCCTACTTCCATGTCTTCCCATGGTCTGAAAACCCAACAAGGTGAGCAGCCCTGATTCAATTAGGTGGAAGCAGTAAAAGTAAATAACTGCAGCAACCTTTCCAGACAATGAAGTTGTAAGAGATTGCAAGTCTGGATTTTTATGCTTTTCTTAATGTTCTCAAGCTGTTCACAAGCCTGATAATGCAGGTTTTAATGTGAAGATGTGCACTGAGGATGTCTCTCACTTGCCTCTCATGTTTACACACATGTGTTATTCAGCCGTTAAAATAAAAGTATCAAATTCCAAAATGCAATCCAGAATCCAGTAGAAAGTATTTATGAATCAAAATTATTTCTGACTAAGCTCATTCCATAGCATGAGAGTGTTAAAAAACTTGGAAAGACCACTTACACAAAATTGATAAGGAATGAAAAGAATCTCATTGGGCTTCCCATTTCACCAAGGGACCACACTTGTAAGAGTTTTTGGGAAATGATTGGTCTTTTGGGAGTGTTCAGCACTTCAGGCACATAGTGCCATCTCATTAAATTCTCCAAAATAGCAAGGAGTGTTTGCTCTCTGGTGTCAGGACCGGATGCAGTTCTGGCTGATGACACTGGGGACGTATAGAGCCAGATGGTTGATCTCTTGTTAGGGGACCCTGGGAATTCCTGCAGAGTGTTTTGGGATGGGAGAGCCAGGAATAGCTGGGATCCCTTCTCTTCCTAATCCTGCAAATGTGATACACAGCAGGGTGCCAAATTGCTGCCATGCTCTGTCTGAAATCTGAAGTGCTTGAGACAATTTTGAAATTTAAGTGACACTCAAAAACCTCAGGCTAGGTTATTGTGGACTTGCTGGAAAAGCCTTGCTCTGTGCTCCCCCTTTCCTCTGTTTCTTATTCCCCTCCTCTTTATAGTTGTAGTGTGAGTTTCAATTGGATTTCCAGGATGGACATGCTGTCCAGAGAGCTCTGTGGATGGGGTGCTGTGTGCTACCATCTTTGATGAGTTAAGTTAGTTAAGCTAGACAAAGAAAAAATCCCAAACAAATATACAGGTGACCTTTTTTTTTTCCTTTGTAGTCCATAAAACTCTCTGAGAAACTCACCCAGAAAAGCAGTGACAGCCTCAAAACAAAATCACAGCTTGTGATGAAGAGAGTGAAGATGAAGGGAAGAAGGGAATCAGAGCAAATGAGCTGTCCTTGCAACAGAACACTGATTGCATCTCCAGGCTGTGGCACTGACAAAGGCCATTGATCACCCTCTGCATACAGATGCAGTTTATGGCATCTCTTGGATGCATTTTCTGCAGACTTGGGGCCTTTCCTTATAATGCAGGTGATGAGCCATTGAGAGCACGCTGTGTTGTGGCCCAGATCCTGTCAGTGTGCTGCTCTGACAGGAATTCTCCGAGGCAATCTGCTCCTGTCACACTGCCAGAGCGACAGCGGGACACGGGGTCTGCTCGGTGTGTGCATCAGGCTGGAGCCAGCGCCTGCGAAAACTTTCTGCTGACTTCAGTGAGCTCCAGAGCAGGCTCTGAGCTGACCCCCATGCCAGGGGGATGAGTTTTCCTCTCCAGACACAGAGGAAATGATGCTTTCACAGGGTTACATTGTCGCCACGTTTCTCTTCACAGAGAAAAGCAAGGCACAATTCTTCCCAAGAATATTTCTGGGTTTCACATTCTCTGAACTCAGAGAAAGGAAAAACAATTCTTATCTCATTTGCTGTGCCCGTGTTTGTGCCAAAGTAGAATGCAATATGGAGATTGTTTACCCAGAGTGATGGAGTTTTGTTTCCTTGGCCTATCAGGGCCTATCAGTGTGTGTGTGTGTCGGGACTGTCGGGTGACCCTCACGAGAGGAGTGCAGTGGAGTGCTTGGCAGATTCAGTTTAGATGTAAAGTAATATAGGAATATAATATAGAATAATATAGTATAATAAAGCAATTAAAATACGGCATAATAAATAAATTAATTAGCCTTCTGATAAGATGGAGTCCTCCTTATCATTCTCTCCCCTTCCTTGGGGCTTTCCCTGCAAATTCTACATTACATAGTTGAGCCCCCCTTGTCTTTACCCAAACCCAGCACAGCCCCACAGAAAGGTGGCAGATTTGTTACTTACACTGGGAGTAAGTGGTCCCGGTCCCACTGACACTGAACCTGTTGAGGTGGAGTCTGTGAGTGACCACGTTCTTCTGGGGCTGGAAAAGGATGATGTGCACTTTGGGTGCAAACAGGCAGCCCAGCACAACAAAGCCACTGAGACTCACAGAGATGCACATGGTGGTGGTTTGCACCTAGGAGAGAGTGGGCACAAAGCACTGGGTTTCAGTATGGAGAGCTCTGAAATGCCAAATATTAGAAACATTACTACATAACAGCATGAAGCACAGTCCTGGGGGTTTGCAATGGAGCAGGCTGGTGTGAGCCTCTGTTGCATCCTTATCATCCACAATCCCACTATAATGGGAATGAGGTGGTGGTGCCCTGTGTTTCTGCATGTCAAGGATTTAATGTCATTGATTGTGTTCTCCCTTGCTTTAGTACAGAAAGGAAAGATCTGCTCTCTTTCTCTCCTGCCCCTGATCTCTAACTTGATGACAGAACCCTCTGTAGTGCTTGTCATGCAATATCTGAGCAATGTTGGCTGCAGTGGGAACCAGCTCACACAGAGTGTACATCATGTGGGTTTACATCAGTTGTCTCATGCAAAGCATCCATCTGCAAACCAGTTTAGTCTCCAGCTCCAGTCCTAATCAGAGAACTTGAGTAAGGCCTTTCAGAAATATAGGTGTGATTTGGAGTAAAGATAATATCTGGTGACTGTTTTCAGACTGGGTCTGAAAGGTGTCCTGATTTTGAGACATCACTTTTTGGGCTCAGAAATGAATTGTTTGTAAGGCTGCAGGATTTAAGAATAGTTGCCTTGGGGTATTTGTTAGTGTAGCTTTGCTGGCACTGTCTATCTTTTATCCTTTTTATTCAATAGTATAACTAGCTGCCAGTTTACTGCCTCATTTTCAGTTTATATTCTTTTCTTCCGAGCAGATTCCTTAATTAAGATGTTGAATTAAATTGCTTTAAACTCTATTGCTTAATTTGAACGATTATACATCTATGGCTCATTTTTCCTTAGTTATACTCCAGCAGTTCTTTGAGATTAGCCTTCTTCCATGGGAATGCTTCTCATATCTCCTTGTCAGAAATAATTGGTGCAAATTGGAAAACAGAGTAGGGAATGGACATTGTTGCTTTGTATATATACTGAGCACAACTGGTGTTTTGTCATCAATTAGGATAATTAATGTGGTCATTTAATAATGGCTCTTTGCACATTGTGGAAGTTGCAAGCACCATGGAATGTGCTCAGCTTTCACAGGGTGAGTGAATATGGAAGATCCAACAGAGCCTGCATGATAAAGGGACGCCTTAGCTTCACATTCTCCTTCACCTCTCTGCATTTTGTCCACAGACCTGTGCTGTCAGGTCAGGTGGATATTGAACTGGGTGCTGTGTAGGTAAGATAAGAAAGGAGTTTTCTTATAAAACAAGAGTAAATGAAGCTACCTTTATTTTCCTTAGTTTCGAGTTACATTTTTTTCACTATCAAAGCCCTCTTCCCCCACCCTGCTTTTCCTAGTGTTTGTGCTGCCTGGAGCAGCTCAGCTGTGCTGGCATAATTACACACTCAATCAATTAAATGATTTGGGTTAAAAATAGCTCCATCCCAGAGGGTTCCTTTTAATCCAGGTCACTCTGGTGGTTCAGTGTGTAACCCGGCCTCACAGACTGGGCTGGTGTGCTGGCAGAGTGGAGGGAATCCCACTAGACCATGAGTTATGCTAAGGCACATGGAGAACAGGGAGGGGTTTTGGGACAGCCAGCATGGCTTTGCCAAGGGCTGCAGATGCCATTTATCTGGAATTCTGTAAAGCCTTTGATAGGTGCCCCCCAGCACCATTCTCTCTAAACTGGACAGATTTGGATTTGATGTTAGGTGAATAAGATATTGGTTGGATGGTCACACTCAGAGGACTATGGCTTGGAGTCCTGATGGGCATCAGTGACAAGTGATGTCCTTCAGGTGTCCATATTTGGACCAGTGTTATGCAATATCACCATAAATTACATAGATGAAGGGATCAAGTGTATCCTTACCAAATTTGCAGATAACTCCTGGCTGAGTAGGGCTGTTTCTAAGGCTGTTTATTGTGATGCTACCAGACTAGGGCTACATTAGGATGGCACAAGCTGATTCAGTCAACATGTGACACTGCATGGAATTTAAATATGGGCTTTTAAAAGGAACCCCAGAAGTGTAGACTTGTCATGAAAGTATCAAAAAGATGTTAAAAGCATTTTCTGCTCTTTTTGTAGTACTTGAGTTGGTTTATTTGGAACCTTGTATATAAATTCAATGCCTACAAGTCGTTTTGAAAACTCCACTCAGGAGATAAGGCCGCAAAACTCTGCTTGAACAATCAAGTCATGCTCCTCTTGGCCATTAATGTCTGTGCTGCCCACTCATGTGACTGTCTGCACTGATATTTCCCTCCTCCTGTGTCTGTCTTCCTGATTGCTTTGTGTGTCCAGAGCTGTTCCCTAGTGCCTTCCTTAAACTTTTCCTTCATTAACTTCAATCCATTACTTGCTATTCTAACTTCTCCTGAGACTGAATAATCCCTTCCTCTCGTTTTGTTGCCTTGAAATTATTTATGGTCTGTGATCACGTCTCCCTGGGTTTACTCTTGTCTAGACTAAATATATTTAGCTCTTTTACTGTCACTCTCCATGTCTCACTGCATCATTTGTTACTTATCCCTGTTTTCTAGAGGTTTTCAGTACATTTCAGTACATTTCCAGATGAGTAAAATAGTACTAAATATATTATTCCAGGGTGGCCACACCAAAAATATGTTAAGTGACATTATTAACTCCACAGTTTTATATGCTGTTTCATGTACACACTATTGGCAATAACATCCCCCTAAGGTAATCTACCTTTCTTCTGGGCAGAAAGTTGAACTAATTCTCTGCAAACTGCTGCAAGGGCCAACTCCCACAGTCACTTCTCACATCGTAATAACTGTGAGATTTCCAGTGGAGCAGATCTGAATCTTTTTCTGAGACAATTTCCTTCTGTTTAAAAATACGATTTTATTGAACTTGAAGCTTTGCAACACTATCTGACAATTTAAACAGTTTAGTGTTTCTAAAGTTTGCTAGTGAAGGCTGACCAATATTTGCTGCTCAGTGAGGTGTTTTATAAAGTGCAGAAAGAATAAAAAGTTCTGTACTTAAATAGAATGGTTGTTGAACTTTTTTTAAACAACCCTTTTTCATAGGAAATTTTGAAATTTGATCCTTATATTTTTTATTTGAAGGAAATACTATGTTTTAATAGCAGATTCTTTTGCAGAGGAGACTGGTTAGTACAGATTTTATTTTAAGCTCAATTTCTGCCAAAATTACTCATGATGACTGATTTTAGGTCATTTACTGGGTTTTTCTGTTAGGACTGAGACTTCAGATAGTAATGAACCCAAATGAATGCTTGATCCATATGTTATGCCTCTATTGCAATTAGACTAAGAGTGTTAATCCCTTCTAGCTCTGACAGCACGTACTATTTTTGAAATAATAGTATGGTGAGCCAAAATCTGGTAACATTGAAAGAGAACTGGTTTGCAAGGGATCCAGGGGCCAAAAGAAGTGAGAAAAAGCCTTTAGTGTATGCTGACATGGTCCTCTAAAGTGCTGCATATGATTTATGGAAACAGATGTCCAAAGACTTACTCTGTAGTCACTGGAGGTCACATAAAATATGGGGAGAAAGGCCAGCCAAATGATGCAAGTTGTGTACATTGTGAAACCGATAAACTTGGCTTCATTGAAGTTCTCTGGACATTTCCTGGTTTTGAAGGCATACACAGTGCATAAAACCACGAGGATGACATCGTATGTCAAGGACATTAACATACTGGAATCTTTGACGTTGCATTTCAGGATGACAGTCTCCCTCTTCTCGGGAAGCGTGTATCGCCTGGTGCCCGGCGCCTCCAGGATCAGCCACACGGACACCACCACCACCTGTACCAAGATGAGACTCAGGCAGATGAACACCTGAGAGCTGGGGCTGATGAACTTGGGCCTCTGAGCGCCGTTCTTCACGCCATCAAATATCCTGGCGATGCAGTTCGTTTTTGTCAGGAGGGCGGAGTAGCAGACGGCAAAGGAACTTCCCAGCCCCAAACGGCGGAGGGTGCAGATGGCTGGAGAGGGCTTGGCTATGAAGAAGAAAGTCATGCTGTAAGACAGGAAGACACCAAAGAGCAAAATGTAGCACAGTTCACGGCCAGAGGCTTTGACCAGGGGCGTGTTGTTGTGCTTGATGAACACTCCAATGACCATGAAAGTACAAATAAAGCCCAGGCATGCAATGGTAACGGGACCTATTGCCCAAGCATCTTCCCACTTGATGTAGTCTTCTGGTAGGTCATAGCAGCCAGTCAGGTCAGCTGTGGGCCATTTTCCAGGCCCGCAGTCTGCACAAGTGAATTCATCAGCCAGGTACTCATAGGTTTCACAGGGAATACAAATCCAGCAGCAGACATCTCCTGGTTGCATGTTCTTCATCTCATTAGGAGCGCAGGGGTCGCTGCACTGGGAGACAGGGACAGAGCTCCTGGACCAGTGGATAGAGTCTACCTCCAGTGACAAAGTTTCTGCCCACTGACCAACCTTCACGTAGGAGTATCTGTCTCCAGTGAACTGGAAATTGAACACGTTGTATCGTCCTATCCCATCCCCATAGGCATCAAATTTGACCATACTGTCTGGATCATTGGGAGGGTTGAATGGAGCTTTGGGGAAAAACAAACAAAGAAAGAAATAGAGAAATGTTATTACCAAAGCTACATATGATATTTTTTCTTCCGTCTGGCAAGCACAGGCACCTGACAGCTTATAGAATACAATTCAACTGTCAACAGGTACATCAAGACATTTGTGTCTGTCTCAGTTTTGAACTTGGAACGAGAGCTCAGATAATGGAACTCTATTTCACTCCACATTTATGAATCTAAGATGACCAATGTCCTCACTTTATTTTGTCTTGAATACGAATAAGTTCCCTAATTATTTCTCCCAGTATGCATCACTTCTGCCTCTCACATTTTCTCTTGAAAGAAAGAGGTCTGCTCCTGAATCTCAGCATTTTTTGGTGAAACTTGGCTGCCATGATATAAGAAAAATTAAACAGTTGGGTCATTAAATGACAGTTTGGAATGCATCAGTCTGGAATGCAGTTGAATAGAGGATTCATTTTAGGATGATGGAGAAATAACAGTGAAATCCTCAACAATTTCTTACTGTGTCTTTTTCTCTTCTCCCTGTATTGTAGGAAGTTTTGAATACCTTCTATTTTGCTTCAGTTTTACCAGTTTCTGATATTTCTTGTATGGTCTGAGGTCCCCAGCACGTGCTGCTTTGGTCCTGTATCTTGTTTGGGGAACAGATGACAAAAGTACAAACTGGATCTGGGACATTCTGTGAAATAAATTTTGTAACACTTCTAACTGGTAAGATCTGCAGAGTTTTGTTTTTCCTCCAGCTGAGGCTTACCCAGGGAATGAAGAAATATTAAAAATCTGTGAGGAAATTGCATTTACCATGTGATTTATTGGTCATTTGCTGTAGCATCAAAGGCAAAAAGCTTTACAGGCAGGAAGCAAAAGGATTTTTTTTTACCACTGATGAACAATAAAGGTGATTTTATTTCCCAGTGTCTTTGGCCATAGAAGGGTTCCACTGTCATTGCTGGAATAAATCTCTTTCCCTGCCTCTGTGCCCATACTGTGCTTGAGTTTGAGCAATATCGTATAAGGGTGTAATACCTTCCTCCACTCCAATCTCCAGACACTTAGGATTTCCTCCGGTAGATTTATTTACCTTCTTCAAAACACTGGGGCCAACTTCTTTCACCTTTATTCCTTCAGAGCGTTACGTTATTTTGCAGGACTCTGGCTAAGGTCAGTGAAAGGGACACTGGGTATTGGCACAGAAGCCCCAGCTGGAGGGTTGAAATTGTGATCTGAACATCCTCAGGTGCTGCACTTGGAGGGCATTTTCCCCCAGATTTCTGCTTATTGTAGGGCAGAGTTAGAATATAATTTACAGCCACCTATACTCTCTTCTGAGTCAAGACTCTGCTTGTTCTCATCCCTGCCCTCTCCTGCTCCTCCCCACCTCAGCTGTGTCAGCCACAGTGGTGGACAGCCTTGGTTTGCAGGATTTCAGAATGGTGGAATTGCAGAATAATTCAGGTAGGAAGGGACCACCCTCTGATCCAATCCCCCTGCTCAAGCAGGGCCATCCCACAGCACATGGCACAGGATTCATCCAGACAGCTCTGGAATATCTCCAGTGAGGGAGGCTCCAAACCCTCTCAAGCAGTTACCAGTGCTTGGTCACTGCACATGAAAGAAGTTGCTTCTCTTGTTCACATGTTCAGTTCTGTCTTTGCCTTTGTCTTATTGCCATTGAGAAGAGCCTGGCTCCCTTCAGACACCCACACACACTGATGAAGTCCCCTCTCAGCTGTGTCTTCAAAGGCTGAGCAAGCCCAACTCCCTCAGCCTTTCCACATGAGACAGATGATGCGGTACCCTTATCATCTTTATACCCCTCTGCTGGACTTGCCCCAAGAGCTCCACACCTTCCTTGTACTGCACAAATTAGGACTGGGTAGCCGAGGAATCTGTAAGAAGTTTATTTTATCTTTTTTTTTTGTCACTGTTGGCACCTAGTTGTAACACTCTGCAGTCCAACAAGACCTCTGAGAGCACAAAAATTAAGAGCAGCATAATCCTCCCCCAAATGGCCAGTCCTGCTGGAAGTGACATGCTCTAAATTAAACAGGTAGATAAATTCAAAATATAGGTCAACAAGAAGAACATGAAGCAGCTTTGCTCCTCTCCCACTTCCTCCTCATGCACAGGCATGCAAGCTCCCTCATCCAGGAGCAGCATTAAAACAAAATCATAATGCAGCACTTAACAGCTCCTCAATAATGTGCTGTCACTGCCAGGATCTTATTTCATTATTCATAACACTTATATAGATTGTAGGAGCTGTTAACACGGCAGCCCAGCTTTAAGAGCCAGTTTATTCACTTCAGTGTTCTCCAGGCCAGCTCCTGAGGAGGGCTGAGAGCCTCTGGCTGCTGCTGGCACCAATGGAGCTGGAGGTCAGGAAGACAAAGTGCAAGCTGCTTCTTTGACATCTCCTGTCAAGTGCATAGCTCAAAGGCCACAAGCATCCCAGTGCAAGTTACCTGAGGGTCTGAAACACCAGCACTTTTCAGGAAAGAATTCCTTGTGTATAACATGTTTAACAATTTTTTATAGAAGTTCTGAGACAATATTTGTCATTTAAATAGAGAAAACTATTTTCCTTGGATTTTGCAGGTAGGTTCACAAGGCAAAGCAGGTAATCTCACACAGACCTAGCTTGAAGCTCAAGTATAATTGCCTTCCATAAGGCTGTTCCCACGCTACAAGAAACAAAAGATTTTTGTAGGACAACATGTTCTAAGTTAACCAAAGCTTACAGCTTGAAACATTCATTTTTAGTGGCTGCTGATAGAGGAAAATAAATCACCCTCTTTCAGATGGAAAGGATGAAATCATTTAACCAAACAATGATGTATTAAATTATAGTATGGTGAGCCAAAGCCTATAAATGAGCCCACTGGGTGGCAGTAATTAATATACCCACTGATTACAAATAAATCACTACGGCATTTTAACGTATGATTTATCAACATGTTCTAGATCCTGTAGGAACACTTGCAAAAAGTAATGTTTTCACAAAATATGATGCAATAATAATCATAAAATTAAGATGTTTATAGATGTTTATAGATGTTTATCAACATGTTCTAGATCCTGTAGGAACACTTGCAAAAAGTAATGTTTTCACAAAATATGATGCAATAATAATCATAAAATTAAGATGTTTATAGGCAGGAAAGATGCTTATCACAAGAAGGCAGGATCTTATGTTTTAGAGTAAAAATAACAGTTTTTGCAAATTGGTTTTCCCGGAGATGATGTCAGGCTGTCGTAAGTCACTCTGCAAATTCTTTTATATATCTCAGTTTTAGACCTGAGAAACCTACAATTTTTATAGCAGGTATTTCTGGCAGGTCTATTTCAGAGTTGTAGCTTAGCTCTTTTACATTCATCCCTTGGGAGAGGACAGACAAGAGTCCCTGCATCCCATCAGCTGCTAGCTAAGAGGCTGAGTGACAATATGAACTTTGCCTCCTTTGAGCCTCGGAATCTTCTCCTTCCCTTGCACTTCATGAAATGAATTAGTCCTGTGTAAAGCAGTTACCCAAGAGGAATTTTGTAGAAGGAGTTATCAAGGAAAAGCAAGGATAATTAGAAAAGACCTAAAGCAGTGATGCTTTGTGCTCCAGCTTGCAGCATTTCAGCAATGAAGGTGCAGCAGCAGTGACATTTATAAGAGCAGCAGGGCAGAAGGCAGAAATCTTTGGAACCCCAGTGCAGAGCTCAACTCTGTCAGCTCCCTGGAGAAATCCTACTGGAGGAGAGGATTCCATTGTGCAAGTGGAGGACAAACTCCTTCAGCTTCACATAAGAGAGGAATAACTGCAGATTTATGACTGTTTTATTAGCAGATATAGATAAGAACATAAAATAACATCATAGCTTTTATGTAGCGAATTATGTCATTTGTTTCCATCTTCCTAAGTGGGATCAATTTTTCCAACATTCATATAACTTGCAAAAATGTGCTTATCTGCTATTGGAAGCAGGTGAGTTGCTTTTATTTAGAAATCTTTAATATTTTTAGTGTCAGTGATGTACAGCTCTTGATGACATGAAAAAATTCAGAAAGTAAGTTCTGGATGGGAGAATTATTATATTTTTGGGCAAAACCTTTATTTGAAGAGGCAATATGAGAAATATATTTAAATACTTCTAATTCTGCACAATGCCTCTGTTGAGTGAAAAACACTCCAGGATTTTTTAACAAGGAATGAATAGGTGAGGAAAACAAAGCAGATTTCATCCTAATTAGGCACTGGAAATCTTTTAAGAGGGAAAGATGTATGTCATCTTAACTGGCTTGGAATCAGACTGGGTTTTGTTTCTCAGCAACATCTTTGGGCCAGGAAGGATATTTTGCATAGAGTCTCTCATGTGTCTGGCACAGATTTGAGTGTGTAGATGCTGTCCTGTAGAAAACATCCTCAGTAACACTTCCTGGTAGGAATGACGACAGATATCCCTACATCTAAGAACATTCTTCACTGAAACATGCATCTGTTCTTTGTTTGCACAGTGCATTCTTTCTAAACAAGGCACAGATCACAGAGGCACAGCTCACTAGCTAGGAGGTAATTCATTAATAGCAAGGCTTGATTAAAGCACTGCAGTTTTTCAGCTTGGCAGTTGGGAGATTTCATGTGGTTCAGAAAGAGGTGTAAAAAGGGTGCACTGAAGGTACCTTCTTCCACAGCTTGTTGGCCCCAAAGACTATGAGGAGATCATGATTAAACAGAAATGGAAAAGTAAAGAGGGAACAGGCTGGAGTTTCTGAAAAGTTGAGTAAAACCTCCTTAGTCTCACTAGGTGGTGCTGCAAAAACTCCAAACTCATGATTTAAGGTTGAAAAGTAAGAAATTTTTTTATGTAACAGAAAAATATAGTTATTTTTTAATCCCCCCCTACTCTTCCTGTTACATATTGAGGGCAATGCCTTTTAAAAACACTTTCATGGAGAGCCTAGATAATAATATCACAGGATATGTTGTGTTTGTCCAACAGACTCATCTATGTGTATGATGCCTTATCTTGAAAAGTATCAGAAAAGATCCTGAGAATGCACATTTCTTTTTGTTCTCTTTTATTTTTAGCTCAATATGGCTTGTTGAGGTCAAAGTGACTTATTTCTGCTTGGCTGAACATTTAGACCAAGCAACAGAGACCTGATGCACCCACCCCTGTTTCAACTTCAGCACAGCACAGCTGGTTTCATACATGATTGGCAGAAGGCACATTGAAATTTGGCAATTTAGAAGTTAGTGTGGGGAAAGATCAGAGTGAAGTGTCACTAGATTGTACCTCTCCACAATTAACAAAATACCAGTTTCCACAGAGACCAGCACTTTTAACCTCTGCACCACAGTCTCTGGATGTGTTTGGGTCATAGGCACCATTGCTTCTTCTCATTTAAGATATGAATGAGACAAATGAGACAGGTTAGTCCCCTAAAAATGTCATTTTCATAGCTATGTCTGCAGATTTTCCATTCAGGTCTATGGTTTCTCTCTTAGGCTAGACACTTGCTCTAGAGAGTTTTAAAACTAGTCATAGACCCCCACAACTCTTGCACTAGGGAGAGACAGAAATGTTTTCCTCAGGCCTTGTTGCAAAGATCTATCAAGGGATATATGTAGATGAGTTAGTTATCCCAAACTTGCGTCCTACAAAAGAGAATGAATATTGAGTATTTCTAGGGTTCACTGTAGAATGGTAGAATAGCCCAGCCAAACTGTTCTTTTTCTGTTGACCACCAGGAGTGTGACTATCTGAAATACACCCACTATTTATGTATCTGAAGCCAAGTGAGATGAATAGCACCAATGCCTGGGACAGAAAGGCTCACAGCTGGAGCACCAAGGGGTGCAGCATGTCCAAGCTCTCTGCAGTACCTGAGAGCAGGTGTCTCACAAGCTGCCTGCACAGGCTGCTGTGGGGGCTATCAGAGAGAACAGTCTGGGAACATTTGCAAAATAAGATAAGAAGGATCTGAAAATCTGAAAAATGAGAATAATTTCTTCAGCTTGTCATTATCCTCATTATCCTCAGCCTGGCTGAGCACAGAACTCCCAGGCTACCTTTCCTGTGAATTGCTTGCCTCAAGCTCAATGTTTTACATTTCCAGGTATGTGTTGTCCTCTTGCTTGTGCAGCTCTTGGACATAGGTGTGGTCTTTAGGACGTGGGGAGAATGAAATAGATGCTAAGTTACAAACCTTCTTTAAGAAAACTATGAAATTGCCCTTACTCCTTTTAAGGAAATTTAAGGAAGTAAAAAAAGGATTTCTTCTTAAAGCATTTGGGTTTTGAGACATGGAAGTTAAAAGCACGTGAAAATTCTGCACTCATTGTATTTCTCGTTAAAAATACAAACAATCTCCCCTGAAATTGAGAATATTTCTTGCAGTTTTTCAGTTTAACTTTTAAATAAAACAAATACGTATGGAAAATCATCCAAGGTTTTTTTCTTTTTTTAAAAATAAGTATGCTAAGTTGATAATTAATATGAGTAATTTGTGAGATTCCAACATAGAAATGCCTTTCAGTTGATACCATTCTTTTAATTTAAGTTTATCCACTTAAGGAAATGGTTGTCACAAGAGGCAAAATGCATGCAATGTAATTGAAACCAGCAATCAACTTGCAATTACAAAGGAAATTAAACCATGACTTCAAACTGCCTAACTCCCCCCGCAGGCCAGCTCCCTATTTTGTACACAGAAGCAAGGGGAACCCACTCACATTATGAAGAATTATGGCCACTCTTTGGGGTGACAGCACAGCTCAGGAGCTGGAACTGTGAGCTCTGGGCTGGCCTTTGGTAGCTTCTGAAATGTTTTGGTCTGGGGAAAATTTGAGTTGGCTGGTGAGTTCTCTGTCAGATGCTGAACATTAATGTAGCTCTCAGAGAACATGATTGATTTTTTGATTGTGATTTTCTGCCAGTTCAGGTGTTATGGGTGTCCTGTGTCCAATTTGAACATTTGGCTGAGGGACATTCCCATGTAACCTCAGAGGTGGGCACTGGTGCCATGTCTTTTACCCCTCTCTTCCCAGTATATCCAAGGTGCAGCTGGAAGTTATCGAAGCTGTGTTTTAATTTTGCTAAAATTTACTTTTTGGACTAAATCTGGGACATGGTTATATCACAGGGGCAGGAGTCTTTCTCTTTTTGGAGGCACTGTTCCATGATGTGCTAATTCCACCCCCAGACTGAGTACATAGCTGTCTAAGGAAGTGTTAAATACCTAATAATATTTTTGCCCTTCTTTGTCAGCCTGAAGGAAATATGAATAGATTTAGTTAAGATATTAAAGGAAGTTGGTTAAAACATTCTCTCCTCTGTGGGGACTAAAGGATTAGAGACGTGTTTCCAGACACAGCTCTGAATAATTTAGTTAGATAGTTTGCCCTTAGAGATCAGAAGCAAACGAACCATGAAATAGACCCTCTGGCTGTTATTTCCTAATTGACTTGATATGAAGACACTCCCAAATCAGGTGGACTTACATAGATTTAATTACTTATACTGCAATGCTATTATTTAGTAGTAGTAATATTGTAGCTGTGACAGTCCAAGATACAAGAAATTTCAAGCGTCTGAGAAAGACAGTATTTCTTATTTGTCTCACAGATGGAAGAAGTGCACAGGCTTTCAGGCCCAAGGTCACTCCATTAGGTCACCAGCACCATTGCTCAATAAATTTGACCTCCATTTATTTAGAAGGAACAACTCTGCTCTGAGTTTAGTATATCAGGTTTTTTTTTCCTGCTGGAAACACAATTTCCCTCTGCAAACAGCCTCATTACTATCCATTTGCAGAGTAATTGCTGAAAGCTTTTTGTTCACTTCTTTAGAAGTACAGAGTTCAGAAACAGAAGGTCTGATCGAGATGCAAGACAAGATATGACAAAGAGATGTTATGCCAAAAGCTTCTTTTTTTTTGCA
Organism: Geospiza fortis; assembly: GCF_000277835.1. NCBI lineage: Eukaryota > Metazoa > Chordata > Aves > Passeriformes > Thraupidae > Geospiza > Geospiza fortis. Next base: position 1,746,862 of record NW_005054409.1, read on the forward strand.
GATATGTGGGCAGTCTAATAAAGGTATTGCCTCTTCTTACAAATCTTATGACTCTGTGCTATTATTTTTATTAAGGAGCTACTGAAAACTCCAGGCAATCACCCTATAAATTGCTAATAATGAGGTAATTTGCAAAATGAAATTGTATTTGCAGTAGGAAAATAAAACCCTAAGTAGTGAATTCTAAGGAGTGCATGTATTTGAAATAATTGCAGCTCAAATTTATTGAACATTTTGTGGGAAAAAAGGAGATGTCGAATGCCTCAGAGCTGGAATAAAGACACAATACCACAGTGAAGCACAGGAACCTTTAGGCTCAGACATATTATGCAGCTCAGTTATAGCATTTGGCACATCTGACATGCAGGTGAAGGACAAAGAATTGGAGTACAGCTGGAAAGGTGAATGTCTCACACATCAAATGGTGTAAAATTCTGGAGTGGATCAGTTTTCTCTAGGAATATAATACGTGAATGAAAAAAAAAATGACCTATATTTCATGAACAGAAGTTTAATTGGAGTATCTATTTTGGGAGTGCAGTTTTCTTACAGACCTCCTATGGAAAGTGGAAAGAAATTGGCACCTCCAAAGGTGGGCTCTGGCTAATGTGAGGTGCCACCAGGGAGGTGGGTAACTTCCTCCATCAATAGTTTTCCAGTTATACTACAAAAGTATGTCAAAGAATACTTTATTTCTCCACTGATGGTGAAATAAAACCAATGTTTTCAGTAGGGCCCACCACATACATTAAATATGCTCATCTTCTCTTGTAAAGGTATAAGCCTGGATTTTCTTTTTACTCTTTTCCATATAATAAGGCAGTGGCTGGAAATGAACATTTACTGAAATTGCAAGTTAATTCAGTATTCAACAGAGTCCATCTCAGCTGACCAAATGCTGAGTCAGCCAGAGAGGGGAAAGTGGGCTTCCCACAACAATGAATTTCAGTTAAAAGAGAGTCAGAAAAAGGATAACTCTTGGCTTTTAAGGTTATTTCTGAATATCACACACAAGCTGCCAAGGTAACACGTCATCTCTCCCAGCATCTTCGGTGTTCATTTGCATGTGTTATGCTACAATGCACAACCTGCCTGTCCTATTAATACTTGCAAATTCTTCTGTTCTCAGGGATAAAAGATAAAGATGAGAGCAGAGAATCATTTTTGCTAATGCTTTTCTCCACTGAATCAGTTCAGCAACAGCAATCATTGGACCTCAGGGGAAAATGTAAAATGAAAATGTTGATTTATTTGCCTGTTTTATGGTGGAAGCAGAGACACATTGATAGGATTAGACTGATAAAATGTTTCAGAGATCTAGAAAAGACATTAACAGTACTGCCTCAAACCTTCCTCTGACTTGAGATAATTTCTTCTCCAAAGAGCCTTTAAAGATGGGCTTTTTATTCTTTCAGTTACTGGAGCATTAACTAGCCATTAGCTATTTATTCAAATGGATGTGCAAATGTAATAGAGGAAGTTTAACAAACTTTTTCAGCACATTTTCTTCAGTTCCCAATACCAGTTTCATAGGTTTTTTTTAGCCACAGTCTGGTAGACACCTATCCTGGTACAGCAGGCCAATCTTTGACACCAAGCTGATCACTCAGAGCAGTGATCACCTGCTGCACTCATCAGGGCAATAGAGAAGTGTCATGGAAAAATTTTACTTTTACAGAAACCACAGGTAAAATTTATTATTTGGGGCATATGGTGTATAGTTATTTATGTCAAGGGAAGGAACCACAAAAGCACAACCTTTTGCTATTACAGGCAATGATATTGTTGCTGCTTAGGCTAGAAGAGTCAAGGAACCCCATCCCATACATTTCTGCATATAATCAGGCATGTCCTGGTGTTTTGAAGCAAATTTAAGCCTTCTTGTAAAAGTTAGAGCCATAGAGGAAGTGTTCCCACAGGAAGAGAGCAGGACAGTTCTGCAGCAGAAGCACACAGAAGCTTGAGGCTCCAGAGCTGAACATGAACAGTTAGCTACTGATCACTACACAGATTAAACCTTGGGAAGAAGGGAAGGTGGTTTTTGGGGCATAAATATAGAAAGACGAGCATGTCTGCAGCATGTGCAAAACATCCTGTGAATGGTGAATACACAAATGCAGTAACAAGAAGGTACAAGGCCAGTAACAGCCTTTTCAAGAAAAAGAACTCGGACTGTCCCCTGATTGTGGATGCTGGAACTCACCAGTGCTGCTACCTGAACACCAGGAGGTTCCCCCTTCCCTTTGGTGTGTAAAGATCACTGGTTTTGGATTTGCTGCTCACTCTTTATAAATGCAATCTTAACAGTCATACATCAAGAATTATTTCTTATTACAGAATTGGGTTAAACAAAGTAAAACTTTAAAGAACAGTGGGTGAGTACTCCTGTGAATGTGCATGTTCATGCCTCTCTGTGTGTTTTCCAATCCATACAACAAATGTGGTTAATACTGGATCACAGAATTATAGTGATATCAGATGTAGCCCTTAGGAATCACATTCCACCCTGAAAATCCATATTCTCTCAGCTACAGAGTTACATGGGATTTCTGTGGCATGTACATTCTGCATGAGGACTCTGTTCAGGCCTGGGCTTCCCTCAGCTTTCTCACAGCAGCAGCTTCCCTGTTTCCTCTGAGCACAGTGCTTTCCCTTCCTAGAGAAAATCTATGGTGTTTTCTGCACTGACCCTCATATTTCACCCACAGACCAGGTAAATATTTCTTATGTACAAAGGAATAGTTTGCTTAGCTTATTCCATCAAATTGTCTGGCATCTGTGCATAGCAGCAGGTAGAAAAATGTACTGCATGAAACCTCCATTGAATTGAGGAGCAATTGCAGATACACATTTAGAAAGTTAATATCTCTCAGCCTTCAGAAATGGTCATGAATTTCTCTTGTAAGAAATGTGCTAGATGTGTATCTGTCATTATTCTAGAAGAGGTTGGATGATTAATATATTGCCAAGTACAAGATGGGCTTGTGCAAGAAAAGCAAAACTCTAGGAGATGAAATTCAGATGCAAGATTGAGGGCAGGGGCCTTCAGATTGTGAGGTACAATAACCTCTTCTTTCCATCTACTGGGTGTTTGCAACCACCGTTCCCATCCGCACAGCTTCTGACTCTGAGCTGTTCACATGCATTCAGGAAAGGGCGAATTTTTGTGAGGAGACCCTACATCCCAAATTACTGATCTTGGTAATTTATTTCAAAAATACATGCCTTAAGTTTAAGGATTTCTATTTGGAGACATGGTCCTTTCTGACGTAGCGCTGAACCCCTTTTCATCCCAAGAGTGAGCAGGTGAGCTGTCCATGGATGGAGCAAAAAGCAAAAGAGCAAATCAAAGATTGCTCCTATAGCCACGCTACAGCTGGGATTTCATGGACATTTCTGTTAGAAGTTTCTCTGCCTCTGATATCTCTGTGGATGAATTGTTCTCCTTGCCTTGAAGAATTTTAATATTCTTTGTCTTCACTTGTTATATGCTCAGACAAATACACTTTCAAGGCAGGAAGAAGGAAACAAAAGGAAATGACTCACCCAGATAACAGCAATGAAATGTACTTTTTACATTATATTCTATATCTGCTAACTAAATAACCATAAATATTGCAGTGATGCCAAGGCAGATATTCTCAGAGATGCTTTTAGAGGTGTTTAGAAACTTGGCTCTGACAAATGAGGAAATGAAAGTCATGAACATTTGTCTGTCAGGTCCATCCAGTTTGCACCTGATGGGAGCTGTGCAGAAGGTCAGTTTGTGAAAAGCATGCATATGTAAAAGGAGTTTCTGCTCCATGAAGATGTAGAGATGGTTGCTTTTTTGAAAAAATTGGAAGAATTTTGGGAAAGATATGTTAGTGGAAAATGTAAACAATGGCTGCTTTGAGTTTGGGTTGAGTTTCTTTGTCCCTGTGTTGCTGAATGATGGGGGTTTATTGCACTGAGAATCAGAAATGGAAAAAACAAATTTGAAGGGAATAGTTCAGGCTTTGCAGAGAGCTGAAATAGATTCTCATGCTCATAGGGGCTGCAGTTTACAAGTACAAATACAGCAGTTTGCGTGGGACAAGTTTGTCTGCAAACTTGCTGTGTGGAATCAGCGTAGGATTCAGGCCATGATCTGGGTCTAGATAGCAGCACCAGGCTGGGTTGAGTGTCAGGGTCTCGCTAATGCAGCTCTACTGGTCTTGTCCCTGCTTCTGTTTAACCTGGAAATATCTTTGCACTGTGCTCTACTGGGTGAAGAAATTATCTTCCAGGGATCTTGTGAAATTAAGGTTATATAAAGGAGAAAAGATACTTTTTTATAGATTATGCTTTCACTTCTGCCCTTGTAGTATAATTATTAGCTGCCAACAAGGATATGGATTTTGTAAAAATAACATTTAGTTGTCTTTGGGATAAGACATCTGGATTTGTGACTATCTGTAGTTTTCTTCATCACCTTTGGAAAGATGAGTTTTCTTGGAGACTCACTGGAAGTCCAGGGCACACCTGGATTACTCAAAAGAATAAAATGGAATCACCTTCTCATGTGCTGTCCTCATCCTCAACACTTCTGTGCTCATGTTCTGAGCCCAGCCTTTGCTTCTGTCAGCCCCTATTGTATCATCTCTGCATGCAAGTGAGACTAACTCATATCAGGTGTGGAATTGACAAAGTGCTCTTCTGTAGTAGGTGGTAGAGAAGGATCTGGTCTTTCTATGGGCTTTTCAGAGCCAAATTAGATGCTAAAATGTAAGGGATAGGAGTCCTGAACCAAAGTCTTCTTTCTTACCTGACATCTTCCCCTTCAAGGCCACAGGAAAAAGTAGACCTGACATCTCTTTACTTATGTGTAAACATTTCTCCCAGGTAAATCTGCATGAAAAATAAGAATATAATTCCATGGTATGTCCTGGGTTGCCCTCCTACTGTAAAACCCAGTAGGATTGGGAAAGGGAATCGGCATAGTTGGGGGATGAAAAGGTTGTATGGCATTTCCTGCTCCTCTGAGGACTTGTACTGACCCTTGGTGTTAGGGATTCACATATCATTTGCCAAAAAAACAAAAGATAAAATAGTAACTATTATAAAACAAGCAGCAGGGAAACACAGGAGCCTGTGATTTAGAGAAATTGGGTTACCAAGCCTTCTGTCTCTCAAATATGTGCTCTGAAAGAAAATCATTGCTGTTTGCCAGTCATGTGTTTCTCCACAAACACAGGGTGTCTAATCTCATCCTCATTTACACACTCCCATGGATGCTGTGAAATCTAGAGATTTATGGCTGCCTAAAGGCTACATTATTAACAGGAGATAAGCAGCTGACTATAAATTACATACAAAGCATAGACTATATCATTTTATGTTCAGTATTTCATAGCTCAGCTGAAGTGGTGGGTCGTTTAAATATTCAAGTAGAAGAAACTGAGATGGAGATCCAGTTGCAATTTTAGGGATGCCAAAGTACTTTCACCTAAATATGCCACTATAACAAGTTTGGGGCTGTTGCTTGCCTGTGGTTTCTGCAGGCTTTCCAGGAATGACACCCAGCTGGGTAAAGGCCAAAGGCAACATCCTTCAGAGACTTCCTGAGGACTGTGAAGAGAAGATGTTGCTGCTCTGCATCCTGCTAATGCTGCATTTCCCATCTTTCTGTCCATGGGAGCTCAGTGCCCACGTCAGGCAGAGAGCAGTGGCAGCCAGCAGTGGTGGCAGCAAGCAGTGGTGACAGGGGTGACACCAGGCAAAAGTACTTTGCCCCCAGTTGGATGGGGAGCAGTGGCCCAGCACATCTTGGCCTCAGCTGCTGGAGCTTATCTCGGGGGGTGAAAACACAATTTAAACCTCTCCTGCTCACTCAGGCTATTTACTGTGACTCAGTGACAAAGGAAAGCATGAAACAGCAGCTTTTTATCATGGTCTCTGGCTTGATAGGAGACACCATTAGCAGGTAGGTCACTGACCTGCCATCATGGTGAGAGAAGTTTTAATGGGAATTTTATTTGGAACATGTGCCCCAGAGATGATGGCACCTGTGCCCCTCTGCCAGCCCAGGTATCCAGTTCACAGGGTGCAGTGAGTGACACACAACACACCCAGAGTGCAGACCGTTGCTTGCCATCATGATACCTCAAACCTAAACTGGATGTTGAAAAGGTTCTATAGTATTTTATTTTCAACCAGTTTACATCTATAAAGGCTTGAGCAAATTTGTCTGATTCCATAGCTGCCTTACTTTTCAGGAAGTTAGCCTAGAGACCACCCAACCTGCTTTATTCTTTAATTTTATGATTTTATAGATTATGAATCTATAATATACACATTTTAAATCCATATAAATGCATATATATATATACACACACTAATATATAAAAATATATTAGTATATACACATACTAAAATCTTCAGGAGGCCTAAGTAGAGATTGGCTTATTTAGTCTTGGAGGGTAGGTTTACCCAAAGTAAAGGAACAGCAGACCCCATGAGGCCTCTAAAGAGAGGAGGAAGGAGAAAGTAGATGGCGCCATCAGGATTACCAGGCCATCAAAATTTTACTGCAGTTCTCTGTATATTTACACCAGTGTAACTCCAATACAGAGAGAATATGGGAAAATACTGTGCATGTTCAGCTGTTCCTCTGCTCTGGAACAGCAAGTCTCAAGCGTGCTTTCAGAGACTGTCCCTTAGCTGCTTGCAAGGTTTTAAACACTGTGACACATTTGTGGTCCCAGGAAAAGGCAGTTATTTTTTCCTATATATCTTAGACATCTTTTTCATGTATATCTTTAAATAGTATCTGGGGGAATTCACTCATTTTCCTTGCTTTTATTAGCTACAAATCCATCATGTATTATACTTTTACAACTTTTATGATTAACAAGGCAGTGGATGCCTTCTGCCCATGTGAGTTTTGCCTTCATCTGAAAGAGTGGTCTGGTTTATTTTACAAATAAGCATCACCAGGAAGGCCACGAGGACCTCACTGTGACTGAGTGCTGAAGGCAAGGGGGGTCTGACCTGATGAGAAGGAGCTCCTTGGGTGAGGTGATGGAGTAGCAGAGCCACCTGCTGCAGAGCCTGGGCTTTCAGCTCTGGCTTTAGCCTTCACAGGTATTCCCTGCTGTGAATTCATAGCTGGCCTTTGAAGTTTCGTCAGCTGCGATCTGCTTGTGATAGTAAGTGCAGCATTTCTTTGGTCTGTTCTCCATGCAGCCTGGCCTAGCACTGAGTTTTGAAGTGCATTTCTGACAGGAAATATTTATGGCTAAATCCCAGAGCAGGGACCATGCAATGCTGCTGCGCTCAGAAGTAAGGTGACATCTGCTTGTTGCAGACCATGACTTCAGCTCTTACTTGGATGGAACAGATACGATGGAAATGGTCTGTGAAATTGTGTTCCCAAAACAGAAGTCACCAGTGCTCCAGAATAAATGAGAAGGTGAATTTGTGCTTCTGCTTCATATTATTTCAGTGTTGACTGGGGCAGAGTGAGGAGGAAGAGAAGGAAAAAAGTGAACCACATAGAAATGTAAGACAAGGTAATGTAGCAGCACCGAAGCGGCAAACCAATGGCCCCAGCTAGTGTCCAGCAGCTGCCACAGCTGGCTGGGGGCACTGTCCCACTCTCGGGAGCCGCGGCTCAAGGGACAGCGCCTAAGGAGATCACCCAGCGGTATAGCCAGGCGACGTCTCCTTGGAACAGGACCAAAGTCTGCTATGGCCAACAGAAATAAGAGCAACTCTTCAGATGTGGCAAAGTGCTGGCTTTATTGAAGAGCAGTAAATCCAAGGGGAGCTGACAGACAAAGAGCCCTGAGGAGAGGGCACAATGGGGTTTTAAGGGGAAGGGATACAGCCGTGGTACCCATCCTCGGACAAGATACAGATAAATGACATAAAGGGGGAACCAATTACAACCAAATTAGGGAGGGACTCTGGCTCCTGAACCGGATACAGACGTGGCACCCATCCTTGGACAAATGAAATATAAGATACAGATAAATGACATAAAGGGAGAACCAATTACAACCAAGTTAGGGAGGGACTCTGGCTCCTGAACCAATCACTCCATGCCCTAGGGAGAAGATTCTGGAGAAAAGGGCAGGGGCAAGGAGTGACTGGCAGGGTGCCTGGGAGGAGTTTCGAGAAAAGATACATTGAATGCCATGGAAACGAGGGCGGGGTTGGACTAACTGACACAAAACTGTCACTGGGAAAGCGGGAAGGAGAACTGGGGCAGAACCATTAACAGAAATGGGGGACAGATGGAACAAACCAACAGAACACACCACAACAAGGTAAGAATACAAGTTTTGTCATAGAGTCCAGTGGAGGAAAGGGGACAAGTCAGACCTGACTTACAACCCTTTTCTCTTTTGGAGTAGTCATTCTTGTTAGCCAGGGGAGAGGACTTGCCCAGGATAAACTATTTTTGATGACACAGGCTTTGCTGTAGAAGAGATGGATTTCTGAACACAGGACAGAAACGGTCATGACAGTGACTCTGGTAACTCAGGAGGGAGAAAAGAATAGGAAAAGACACTGAGCACTTTAAATACGCATTGCCTACATTTTTCAATGATCTTTTTTCCAAGTCTACTACTTTAGCCAAATTCCTCCAACTATTAGCTATGCAGGTTCAGAAAACTGCATGAGACATGTGGATGTACACACATCCCAAAATCCAACCCCCCCTCTGTCCACATGCTCCCCCACTAGACTGAGGGCAGAGTTAGTCCTGTTACAGCATCAGCTCTGCTAACTGGAGTGGGAAAAGCTGGAGTCCAGCCCTACACTCCTGGGTTATCCTGCACAATCAGATAAGGAGCCCTGGAGCTAATGCTGGTCTTTCATTATCATGGCTGCCCTTCCTCACCCTTCCCTTCCAGTCCAATGTCCCGGAGGAGCAGCTACACCAGGCAGAAACATGTAGGACACAGCTGTGAAGGACCTTGTCACTTTTTTATCCCAAGTGATGGACACCCCTCTCACACTGTCCTGGCACTTGTCAAAAGTGAGGCTTGCAGTAGTGCTGTGGGCAATGACAACACTGCTTTTCTGTGTCCTGCTGGTGGCTTAAACAAGCTAAATTAGTCAGCAAAGCTTTTTGTTGCACTGTCCCGTCCACCTCTGTGGGGGAACAAGGCTTCTGGATGTGTGGGTTCATCCCTGGATTCATAGCTCCCCCAGGAGCCCCTCTGTGTGCTGCCCTTCACGAGGCAATGGCTGGGTATGGTGAGAAGTTGAGTTTACTCTGTGCTCTCTGCCGGGGAGACCTTTACTTTTTGTTCAGCAGTTCTTTGTTGTTCTGGTAATACAAGTTTACAGCCTCTTGAACTGGCATCTCTATCAGCAGAAAACCAACATGATTTAGAACATCAAGTGCTGCACTTGTGCCCCCAGGAGGGAATGTAGAGGATGGGAAGATCAAGAAGATGAACCAGCCTATATCTCTTTGAAAGGCCAAACAAACACTGAAATTGAGTGAGTGCATTTATCTAGGGGCTGGACTTTGCATTCTCACATCCTGCTGCTGGAAGCTGGAATTAGGCGCAGGTATCTTTTTTCCTTTACTAAAAAGATTCAGAATATCACGACATTTGTCATATATGTCTTACTGACTTGCAAGAAAATTATGTGCCTGGTGTATCTCACAGGCAATAAGGAGTGAAATCTCACCCTGTCTTCATCCCACACTGCATTTCTGTGGAGTTATTTCGATTTAATGAAAAAGGAGAAATAAGCAGGAACCCAGAGATATTAGTGAAATTACCTGTCACACAACATGTCAGCAGCAGTGGTAGCACAAGGATGCACAAATCCTGCCAGTCCCCTACAACCACCCTGCTGTTAGCTGGTCCCTGAGTATTTCCTTGCAAATCACATTATTGCTGTTCCTGGGAGTCTCACTTCAGGCTTTCAGCTAAATGGTAAAGTGAAAATAAACCTTAATCACTCCGTACTCCATCTGTAGTCAGTAGCAAGAGAGGTAGGGGCAAATCATACCTCACATGGGCTGGAGCACATTCTGTAAGTGCTGATCCCCTCCATTAACTGTAATCAAAGACTAATCAAAACTAATTTGAGTCTGAAGGGTAAATGTCCAAAATAGCTCCATCCCATCCCAGTCATAGGAACGCACTCAATCGTTTACTCAGACTGGTGTGTGTGAAATTCATGTTTCAGCAAACTGGGACAAGATATTCAGGGCCATTTGCTTGGCTTCTTCCACCATTTCTTTTCTTGATTTCTATGCTTCCAGGGCTTATGTGGACCCCTGCCTTTTAGCAGAGGAGGCATTGCTTAAATAGCTGCTTGTGTGTTTGCAAATATGGTTATCACTGCTCTGTTTCCTGCCTGCTTCCTTGTGGTGGGTCTGGATGGCTACCCAGGCTAAAGAAGAGAGAACATCCACAGCCTGACTTGGTTGCAGGGTAGCTGCTGGACTGGTAACTTCCATGCCACCCTCTCTCTGTGCAGGGAAAACACTCTCAGATGTGGCATTCCGATTCTCTGGAACAATCCCTTCGCCCAGGATTTTTCCCCTGGGAAGCTGAGAAGCCTCAGAGAAAAGGGAAGCAATTATTATTCATTTGCTTCTCCTGTGTTTTGCTTGTCTGCAATGTGTTTGGAGATTATTTACTCACAGGTGATTGTTTCATTGGATTCTGCTGTGAGTTGTTTTCACTCATTGGCCAGTCAGGGTCAAACTGTGTCGGGATGCTGGAGAGAGTCAGGAGGTTTCATTATTATCTTTTTAGCCTTCTGTAAGTATCTTTTCTGTATTCTTTAGTATAGTTTAGTATAGTATTCTTTAATATAATATAGAATCATAAAATAATAAATTAGCCTTCTGAGAACATGGAGTCAGATTCACCATTCCTTCCTTCATTAGGCACCCTGCAAATACAATACTCAGGTTTGGAGGTGGAAATATGACAGTGTCATTAATCAAATGTACCACGCAACAAGGTACTCACATTGCATTAACAACACACACAAAGATTTTCTTCAGCCAGGAAAGAGCAAAGAATAATTCTTGATCCCATAGAAATCAATGACAAGACTTATATGCATTAAAATCTCACGTGCGTATTAATTCTTCACACCCTTCTGAAAGGAAGAAGGGGTGGAAGATTTGCTTAATATCTCACTACATAAAAATCACTCACCTGCTTTAGAAATAACTTATATTAAAAAAGGGACTCACATTATAATGGAAGAACTAATAATAAAGAAAGAAAATGAGCAAATAATGTTGTAAGCTGTTAAAAAATGTATATGGAACAAAGCCATTGGAAAAGAACTTGACAGTTTTCTTAATGTTTTAAATAGGAAATGAAAATTCATGGGAAATAAAGCTCTTCAGAGTTTCAAAGTTTTCCATGCTGATTTTTAATATAAATAATTTTGTTAAAAAAAAAGCTTTCTATTTTCAAAACTGAAAATTTACAGGCTTCAATTTTTTTTCCAGCTTGAACAGCTTCAACTCCCAATTCATAAAAAAATAAAAGCTATTTCAGTTAAAATTAAAGCCATTTTTCCTGCCTCTAGATAAATAAAAATTTTCCTGAGATTCTGGTGAAAGAGAATCGGGGTTATTTTGACTTTATATCTAGATGTTGAGTGGGAAAATGCTTGGGTGCTTAAAAATATCTGCATGTTAGAAAAATTATTAAGAATCCTATATTTGAACAAAGGTTGCTTAGTCTTAAGGCTGGACTCAATAGTGTTTTCATTTAAGCTCATGAAAATACCTGTATTGTCAGAAAAATCTTCAAAATAATTGAAGTTTAAACGATTGAAGTGCCTACTCATTTAGGTGGCCATTACACTTGTGAAGCATTTCCCTGGCAGGGACAGAAGCACACCACTGCCTTCCCTCCTGATCAGCATGCCAGGAATCAGCTCCCATGAAGTGCTGTCCTCCTAAAACCAATTGATTTCAACAATTAAAAGACATTCAAGTATCTCTGATGATAAGTGCAGGCAAGTGAGAAAAGAGCTTCTACGTTGTAAGTGCTGTGAAGAGGGGAAGGAGAAAGGATTATTCTTAATTTCTAGAGGTCTAAACCCAAGAAGTTTGTTTTATTCTGACTTGACTACTTGGCTACAGCAGCTGCATCCCACTGGGAGTTGGAGAAGCACCAGGGATGTGGTTGGTAATATCTAGAAGTCATCTGAGTCAAAGGCTGAGAACATCTCTAAAGGAGGGGGAAGTTCAAGCTCCAAATTGACAGTTTTATGTAGTTTTCAGTGTTATTAGCATTGTACAATTACTGAAGGTCTCTTGGGACTGAGCATGCTGCATCCTACACATGTTTATCCTTCAGTTTCTCTTGGAGCTAGCTCTCACTCAAAGCACAGCATGATGGTTCCTTACTATCAACTCAGGCAGTTGAGAGTATCAGTTTCATAATACATAGGAATTCATGTTCAACACAGATGCTTCAGAAGAAACTCAGACATGAAGAAACAAAAAGACAGGATGTTCTATGCTTTACTTCTTTCCTCTTTAGATCTATTTAGCTTTGCTGAGATGTAATATTGTTATGGAATAGTATTAATAAAAAAGCTAAACTCAGCCTTATGTGGTGGCAAAACCACAGAGATGCCATGTGCTGTGCAGCCAGTCCCCATGAAGTTTGCTTATATCATTCCAGATTGATCACCCTCCTCCACATCTCCTGCACATGTTTAATGTAGCTTTTTTATACTTTGCCATTAAGCCTGCAGTTCTGTAACCCAGGTAATGGCACTACCCCATATATTTAAATAGTTTATATGCATCTGGTTCTATGACAGGAATTATTACTTTACTATTGCAAGGACATTGGCCATGGTCCAGCAATTATGTAAATTTGTAGCAAAGCTGGAGAGAGAAGGCCAAGTCTTGGCGTGGGATTAGCAGGCGGCTGCCTGGTGTAGCAGGTGGTGAAGGGACCATTGGCTTTCAGACATGCCCAAACTGGCTGTAAATTAAATGGGTGTTGGTGTGTGGAATTTTAGAGGATGGAGTGCAACATTGCCAAGACTAGCTGTTGCCACCTTCACCTCTTCCTTCTGATGGAAGCAGGAGGAGGATCAGCTTTTTTTTTCAGGATTCTCATCAAGCTCCTCTTCCTTCTCCTTTCTACCTTCTTCTGACAGGAGTGACCTTGCCTGTGTACCATCCTGGTCTAAACTGTGTAAATAGCTGCTACCAGGAATTTGGCTGGCTGTTATCATGACTGATGAACATTTCCTTAATTACAGTGCTTAATTACATTCTGTAGGTACCAAAAGAGGAGTTATTACCTGTAAAGTTTACTTTCAGGAGGTAATCTTTGTACAGCTTCCTGCCATCCAGATGCTTCATGGCATCACACAGTTTGGTGGTGTTTGGGCAGAGAGTCCTCTGCATTTTATGCAAGGCATGAGCCATTGCATACACAGCATTCACAACAAACATGATCTTGGACTCTTGCTCATAGTTGGAGCTGTTGATGGTGAAGTGCTTTTCACAAGCCTTTCTGTGCGGTTTCCGGTTCTGCAGGTTACACTGGAATTTTTGCTCCCAGAAGTCCTTGAACCAGGGGTTGCGCCTGTTGTTGTAAGGGCTGAGACTCTGGAAGTACCTGTCAAACTCTTTAACTGGGTGGGAAGCGAGTTCCAAGGTGATGGCCCCGGAGGCAATGTGCTCGTTGCCCTTGACGATGCTCTCCTGTGCGCCCCAGCCGTCGCTGGCGATCCAGGTGAAGGACACGTTGAAGCGGTTGGCGGCCGCGATGAGCTCCCGGGAGTCATCACCTCTCATGAAGAGCACCACCACCCTGGCGTTGGGCTTCTGGAGCAGCTCCCTGATCACGCCGTCGTAGGACTTCCTGATGTTGGACCGCCCCACCTTCTCGGAGGTGGCGATGCAGATGTTGCGAAGGCGAGCTTCCTGCTCGAAGGCCTCGATGCCTGTCTCGCCGTAGTCTCCCTCGGAAGCCACCGTGGACACGTACGTCCAGTTGAAGAACCGCAAGATTTCAGCCATGGCTTTGGCTTGGTAGAAGTCCGGAGGCACCGTCCGTGCGAAGTAATCATAGCGGGATTTGTCGCTCAGCTTGGCGCTGGTGGAGGCGTAGCTGATCTGGGGGATCTGGAAGAGTCTGAGCAAATTTGCCACCTAGAGAAAAGCGGGGTGCACGGGTTATTAAAGAGGGGTATTTATAAAACAGAACAGAAATATTTAGGGAAAGGCACTGACAGTGTTTTTTTAATGAGAGATGTTCTGGCGATCACAGATTGAGGGTGTTGATAGAGGATGTTAATAACAAACTCCAGGGAAAGCAATGCACTGAGCATATGCACAAAACCTGTTCTGATGCCCAGTTAATTCCCTGGGTCCTGCTGGGACTGTAATGGACCTTTATTTTCATGAAACTCAGCCTGTTTAAACAACAGATAATTAGACACAAATGGACAATATATTTCAGTTTCAGACTGTGTTCCTTACTAAGTCCTGGGGATTTGCATGCCTTTGCTGTTCATAGTGGGATTCATCTTCTCCAAGATTCGTTGTATTTGATGACCAAATGCACTAATAAGACATAAATTTCTTTTATGTGCAAATATTACAAATATACAGGCCTTTTGCAGAATTTTCTAACCTCAGTTATTCAGAAAGTCCCCACCTCTCCTATTTTTTAGTCATCTAAACTTTTTTTCTGAGATGTTCTGGCTGCAGACCAGCTGTAATGGCCCATTTGTTGCATGTTAGTACTTTTCAAGTGTTTCACAATTTCACAGAATCACAGAACCCAGACTCACAGAAGCATAGAGTGGTCTTAATTGGAAGACACCCTCAAGGATCATTGAATCCAACTTACAAGTGAGTGAACCATGTGGGAACTAAACCCATGACCTTGGAATTATAAGCCCCATGCCCTGTCCAACTGAGCTAATGTCATCTTGACCTACAGCTTTTAATAAAAAATAAAAATTTTAAATAATCTCTATTTGTCCTCCCAGTTTGATTTATGCGGTCCAAAGTCCTGCTTTTTAATTTTTTTTTTATTTGGCTATGTCCAACACTTAAATATTTCCAAATATACTCTGCTGCTCTCACAGAAGTGCCAGTCTTGATCACATCTGGAAAGAAATGAGAAAAGGTTATGGCATTATTTTCCTATTTTAGTCTCTTAAATGACAAAGAGAAGATGGGTAACTGGAGGTTCTGTCCAGTAAATAAAATTTGAAGCTAATCTTAGAGTACATCCTGATGAAATAATTTGAAAAGCAACAGTGTGCTTGAGATTTCTGCAGCAGTGTACTCGAGATTCCCAAGGGAAACTTATTAAAGATTGCCCAATCCTTTAATTTTTTTAATCTTCCCCAGATGTTTCTTTGACCACAGATTGTCTGGAGGAATTCAAAGGCAAAGGACTGTTTTGAAACAAATGTTGTAGAAGAGGCAAATTTTGAAGGCTCAGACATCAGTAGCAAATTAGACAGTCTGGTAAAGAAAAGCCCAAAAACCAAACAGAAGAATTTTATTGTTTTTCATCAACCTGTATGACTTAGGATTTTATAGATTTAGATTTTGTCTTATCTGTGCTGCAGACACTGAACTAGTGCCCTTGTAAACTGGTGTCATCTCATCCAGGCCAGACTCTGCTGTGAGCCATATATGTACAGGAACTTTGTGGACCACATGGAACTGAGGACCTCAGAAGGTTCTTATCCTCCTGTCCTTCTGGAACACCAGGAAAGACCAGGTGTCCTGACATCTCAGCTATAGCTGTTGAGTTGAAGTTTGTCTTCACAAAAAAACCATTGGTAGTGGTTTATTTTAGTTTAAGCCAAAACAAAACCTTTCCTACAGTGTTTGGAAGGAGTATCCTGGGTTTTAGCTGACACTGCAGTTTTGCCAGTGGGTACAGGCACAAGGCTGGGAAGTGCTGCAGCTGAACGAGTTACTGTCCCTCAGAAAGCAACTTTTGTGTTCTCAACCTCCCTGCTGGATGGTAACAGTCATTAAACTGCCTTATACTGGAAGTGTGGGATTTAATTTGCATCTGGTGATGGAAATGAACAGCTTTAAAGCAACAGGATGGGCAGAGAGGCTTGTTCTGCCACCAAGGTACAATGGATGCTTTGAGCATTGTTAAGTCCCTGTGGCTTTGTAACTTTGATTACATGCCCACATATCCACATGGTTTGGTTCACATGTCCTCTCTCAAGAGCACTCCGATTTGGTAATGAGAATGTACTCCATGTAGCTATTCTGGAACATTTCCTGCAGAACTGTGTGGGCTGGAATTGCTATTCTTGTCTCAGTTTATTCTAGCAGGAGTTATTTCATTTGTGCTAAACCATAATGAAGATATGCACACATACCATTCTGCATTTTCCCTCTCAAATTGGCTGAAGAAAAAGTCCATTTTCAGCAGCTCAGGTAATGCTGGTCAGTGAGTTGACAAGCCTTCAACTCACAGAAAGTTGCTCCTAACACATATAGCAGCTTTACAGTTAGTTTGGTTTAATTCTTTTTTTTTCTCTTTGCACCTTTTTAAAATTTTTAATTTTTTTTTCCTTTTAGTCTAAGAAGCAAAAGCTTAGATTATCTATAGAACTACTCTGTTTACATGGGGGCCCTCAGCCTTGGAGGCCACACTACTTCCAGGGTCCCTGCAAACACCTGCAATTCTCATTCCTGTGCTCTGGGAGAAGAAAGTTTTCATGTGTTTACAGCTGGTTGCTGTAAAGCTCTTCATTATGAACCTGTCCAGATGGTAGATTTTTAATGGACTAAAAATTAAAAAAAATACAAGGAAGTCTGATTAATCACAAAAGGATAGTGACCCAATCATCCCTGAGCACTATTACTGCTCATGGAGTTCACTGAAGCTGTATCTGTTATTCATTCAGATCAGGACACTCTTCTTGAAATTCTCAAGTGGGGATTTTCTGGAATATTGTAACATTAGGGATATTAGGGATTAATTTTTCAAAAAAGCTCAAGTCTCAGGCACTTAGCTGATGCAATTGATTTCAGAACAGTCCCTTTTTCCAGCCATTTTCATGTTGATCTGAGCATTTGATCATAAAAATATTATCCTGGTTAAGAGGCTAACAGGATCTAGCAGGTTCTGCAGAAGAGCTGATATCTAAGACTGTGTCTGCTCAGGGTAGTAGAGGACAGTGGGATGTAAACCAGAATTATGTGCACTGAGATTGAGCCACCTGAGGCACACCTCCAGTGTAGCTCCATGCTGCCTTGACACGTGTGGAACAGCTTCAAAATTGCAGTGCAGATCCAGCTTTTGCTCAGTGAAATAATTTATTCTGGCAAAGCTCCAGGGAGCAATTTAATCAAGCCGTGGTGCATGCAATTAGTGCCTGAAATCCATATGTTGGCACTTAAGCAGCAGTAGTAGCCAGGTTTTTTCACTGTCAAAACTGGTGGGTTTTGCAGACACCTTTGAAGATAAGTCTGGATGTTCTGCATCTGCAAACTAAACCAGCCACTTAGCAGAGCTTGCTGTGGAGAAAGCATGTCCATGGAGTCTGCGTTCAGAGAGATGGGAAACCTTTATTGCTCTTGAGCTGCTGGGCTTATTAGTGCAGCCACTATCCTGTGGTCAGGTGCCACTCCCCAGGCAAACCTGGCTCTCGCTCAGCTGCTGGGATGGTGATTTGGTGGGTGATTTGTTGAGCATGGCAGTAAGTCCAGTGCCAGCCACAGGGACACACTGGCACCAGCAAATCCTGCAAACGGAGTGGCTGTGGCTGTGGCAGTGCCAGGGGGGACCAGAGTCCCTCTCCCTCTCCACATCTGTCACTTCTGCTTCTCTGAGCTGCAGGGACAGGATAAATGCTTGTGGGGTATTGCCAATCTTGTTTAAAACACTGAAAATGGCTTCATAACAACCACCTGCAAGGAACCATGAATTAGATACAGCTATCAAACACATGAACCTGGTTTCTGGGTGTATTTGTGGGCAAGAATCCTGCTGGTAAATGGGGACAGATAGGTTACACCTCTGTGTCTCAATAACCTTGATCTATCTTATGATTTATTCAACCTCATAGAACATTTTCTTAACCTTCATAAGATTTTTATTTTTGCTGACAGTAGGATTTATTCTGATGTTTTTGTTAAAAATTTCCCTTTTTAATGGCCCTGAGATTATTACTTGGATTTTTTTGAATGTGTATGGAACTGGAAAACACAGGAAATTTTGGAGAAAAGAAGGAAAGATAAATCTCTTAAGTGTTAAAAAAAGTAGGATGCTTTTACCACAATTTACAAGTGCGTATTGCACATGTGTTGGACAGAGAAGGCCCCTGGTTAGATGACAGTGCTCTCTGCCCTTCTGAAATTTAACCATGTGAGAGTCTCATGGCACTTAACATGGCTTAATGAATCTAATTTCACAGAGCTCCTTTGAGACAGGGAAGAGCTACTCTGAACAGAATATAAATTAGGCTGTGGAGCAGAATAACATTAAGGTAAAGGAGTTTTTCTCTGCTGAGAAACTGGGCAAATTTCTGTCTCTCTGAGCTGCAATCTGTCCTAATGGAGATTCTTTTGTTGCCTTTGGTCTCCTGAGAAAGTATTTCTATTTCTGGGAATAAGTTGCAAGTACAGATTCCCACAGCAAGACCATGACAAAGCCATGTCCCAAGGTTTTTTCTAATTTCATTGCTATAACACAGGGCTTGAGCTCTTGCTTTGAAAAAACATTCACTTCAGCTAGTGTATGTTTTATCCAGTTCCTAAATGATAGTGATCTACCTTGTTGGCTTTTTATTATTATTTGGGCAGTTGGAAGTCAAACTGCATCCAAAACATTCATACCAATATATAACACAGTTTGTTTGGTTTTTTCCTGATTTAAAGTTTTCTTGTTTCTTAAATACAAAAATATACTGAAAGTTTGGTAGAAAGAGCTATTTTAGAAAGGCAGGAAAGAAACACTGGTTCTGAATGGGCTGGGTTGTGGGTGTGTGGTAGGTGGCAGGCATAAACCTAAGGCAGAGACTAAATGAGGTACTTCTCTAGCCAACATTCCCCACTGGCCTGTGCAGTCTTCCCATGATCTCAACTCCTGGAATGTACATTTTTTTTCTCAGGTTAAAATCTCCTCCTTTTCAATTTGTAAGAATTTTCTTCTATCCTCTGGTCCTGCATCACGTTGATAAAGACATTTACTTTGTGTTCCTGAGAAGAAATCTGTACATACTGAAAAGCTGATATTAGTTTCCCACCAAACCTTCTCCGGGCTAAACATGTGCGGTTCCCTCAATTTCTTCCTGTAAGGTTTGTGCTCCAGATTCTCCTCCCCATGATTATGTTTGTATTTATTGAATCATCCTTATACCAAGAGACTCAGAGGTAACATTCTAGGTGTGGTCCAATGAGAATAGAGTAAACAGAAATATTTATTTCCATCTATGTACTGGCCATGTTCTGCAGATACAGCTCAGGAGGCTGTGAGCTGCCAGACTACATCACTGGCAATAAACATGAGCAATACTGTAAATCTGGGCTCCACCACAATTTTCCCTCTTCTCTTGGGATTTATTAGGCTCCTACCTGGGGACAGTGTGACCCAGAGTGACTCAGTCTGAACACTTCCGGCAAACTCACATAATTTGGGAGTATTTGGGAGGAGGAGAGTTCAGTGATGCAAATGCAGCTGCTCACCTTGCACCCAAGAAAAAATTCACTCCAAGCTAATTTGTTTTCAAAGAGAAATTAGGACCTTAAGGGCCTCACTGCTTTCAGAACTGAAAAACCTTTATCAGCCTGGAGCATCATCTCTCCCTAGCCCATTTTTAAACTAAGGGTGCCAACTCTGGGATATCAGAATAAGCGCTAATGAAGGCAGTGACTGCACAGGGGCTGTGTCATGACCTGCAGCAAAAAGCACAAATTTGGCTTCAGCAGAACTCCAAGCACTGACCCCACAAGGTCACGGGGAATGCCAATATCCCAGTTCTTTAAATCATTAAAGGTCAGTTGTAAGGAACTCAACCAGATGCAGTGAGGTTATTTAGGAGTCCCAGCCTGGCTTGTTCTCCTGTGAAATCTTCTGGTGCATTGCAGGACTGAAGCAGTGGTTTCCATCAGCTTTCTCACTCTTTGGTATTAAGAAGCCTGTTTCCTACTTTGTAGGTATTGTTCCTTAACAAAATGGCTTCCAAAAGGTAACTCAGGAAAAGATAATTCACTATCAAATGAATAAAAAATATCTGGCATCTTTTGTTAGCAGGAAGAGGGGTGAAGGAAACATTATTTTTAGTCTTGGTCTTCTCTTGAGAATAAGGAGCAATGAAGCTGGGAAAAATATAGCTAAATGTTTGCAGTGGACTCAGTAGCTGCCACATAGAGAGAAGTAGTGTTTGAACTGTGAAATAACTTCATCTGCAAAATGAACATCAGAAATAAGGAATACTGTCAGAATAACAGCTAGGATTTCTGCACAGGACTTGGGAATTTCTTTTTATATTTGTGTCTGTCCAGTGCAATGAAAAGCAAACCATGCAGAGAAATGTTGTGCTTTGAAGGAATTGTTTGGAAATCTTTTTTTCTTTTTTCCTGCAGGGGATGGCACAGTGAGCTGTCACATATGCACTCTGCCTCCATGCAGCATTACTGTTGCAGTGAAGTAAGCTGAGCACCAAACCTGCACCCTGAAAAGAGACTTGTGCAAAAGATCTTGCTTTGCCTGAGAGTGTAACTCTTCTCTGAGACTTCATAAACCTGCCTGTGACTCATGTCCCATTCACACAGGATCAGAAAAGGTGCTAAAACTGGGGCTGTTGGTTCTAAAAGAACATGGAATTGCTTCTGGAGTTAAAAGAGCTATCAGTGATAAATATGATAATTTGAGACTCGTTAACTGATGAGTAAATCCTAGTCAGAAGGGGTAGAATGAGTGCAGAGTAAGGCCCAGTCAGAAGGGGTAGAATAAGTATAGGGGATGTCTAGGTGACCCTAGCTAGTTCTAATTCTTGGCCACTTTCTCTTGTAGTGACATCCTTTCCCACTTGGAACAGTTTATTGCTCTCTACAACTCCCTGAAAGGAGATTGCAGCAGGTGAGGGTTGGTGTCTTCTCCCCTAACAAGTGATAGGACAAAAGGAAAGGGTCTCAAGTTGAGCAAGGGGAGGTTTAGATTAGATAACAAGAAAAATTGTTTCACTGAACTGGAGGTCAGGCATTGGAACAGGCTGCCCAAGGATGTGATGGATTCACCAGCTCTGAAAGTATTCACAAAACTTAGATGTGACACTTGGGAACATGGTTTAATGGTGGGCTTGGCAGTGCTGGGCTAAAGGTCCCACTCAGTGATCTTAGAGGTCTTTTCCAACCTCAACAATTCTATGATTCTCTCATTGTATGGTAGAGCTCCTTCCTTCTTACCTGTGATCTCAGTGGTTACTTATCTATCCCTGTAAAGTCTTACAATTTCCCCTCAGCAAAAGGACAAAATGCACACACTTAAGAAATAAAAATTATAGCCCAAAACCAAATCAAAATGACTACAAAGTAATCAGTTACTGTGGGATTTTCAGAGAAGCCAGAGGGAGGTACCCATATTCCTTTGAAATCTCTAGGAAAGAAACGCTCAGTGTTGTTTGGGCATTTGAAAATCTCAGCCTAGTGGCTGTTCAGGTTCTGAATGTGGAATAGAAACAAAGAGGGGAACAAACAGCAAGGGTCTGGCTGAGAGGTGGTGGAAAGAGGGGAAGAACAGAGATAAAAGAGGAGAGAGTTTAAAGGACACAGATGGAAGCAGGCAAGTGCATGTGTGGCTTAAATGCTGGTGGTCGGTGGTCCATCTTACAGAATGGATTTTTTAATAAGGATTTTGTTTACTTTCACAAGCACAAAATCACCAGAGGCTGTCAGTGCACAGCAAAAATGGCTTGTGTGGCCTGGCAAACTTCTGAAACATGTCTCCTGCCCACATCCCTGTGGGACAGAGACCCATGTGCTATGTTTCATTTATTTTTTGGTTCATTTAAGAATTTTACACTATTTTCAGTGGTGATGGAAGTCAAAAGCTATTGTTAAGACTCTGTTTGAAAGATGGTTTATTCTTGGAGGAAGGAAATGGAGGTGATTATCTTTCAGGCTCCATGAGCCCTTGGCAGACATTTGTGGCTAAGGAGAAATGACAGCCAGGAAAAGATTGCCAGTAAATGAGTAAATAATATTTTGAATTTCATGCCAGATGGTCACTCACTTAGGAGTGGCTTTAGCTTTTGTGATAGCAGTAATGCACTGTTAAACCTGCTGCAGTGGTTTTGTTACAGTTTACTTGAGACACAGCTAGAAACTGAAGAGAAGACAGCAGGGCACTGATTTCTGTTCTGCTGTTTTTTCTGGATGAGGCTCTAAATTGGAAATACCTTTCATGGTCGTGATCTGGAGGTCTTGTGGGTTGACAGCCAGGTGACAGCCTTTACATCCATGTCAATATAGTATATATAGACATTAAAAATCCAGCCTACCTAAAGGAATGTTTTGATTTTTCTAAGAGCTGACTGAAGGGAATGGACCCTAGTCTTCATTTTCAGAAGAAGAATACAGTTTTCAGAAACAGGGAAGAACAAATCCAGCCAAAATACCTTGAATAAAGGTATTCCTGCTTCCACATGCATATTCCTGAAAAAAGCTGACCTAAGTGTCTCAAACATGGAATTGGGATTGGCTATGCAGGTGCTCCTCTGCAAATGAATACTGCCTCTTTTTCTTATTATCTTTACTGTGTCAATCTCTCCAAGGACAATATGTTTGAAATGTTGTAAACTAAGAAAGAGTGGATAACCTTGCTCAGATGAAAAACCACAAGCCCAAAAGAAAGCTCTCCAAATTTGGAATTCTTCACTTCCTGGTGCTAGATTCAACTCAAGTCAGAATTTTATTTCATGAAAACAGCTTTTTAAATTTTTTTTTTAAACATGAGCTTTTCCATTGACTAAGAATCCTGGCTTCAGTTTTGAAGAATCAAATGCTGTGCAGATTGGGCTCGCTGCTAATTTAAACACAACATCTAAAAACTAATTATCCAGATCATCATTAACGATAATAGCCTAGTCTGACCAGAAAATAATTAAGCATTCTGCATTCTCTTGTTGTTTTTAGTCTCTGCAAAAAGTGCCTATCGCACATACTGACTCAGTGGGGAAGATGTTCATTGCTGATTTACCAGCAAAATCTTTTATTCCTTAGTGGAAGGTAATGAAAGGAGTACAAATCTAACAGCAGGAGGATCATGAAGCGATTTGGCAGACAGCTGTCCAGAAAAAAGCAGGAGAGGGAGGGCGAAGGGAGGGGAAGAAAAAATATTGAAATATAAAGACAAATTCACAGGAGGGGGAAAAAAAAGCCAGAAATAATTTTTGTCTGAAGAACTCAGCATGTTTTATTTTAAGGCTAAGAAACTGCACTGTGGACTTTATGGTGTTTACTGCTCTCAGCAAAAGAAAAATGCTTGCCAGGGCTACATCTGGAAGCATCTAGCACCCTGGATGCTGCTGGAAAACTCAGGGAAAGGGGGTGCTGAGCCTTGCACACACACCCCTAGTGAAATATTTTGACTTTCAGCAGTGGTGTGATTCCAGTTGTTACTGGATCTACTCTGTCCAGGTGACTGGCTCTGAAATTGGTATGGCACCAAAATTCTTGCCTTCAATGCTTGAAAGTCCTTACAATTTCAGGCTTGAGACTGCAATGTCTATTATTCTTGACAGGGATTTTCTTTTGAAAGAGAACTTGTGACTGACTATCTTAACAGGATGGGCAACAGGAGTCAATGGCTTAATTATGTCTTTTCTAGGCTTAATTACATCTTTTTTAGGTGGTGTGAAATCTAGAGGAAAGCTAGCAAAGAGAGACTGAAGGAGGGCCAACACAATTCATGTAAAGAGAAAATAAACAACTGAATATTTTTATCTAGAAGAAGAAATGGAAGATGCTTGATGACAAGTTGAATGATTTGTGAAACTATTTGTTTTTCTGAAGAACTGTGTTAAGAAAGATCTCACTTTTGAAAAATTATTGACAAGTCTAGGGAAGATCATATAGTAATATTAACTATAAGTATTGTTCCATCATCCTCCTTAGGTTTTGAAAATTCGATGACCGACAGATTTTCATACAGCTATAGTACCATTTTTTACATGTACTGATTGAGAAAATCTCTAATCAGGACTTCAAATTTCCATTGCACAGCTGCTCCAAACCTAAGATTTTGGAATATGAAACATCTATATACACACATATGTATTTATATACATATATAAATAATGTATATTTGATGTGTGCTTCATCCAATCTACTGCCTCAGATATGGATTTAGTCTTAGATCAGTGATCACCAGAAACTGGCTTCAAAAGGATAGATTGACAGATGTTGTACAAGAGGCCACTGAGTACTTTAGGAATGTGATCTGACTCCCTCTGGGTTTCTGGGAGGGAATGAAATACCTGCACCATCTCCTCTGCTGTAACTACTTCTATAGATATGTCTTTTAGGCTACCTTATATCTTCATGTCCTTTGGATGCACTTGAACTTAGGGTGGGCTGAGAAACACACTGACCACAAACCAAAGGCACAGCAAAAAAACTCCCACTCCCCCACCAGTGGGATAAGGCAGTCATATGATGCTTCAAAATATTTTGCCAGCCTTCAGACAGCTGCAGCTCTGGGAACTG
>NW_005054409.1:1771565-1813060 GCF_000277835.1 Geospiza fortis
ACAGAATTTCTTCTTTTTGTTTCTAGTCACTTCTGGAACTCATTCAGCTTTTAGCATCCACAACAACCTACCATTTGCTGGTTTCATTTGATGTACTCTTTGTGTGATTGAGAGAGACAATGAAAAATGATTTCCTTAACAGTTTGTGCTGCCCAAGGTTCTGTAGCTACCATTTTCCCCTTTCAGATATCTCCTTTTCAGCCTGAAACTTGTTCTTTGTGCTCCAAGTGATCAGACCCACATAACTGGTGAAGGATACATTCCTACTCTGCTAGCTGGTCCACAGAGGGATAAAACCACTTCTACTGCAAGATATGGCTGAGGTTCTGCCCTGCAGAAACTGTTCTCCTGCAGTATGGGCAAGGATTTGCCCTTGTATTCCCTACTATGAATACACAGATGAGTTACACACTGGAATACAAAAGGAAATAAAACACAATTTCTTTAAATTCTTCTGTGCTCGTGCATGTCCTATGGGATCTGACCATGCTCCCAACTGATGGGATTTAATGCCTTCACAAGAGCAGCAACCAGCTCCCCAGAGTAATTCTGATTGAAACGAACATTGGATGAACTCTTGCCCTATTTATGAACAGGCAAATGAGGTTCTGTGGGCTTTCTGTCACTGCTGGGATAGTCTGCAGTACACAAGAACTCTTATTGCTCTTGACACTGGTGCAGCCATTAAGGCTTGTGCTCAGTCTGGAAAAATGTCCCACACTGGGTCTGAAAAAACATCCTGCACTGTCAAGACTTGGTGCCTTTGGAAACCTGCAGCTGCCCATGAGGAAATACCAGATGCAGGGTCTTAGTCTGTGTCAGTCTGGGCTTCAGACAGCCCCCACTTGTGATTATGAGTCATGTGAACTAGCTTGTTTTATTTAACCCAAAATAATGTGAGCACAGAATCACAGAATCATTTTGGTTGGAAAATATCTCCAAAATCACAGACTGACCTTTCGCTGATCACCACCATGTCAGCCAGACCTTGGCACTGAGTGCCACGTCCAGTAATTTCTTTAAAATATCCAGGGATGGTGACTCCACCACCTCCCTCCCTGGGGAATCCGTTCCAATGCTTAACAACCCTTTCTGTGAAGAAATTCTCCTGATGTCCAGCCTGAACTTCACGTAGTGCAGCTTGAGGCCATTTTCTCTCAACCTGTCACTGGTTGCTAGGGAGAAGAGGGCACCCCTCATCTGGCTGCAACTTCCTTTCAGGTATTTGTAGCTATAAGGTCCCCTCCGAGCCTCCTCTTCTCCAGGCTAAACACCCCCAGCTCCTTCAGGAAGAGACTTCAGCATCTTTCTCTGTAGACCCTTCACCATCTCTGTTGCCTTTCTCTGGACATGCTCCAGCATCTCAATGTTGCAGTGAGTGGCCTAGAACCGGGCACAGGATGTGAGGTGTGGCCTCACCAGTCCCCAGTACAGAGGTCCCTGCCCTGGTCCTGCTGGACACACCACTATTGATACAAGCCAGGATTCCATTGGTTTGTTGGCCACCTGGGCACTCCTGGCTCATGTTCAGCCACTGTCAGCCAGCGCCCCCAGGTCCTTTCCTGCTGGGACGCTTTCCAGCCACTCTTCCCCCAGCCTGTTGTCCTGCAGGGGGTTCTTGTGACCCAAGTGCAGGACCTGTATTTGGCCTTATTGAACTTCATACCATTGACTTCAGTCCACTGATTCAGTCTGCAGAGTCTTCCTACCAGCACTCCTGCCCAGCTGATGTAATCTGCAAACTGACTGAGGGTACACTTGATCTCCTCACCCAGGTCATTGATTACTAAACAGGTCTGGCCCCAGTACTGAGCCTTGGGAAACCCCACTAGTAACTAGAAGACAAGGATTTATTTTTAAATTTTAAATATCTGTTGTTAAAATGACAAATGTTATGAACATGCAGCATGCCAGGAACACATGTATTCAGACACATAGGTGGTAGCATTTATGATTGATGTGAACAAATATCTGCACTTTAAGCTGTAGAAAGTGTCATGAAATGCAAAGTTCAAAATAAATACTAAGACTTTTGGAAACTTCGGTTGCCTGCAGGATACACCATAACTAGAAGAAGTGGACAGCTGCTGGAGTTCGGAAGTACAGTGAGTATTTTAAAGACTGAATCGAACTAATGTAAATTCAGTAAAAATCATATGCTAGCTTGACCCCTAGGGTAAAGTGACCAAGCTAAGACTTGCTTTATTGGCAAACTTACATAAGCAGTGGTTCTCTCACTGGAGCTGCAGATAAACAGTTCTTACCTGGTGGGGCTGCTGTGACTCACCTGTATGGAGACGCTGCTGTAGGAACCACCGATGACTCCTGCAATCAGCAGTGGCAAATTCTCCTGGATGGCATAGGAGCCATCAGGGCACATGTACTCAGTTTCATCCACTTTAGTCAAAGATGCCCTGACAAACTCCAAAGACTGTTCTAAGGCATATGTATCCCTGGAACACGTGTCCAAGATGTGAACTCCAAGCTTAATTCCCGGCAGCAAGTAATTGTCTTTGTTGATTTCATCAATTGCAAACAGCATGGCCTCCAAGCGCTGGATGCCTCGGTCTTCATTGATTCTCCCACATTCTTCTATCCCAGTGCCTTTTTCCTTGATTGGGAATAAGCCTCCTAAGACCAGGTCTCCTTCTATCTTAATTTCCTTTCTGACAAAGCTGTGGTCACTTAGGGAAAGGAAAACTCCTTTGGAAAATAAAGCTAGCGCAAGGACTTGGAGTCTGGTGAACATCTTCATTGGTCCTGTTTTAGCAGCTCTAAGAAACATTGGTGGGAGCAAAAACACTCTTCAGTTTTTCTGATCCATTGCCAGATATGAAGTGCTGTCCCACAAGCCAGTGAAGAACAAGCCAACAAGTCTTTCCACTGGACCTCTAAAGAAGAGATGGAAAGAATTAGAAAAGGCAAAAGGAGACACAGGGATGTGAGATGCCTTAATCACACCACCATCCCTCCCTGAGGCAAACAAAATTCTTCCAAGCAAATTAAGGTAAATACATAAATAAGTAAGAGAGACATGAAAGAGGAGAATAAGAGACATGACAAGAAGGAGTCTCGTGTTTGATGCTTGCTCAGAGCATGAAAATGCTTGCGGCTGGACTTTCTCTCTTTAATGTTAATCTTAGCTCAGGGCTCAGATCAAAGGGAGGACACAGCAGTGATGTGTGTGCTTAGGATATGATTTTACTCTCACTAAGGTCAGGACAGTTTGCCAATGACCTGAAAAGGAGAAAAATCAAACCTCAGAGTGAAGATCGCAATGTAACAATTTTATGAATAAGTATGCACACGCAAAATCTGTTTATGCAGCACAGATGCATGACCTGTCCATGGACTCCTTGTCAATATCTCTTCAAATTTATCAAAGTGGCTGCTTGAACTCCCAATCCTGAGATGAATTGTGTGGCAATAGTTAAGCAGAACACTTTAATAATTTATTTCTGTACTTACCTTTTCCTTAACAGAGTATATACTAGAGTTGTAGGGTTATCTATAATTTAGAAACACGTAGCACAAAGAAATTGAAATCAGCAACAATTAAGATTTAACACTGAATAATGAATGAGCATGCTTATTGCCAAGCAGTTGTTTATCCTAGTACAATTTCAACATTGCTGTACCAAATTGAGTGAAAGGATAGCTTTTTTGTTCATATTTATTCCAACACTGTTCTCTCATAAATCAGTAATGGGTCAGATGCACTGTTAAAGGTCTCCCTCTGCTATCTGAACAGTCTGAGCTGCAGACTGTCTCAGCAGAATTTTCCATTCAGAAATGTCAATGGAAAAAAGGCTTCCTCATCCCTAAATGATCTTTAAGTAAGCTAGTTTGTTTATCACATGTGGATTATTAAACAGGTCCAGAAAATAGATTTTCTGGTAATTTTTAACAGAAGAAATTATTTTGACTGTATTCAGCAGTACTTTCTGTATCAGACCTAGTACTCTAATTTACCAAACATTATTGAATTGTATAGAGGGCATATGAAATGGTGGCACTACCCCATTGGAAATCATTATCAGACAAAAAGGTGACATTTGTCACATAAATGTCTGTGTGGTTAATAATTCAGTTACATTGTTTTCATCACTAATCCACTCTTCAGATAAAAACAGGGCTTGGGATTTTTTTAATGCAATATCCATCTTATTTACCTCTGTGGCTTCTGTTGCCAGTGTATCTCAGCAAACATTCATACACAAAGCTTTATAACAGTGGCAAAATATTTGTTTTCCCTGTTTCACACTTGGGAGAAAAAGAGACAGAGAGATGAATTGAGATTCTCAGAAGATTCTAAATTCAGATTTTGATCTTCTCGGCACTCACAGTCACTATCAAAATTTGGAAAGGTCAACTGTGCCCTGAACCCCCTGGTTCCCACTGAGTCACTGAGCCTGAAAAACTTCCTAACCAAGTTCTTCCAAGCCTGTTCTTGAGTGATTTACCTAAGGTCATCAGCACAGCCAAGAATCAAACTGATCTTTCCCAGTGCTCCTCTGATACCTTAGCAATAAACCTCCCTTGTTTCCTATTGCTCCCTCTGGCTTTTATGTGACTCTTTTATAAAGTCATATTAAACCAATCTGCTTTCAACAGCTCTTCAACACAACCAGGAGCAACTGAGTTTCCCCAAGAAAAGGCTTTAAAATGGGGCCCTCTAGAAGGTTTTCTAAAACTACCCTGGGACAGACCTAGAGCTACAGCAGGGAGGGTGTTCTCATTCCCTTGAGTCCTTCATAAGTGCTGGTTTCTGCAAGTGGAATCACATTTCACCTTGCATCTCCTCCATGTCACAGGAATGCATGGGTCTCTGATACATCAGCAAGAAAGGATAGAAAAGTACTAAAAATTATTTCAAAATTGCACATGGACAACTGATTTCCTCAGCAAAGAATGCAAAGGATTTCTGTATTCTGTCACCTATGCTTGTTACGGTGGTGCTGCTGAGGGAAACTGAAATCGGTGATGGCACAGCAAGAGATCAGTCCCTGCAGAGCCCAAGGGCCAATCTGACCAGGTGAGGATTGGGAATGACCATTTTTCTGATTCTTCCTTGCCACTTTGTGCTGACAGCACTGCCCTGAAGGTGTCCAGGCATGTGAAAGGAGGAGGTGGTGGGAGCCCCATTTAGGTTGGAGAACACAGGTGACTGATCCCCACAGTCCTGCTCTGTCTGGGGACACACAGCTTGGTAAAGGCTGTCCATGGGTAGGGGCCACCCACCTCCACTGGTTGTCTTACCTTCCCCAGGGACTGTGGGGTTCTGAGCTTGTCATGGGGCTTTGAGACTACAGGGTGACACCACGGATGCAGAGTCCTGCTTCCCAGGAAAAACATCCTATTTTATGTGTTCAGATCCTCTCTTTATAAATAGGAGACGTTAAAGAAAACCACAGCTTGTGGTATAAAATGTGCCTCTCTCCTTCATCAGACTTGGCAGCACTGCTGTCCATGTAGTGGCATTGCAGTGTCCTGCTGGGCACCAAGGATGTTGAGCAGAGGTTCAGAGTGAAGGTGTTCATGCAAAAGCTGATTTGTCAGGGGAGGATTCCCCTTTGGGTTGTGAGGGATGGGTGCCTGCGGGGTTTCTCATGGGTGGGACTCCTGGAGGAAGCTGTGAGGCAGATTTGGGTGGTCAGTGAGCAGCATCACTGTGGAGACTCTGAACAGACATCTTGGTGGGATGGAGACTATTTTAAAGCAGATCACAGAGATGGGCTTGCAGCTCAGTTCCTCTCCTGTTCTCTCTGGTGTGCACCTCCCACATGCTTTCTCTGCAGCTTGTGTAACTCAGGACTATATATACAAACATTTCATACCTATTCCAGGCTGATACAGCCCATATTCCTCCTCTTGAACATGGTGAAGATACCACTGATCATATCCTTCCTGAAGTGATTTCACTACACTGACCACTGCTATTGGCTTTTGTAGAGCTGTCTTCTACTAAAAGCATGTTTCTGGGATATTTCAAAAAGAAGTGCTTGCTGATCAAGTGGAAATTATTTTATTTTTTGTTTATATTTAAAGTCTTAATGTCAACTACAGGCAGGGTTTTGTTGTTCTTGGTGTTCTGTTAGTACTGCATTCCTGTCCTATAGCCTTTGGATCTCTGGTGGAAATAGAAGTAGAGTCTGGGTGTAGAAGCAATGTAAACATCAACATGGAAAATAAACAGGCTGAAGGAGAAAAGTTTCCATATCTGCATCAGAGGGTTTCTGCCAGCATTGCTCTATCTGAACTTGTGAAACATCTTCATTTGGCACTCCAGAGCCCTTTCTCTTTCCACTACAAGAAGCCCACAGGGGGAAGCTGCATCTGCCCTTAGGGGAGACTCAGCACATCCCTTACTGAAAGCAACTCACTTGTGTACAATAGCAGCTGTGCTGCTCTCACTGGAAATCCACTTGCCTCTAGGTCTGAATCATCAGCTTTGGGGATTATTTCTGTGTGTGTGAAAAGTTGATTGCACAGATTTACTATTTCTTGGTGTGAGTTTTCTTATTTACTAAGGCATTGTATTTGTGGGGTTCCCAGACAAAGGAAGGAATGGTGAATCTGACTCCATGTTCTTAGAAGGCTAATTTATTATTTTATGATACTATATTATATTAAAGAATACTAAACTAAACTACACTAAAGAATACAGAAAGGATACTTACTGAAGGCTAAAAAGATAATAATGAAAACTCCTGACTCTCTCCAGAGCCTCGACACAGCTTGACCCCGATTGGCCAATAAGTCAAAAAAATTCACATGAAACCAATGAAACAATCACCTGTTGGATAAACAACCTCCAAACACATTCCACATGTGAGCACTAGACAGAAGCAAATGAGATAAGAATTTGTTTTCCTTTTTCTCAGAGGCTTCTCAGCTTCCCAGGAGAAGAATCCTGGGCAAAGGGATTTTTCCAGAAAATATGATTGCCACACTAAGGATGGGCACATTCTAGTTTCTGTGAAAGCAACTAAAATGAGAAAGAGATTTGGGGTTTGGAGTCTGAGGTTTCTGTGTTCAGTATCCCACTGATATAATCTCCAAAACTAAATCTGTCTTCCAGGGCTATATGCACGTGTCTGCAGCTCACAAGCAGGTCCACCTGTGCTGTTGGTTCAGAGATGAATTCTTCTCAGACTAAGAATTTTCAGCCTATTTGTCTTGTAGGCGTCAAACTTCAAAGAGAATTGCAGCTGAATTTTTCATTTGGCCAGATGACTTATAAATCAAACATTATTGCTCATACATTGGTGGCAATTTTGTCTATGCCTTCCATCATACCAGCCCCAATGCCTGGTACTGGCAATCCAGCACCCAGCAGCCATGCATTTTCCAACCTGCCATTTATAAGGATGGAATGGGAAGCCTTACAGAGCTGAGGCATTTCAGATTGCCTAGCTATTTTTCAACACCATTAACTAATGAATAGGACAATCTACATGACGGGGCTAAAACTTTGGAGAGGTTTCCTCTCCTCCCTGCCATGTGCTCTATCCTAAATTTCCCCGCATTTGCTCCCCCTCACAGTGTTCTGCAGGGCTCATCTGTTTATGCAGCTTCCTGACAAAGGATGCAACAGGAGCTGACGTGGGTGCTGGAGAAGATTATGTTTAGCTTTATTGTGGGTGGCTCCCCCTTGGCAGTTGAGGATTTATACTGCATTATTCAGAGCTATAACGTGTTATTGTGGTGCCTGGAGCCATATGCCAGCTCAGTATCACCTGCTGTCCTTTGTAAAATTTCTTTGGAGGAGAACCATGCCCAGTGTAAGGTCACAGAGGAGGTTCCCACCACACCTGTGCTCTCATGGCATTTTACAAATATTGAAGCTAATAGTTTCATCAATAGATCTTTCTCCAAGGTCACCCATCAGAGAAGTATCTTTCCCTGAGCCTTTGCTGTGCCCTAAAAATTTTATCTTAGGGAAGCAAATTTCTAAAACAATTCAAATTTCAGCTCAAAATTCCGGTGTGTCTTTCAAGAGTGACACAAGAAGCTGAATGCCAAGATTTCTTTCTCTCAGAGATCATGGGTAACCTGCACAGTAGCACAGATCATCCAACACATTTATCACATTTATATGTGCCCTGGCAGAGCTTGACCTTAACACCTGATGAGAACTGCACTGAAATATAATGTCTTATTTAATCAGAAAAAAGTGACAGACAAGCTTGGGTCTCCTTGCCTATTATAATTAGAGATGTCGTCACCTCTGGAAGAGAAATATTTGTAAAGTGACCCAAAGCTTACAGTGACAGACCTGTGCCAAGCACACAAATTGCTCACACCCTGATTCTGGCTGGCTGAAATCTGGTAGCTTCAATCAGGACATAAAAGAAAACAAAGAAACAAACAAACCAGGGAAAAGTTACAGAACACGTGGTGAGTTGGAGAAAACAAGTGAATTTCTTCTATGGAAATGGAGAATTTCCTTCATGAAATGTTAATCAGGTACTGACATATAAATTTGCTAAAAATTAATTGAATTAATGAAAGTGCTTTAAATTTCAATTGTTGGCTGTTACATCTCAGATTTTTTTTCTTGCCTTGTGAAATATGACAAAAATGGCTTTCCAATTAGGTACTTCTGTGAATTCCATTTCATCTTGAAAACCTGTACATGAAAAACATTAATTATTGCAATTAGCACCAGCAGCAGCATGAGGCTGCAAACCATACAAGTTCATGCCATGTCTAGTATATTGTAAAAGAGTTTGAAAAGCCCTAAAAATTTCGGGGAAATTTCAGTATAAAGACATATAAAGCAAGTGATAATACATCAGAGTAGGAGTAAATCACCAGTCTTAAAATAAAAACTTATATTCTGTTGCTTTAGAACAAGAAGAAAAATTCAGAACACTGTGTTACTATTTGCACTGTGTTAGCATCAACATCTGATGCTTTATGTTTTCTACAATGTCAACATAGAGCAGATGCCCAGGCCTCTCCTCAGAGATCTATGATATCCTGTTTCAGAAAAGAAGGATTTAAAATATTAATCACATGGGAAAACAGATGTCTTTGATGTGTTACTCTTTAAGTTTCCAGATATTAAATAACTCTATGGATTAGAACTGGAAGTATTAATTTAGCCTGGTGTGGAACAAGGAGCCCCTGAAGATCTCCAGACATTAATATGGAGTGAAAATATGAGTCTTTGTTATTTGTTAAAATACATGAGAGCATTTGGCACTGTCTCTTCCAGAGTGAGTTTGGTCTCAGGAGAGGGAGTTACAATGAGCAGACCACCAGAGGCAGAACCTCTGGGTCAGGCCATGCAGGCTCCTAAATCATTGGAGTTTCTCCCTACTCTGACAATGAGTACATTCAAGTGCACTGAGAAGTCCAGCCGTGAGCCCGAGGCTCTGTGCCATCTGGACAATTTGTGGTGTAATGATCTTGATGTAATGCAGGGTTAGACCTTTGAAAGTCCCACCATCTTCCCTTCTGTCTCCTTTGGAATCAGCTGAATCCTACTGCTTTTTGTCCATCTGCTCATTTCTTCCAGGCTCTGGTGACAGCTGAGAGCCCACCAGCAGTGCCTGCAATGAGCAGGCAAGTGCTGTGTGCTTATTGATTGTGTATTAGTTGGCTTTAGTCTCAGCCTTCACCTGTGATCCCAGAAAGGCATGGAAAAGGAAAAAAATGGGAGTAGAAAGCCTTTGGGGACAAAGGAGCAGCTGGCTTCTGTGACCTGTGGATGTCACTGCAATTATTCCTCCTAGGTGGTGTGGGAGCACCAACACCAGGCTAAGGTCAGCAATGTCAAACGTTGGGTGAGAGAGGTGATGGCACAAGTGTGGAGCAGTCTTGTCCAGAGCAAACCATGATGTTTTCAGTGTCATGTCTGGGGATGAAATATTTAGCTAAGAGAAGCTTTAACACTTGTGCTTAATGCAAGTGAGGCTTAACTAAGTGAAGTTAGCACCATCCAAAGTACAGTCCCCCAAGGAGTATCTGTGCATTTACGCTTTAGACACGTATTTAACCTTTCCCTCTTAATTGATTCTTAACCATCTATTTTTTTTTCTGCCCACACAGAGATCGTTTCTGCTTTGTGCCCCTAATCACTTCTCAGCTCTCTGCAATGCCTGCAGGGTTTTCCTTGAGGCTGGATCTCCCCTGAACCTGTGTTCCAGCTGAGGAGCTCTGCCTGGGCATTCTTGGCTCGCTCCGGAGTGAGCTGCCAGATTTCACTTGTGCTATTGTGCCAAGATGTTTTCCCCATATTTTGGCAATACAGAAAATATGGCTGAGCCTCTGCATATGTGGAAAGCAGAGAGTCCTTTGTTTTTGTTGAGGCTTTGGCTGGCAGCACAGGCAGCCTCAGAGCCACACCAGACTCACAGGGCAGCAGTGTGCACCCTTTTTCCTCTCTGGCTGCATGTGTGGTGACTTCTGCTGCCACCCAGCTCTGATGGGACCCAATCCTGGCTTGGACCCCCAAGCAGCAGCACTCAAACCTGGCTTGGAGCTCTCCACATCCCTGCTCAGGATGGGAGAAACTGGAATAGCGGAGGTGATGGCAAGCAGTGGGCAAAGTCCCCTCTGTGGTTCCTTCTCCCTGCCCCAACTTAGTGATGAGTCAAATAAAAACCTTCCCAGGCTGGTGCTCCCATCCCTGTCTGATCTGAGCTGTATCTCCCAGTTTGCCACAGCCATACCAAGCGCTCAGCTGGTAATTTTCCAGGTTAAGATGGTTCTTCTCATTTGATCAAGGTAATATCTCTCCCTCTGACATATTCACTGCAAGCACTTAGAGCAGGAGCTGCTGCCTTGCCCGTGCCTGTGCAGGGCTGAACTCTTGGCTCATCACCCCTGACCAACCATTCAGTGATGAGATTCCATCTGCTTAACTTGCTCACTATCATCAGGCAACATTTCAGGCACTTCTGACCTTCTCCAGGAGACTCTCCTGCCTGTTCTGGTTAAGCAAGTCACCAGGTGTCTCTGGGTTCCCCAAAGGCATGAAAACATTTCTAATGAAAATATAGACTTTTCTTTGGCTTTGCCCAGCATTTACAATATGAGGTCAAGGTAGGTTCCTGATTACCCTGACAGGGTTTCACCTACTGGCCACTTGTTCTGTTGTGATCCTGGTAACAGCACAAAGCAATAGAAAGGGATCAAAACATGGAAAGAACGTTCAGGTTTTAAAGACCTATTTAGCAGTGGGTTGCAGCTTTTTGATGTTTAGTTGCTTTCTTTCCTTTTTTTTTTTAAATATAAAAGGAATTAAAAATGTAACAACAGTAGCCTCTGTTGAAATGATCCTTTCCTACACCCTCCCCCTCAGAGCCCAGACTGGTAACTCTTCCATCACATGAATGTTACCTCCAGGCAGCAGCATTCAGCAGAGTGTGAAATCACAATTAACGGAGCAAGTGTTTTGTAAGTGAGCAGAGACGGCCACAAATTACATCCTGCTATTAGCTGACTTCAGATCAACATTGTTGAACAGCTCCATGATTACTGGGCTGTGGCGTGTATTAAAAAAACATTAATAAAACATAATTGATTGTGAATTGTGCTTACTGCCTTCATAGTTCTAATCACAAAAGTCTCAGAAGTTTGCTGGAAACAAAAGCTGCCCTCAGCTATTTGTGGGAACTGGATTGTACTAAAAATTTTACAGAATTTGTTTTGCAGCTGCTGTAAATCAGTAAACTACTGAAGCCTGTGGGGTTTGCTAGCTGATAGATTCTCTTTGCCTTTTTCTTTTCCAGTCAGCAAAGAGAGGCACAAGATTGCCTCACCTCCACCAGAAAATACCACTGCAAGTGGAAACCATAGCTCAGTCTGCCATGCCCTAGGTGTGTCCTTATGTCACTGACAGGGAGCAGGAGCTGGTGGCTGCTATTTACTGAGAAACAGGCAAATACAGAGCTATACTTCAAAAATACTCACATTTATGGCTCTCTTTTGGGCCCCAGATTATTTTCAAAGCTTAAATCAGGTTTTCTTACAGGAACCTGGAATGTTAATTCTGATTCATGACCCTGTCTGGGCTCATGGAGGGACAAGATATGTCACAGAAGTTTATGGCTACATTATCAAACTCGGATTCCCTGCTATGAATTTATGGACTTTAAAAATGCTGTTCACAATCAGTCAAATGTAGGACTTCAAATGTGGGGCTTGAGGCCCAGCCAGTGACACAAATGGACTGTCCTTCTTCATCAGTTAGTGCTTCAGGTACCTAAATCTCACTCAGGATGAGAATTCCCAAAACACTTCAGACCCTGCCTGCACTTGCTGATCAAGGTGATGCTTAACTCTACTTCTAAGCCAAATTTAGTTGGAGGAAGATGGAACTCTGGCAAAGACCTCAGGGAAACAGGCTCAGGGATGTGGGCAGGATCTTGCCCTAGCTGTAACTATTTAAAAAGTCTCCTCACCCAACAGAGAGGCATAAAGTGAGGAATAAACCTCACAAGTTCTGAATCTCTCCTGCTGTGACCACTAAAAATGCTAGTGCTAGGAGTGTTGAAAAATCTTAGAAGTGTGATGAAAAATCTTAGAAGTGTGTTGAAAAATCTTAGAAGTGTGTTGAAAAATCTTAGAAGTGGATCTAAAATTAGGTAATATAATGCCTGCATTATTTATTGACTTTTTTTCAGCCTGTGCCCTGGTAAATGAACTTGTATAAACAGTGGGAGTAGATTGCTTAAAAGCATTTCCTGTTAAAGAGCTAGCAGCAAGAGTTATTTTTAATGAAAATAAACCAGAGAAAGAAAATTTTTCCTGTTTCTGCAAAGATTTATTTCACAAAGGCAGCAAGGAACATGCCTTGTCCTGAGCAAGGGAGTGACTTCTACTGCTAAGAAATGAAAAGTCAGTCTGTTATCACTCAGGCTCATTTCAGTTTAGTGTACTCAGCTCTTTGCAGGTACATCCTGGAACAAACAGCTCCAACCTGCACCGAGCTTCTCCTCTTTCCATACCACCTGTCCCTCCCTCAGATCTGATGCAAACTGCTTGCTTGGCTCCTTCCATCCAGCTCCACAGCAGTGTATGTACATGCAGACATATATTTTTATGAGAGGAGCCAGAACCTCACACCCCCAACACATACCCTGCATCCTCCCACTCTAAATGGACATTGCTATGGCAACAACAGCTTAACTCAAAAATTTAGAGAGGCATTTAGCACAAATTATGAAAGAAGAGACGAGACACTGGGTAAAGCCATGCGTGGTTTGGTGGCTTGCTGTGTCTCCATTCACTGATTGCTTCAGGACACCCTGGGGACCTTGCCACTTGTATTCTGTCACCTTCTGCCCAGCACTGTGCAGGAAACAGCTTTCTCTAGCACTGCCTTTGTCTTTATTTTCTGTGCTGACAGTAAATGGACTTTCAGCCATCTGGTTGGCCACAGAACTGAATTTGCAGTCAGCCCAGCTTGGTCCTCAATCCCTCTGCCGGAATAATTCATGTCCTGGGAGTGTGATGGGGAATTCCTTGCTAATGAAGGGAAGGAAAGACACAGGCCCTATTTAGAGTATCTGGAACAGTGCTAGTGCTCTGATGAAGGCCCAGCTGAGCTGTTGGATGGAGCACAGTGCATGTCTGTGACACTTCTCCTTGCAAGGAGTTGCCAAATCTCCGACATAACGACAAAGCAGAGGAAAGAGAAACATGAATAAACTCAACAATTCCTAGTGAATCCATGTTTTTCTACAACCTGTGCAAACTTTGTCCTATGTTCTTATATAAGCCAAGATGAAAGGTCTGCGAGGAGAGGGACTTTATAGGAGGG
Source organism: Geospiza fortis (assembly GCF_000277835.1). NCBI lineage: Eukaryota > Metazoa > Chordata > Aves > Passeriformes > Thraupidae > Geospiza > Geospiza fortis. The sequence goes on from NW_005054409.1 coordinate 1,785,343, forward strand.
CATAAGTGAGAGTAGATTTACATTAGATATAGAGAAGAAATTATTTCCTGTGAGAGTGAAGAGGCACTTGGACAGGTTGCCCAGAGAAGGACTTCCCATTGCTAGAAGCGTTCAGTTGGCTGGGGCTTGCTAGGGGGGTTGAAATTAAATTGTCTTTAATGTCCCTTACAACCCAAATCATTCTATGGTTATCCTGTGCTGACGATCCTTTGCTTTGGACGAAGCACAAAATTGACAAAAAGTATTCAGAGAAACGTTCATATCTAATTTTAGCCATCTAAAGTGAGGGTCCTTCTTTGGAGCCTAAAGCTAAGCAGGATGAGCCCAGGTGTTAGCTGTGCTCCTTTCATCCCTCACTAGAGGCAGACAAAGAGTTTTGGTGAAGGAAGAGTTAAAACTGCTTTGCATGGATGTTTGTATAGAGGCTTATATTTTCTTGGAAGGTACAGTCCTCAGTAAGGATGTACTCCTGCCTCACTGCAGGAGGAGTTAGATCTGATTATTATGGGAGGATCAGGACTGGATATTCTTTCTGTGTGGCCTGTGTGCCTTGTAATAACAAGCTGTCTTGTTATTACAATTCTCATTGCAATCTAAGATTAATACTTGTATCCCAAATTTCACCGAGGCCAGCATGAATGAATAATAATCCCATTAAGGAATTCAAGAACTGGCCAAGAGTCACTAGTTGTATTTGTTAACAAAACTGAACCCGGAGGTGAAGATTTCATTGCTTTGCTTGCACTTTCTGGCTTTGACTGGGGAGGAACTTCATGATTGCCAACATTTCTACTGACCACAGGAAGGCAGAGCCATCCTCATGGCAGCAGGCAGACAATGAAAGCCATTCTGTCATAATTGCCTCAAATTCTCCTGTCAGGCAGCAATTGAAAAAGGAGAGTTGAGAAACCACAAGATCAGGTGCATGAGAAAAAAAAGTAGGTTAGGAATTGTACATGCCAGATTGTGAATCAGGCTGCACTCCCCTCAAGGGCATATTCTTCCAGTTCCACAGCTTGTTTCATGGAGAGGAAGATGATGGAGGAGAACCATTTCTGGAGATTGTCTGTTTTTCCCGGGGCTGTGGTGTTATCTACATGCCAGTGTCGTGCCTCTGGGAGGCAAAGGGCCCTACATCACATTTGATGAACTACAGAGGGATCTTCAAACAAGGAGTAAAATCAGGAAGCAAACAGCTCAGGGTGTGCTGAGAGTGGGGACAAGTTCTGGGGGTCTCACTAAAAGTGACTGGGAAGAGAGGAATTACAGAAGGATAAAAAGCATAGAAAAGTGAAGGAACTTGAGGAGAAATTTTGAAATTCATTTTCTAGGGCAGATATCTTTGACAAAATTCTAGACCTTTAAGCTACATGACAGCTTGCAGGTGGAAAGAAATGCAGTTCCCTAAGTTTTAAATTGAATGACCTTATGTGCTTTTTGGGGCTAACACACTCTGTCAGCAGTGAAACACCCTCCCTTCATGGCTCAGGCCCAGCTACCTTTTCTCAGGAAAGCAAAAGCAGCATAGCCAGCATCTGCCTTTCCTTATTCCACCCAGGAATACACATGGAAAACACGGGAGGCCTGTGAAAGCAGGTGACAAGATTTAAAATGGGAACTCCTATGGCATCTCTCCAATATAAAATGAAGACAACACTTGAGTAACAGCCTACTCTTATCACAGGCTACACGTTTTTGGTACATCCTAGCAGGTTGTAGAAGTGACATCTACATTTGCAATAAAAATGTGTCAAAGATGGCCAATACTCCTGACCAGAGGAATTCTCACTGGTTTGGATAAGCTGCTGACTGCTTTGACTGTGCCCTACCTGTAACTTTCCTGTCTAAAACAAGTCTGCAAGGCGTGAAATCAGGGTTTACTGAATTCAGAGCAAAGCTTTCCCTGATGTCACTCAAACACAGGCTATCCCCAGGTGACATTTGTGCTCCAGTTTGAGTGTATTCTTTCTGACATAGAATAAGACCAGGGCATTTTATTTTTTTCCAAGACAGATACATCATCTGGCAGTTTCCAGCTGATGTAAGATAGGTTACAATAGTGATACAGCCTATCTGTGGAAAGCCTCTTTTCCTGTGGTTTCCTGCAGGGGAGTTTTTGGTGTTTGCTGTGTGGCTGAGCTCACTCCTCAGCCTTTCTTTATCAAGGGATGTTAATCACGTTTTTCATTCCTTTATTCAGCCACCTTCCTTTCCCCAAAAAGGAAACCTGTAACAAATTAATATCTTCAAAGTCTGTATTTTGTGTGATTCTGTTGACACTGGCTAGCATTCAAACTTTATTGGAATTGACAGTTAATGCAATTGCATAAGCCCTATTTCCTTAGGAAAACGGCCTTCAAAAGACCAGGGCATGCTGCTTGAACTCCTCTATCCTTGCAGGGTCCCAGGCTTTAACTTTTTCACCTCCCCTATTGTTATGTAAGCGCAGCTTTATTCTTGGAATTTGTTAATTATAGAACGTGATTCATCAAATATATTGTAGACACTGCAATAGGATGAAATAAATTACTATATCTATTTTTCCTATATATATTTCCCTACTATATCTATTTTTCTCCATGGACAGTGAACAGGGTCTGTAGAACTGGACAAAGGAATTTCCTGGGTGGAGTGGACTCTTTAGATTCTCCTTTAGTCAGTGAGGTCAACATGGCCAAAAGTTGTTGGCATGCAATTAATTTCACAGAGTCGCAGAATCAGGCTAGAAGGGACCAGTGGGTCACCTGGCCCAAACTCCCTGCTCAAGCAGGGACATCCCAGAGTACAGGATTGTGTCCAGATGGTTTTTGACTATCTCCAGTGGAAACTCCACGGCCTCTCTGGGAAATCTCTTCCAGTGCTCGGTCACTGCCCAGGACAGAAATTCTTCCTCGTGTTCAGGTGGAACTTCTGGGCATCAGTTTCTGTGCTTTGCCTCTTGTCCTGCTGCAAGGCAGAACAGGCTCAACTCCCTCAGCCTGTCCTTGTAAGAGAGATCTTCAATCCCTTAAACATCTCTGTGGCCTCTGCTGGACCCTCTCACTCGTACTGAGCAGCCCAAAACTGGGCACAGTGTCCAGATGTGGCCTCACTCGGGGTGAGTAGAGGGGCAGGATCACCTCCTTTGACCTGCTGGCAATGCTTTTCCTAGTGCATCCCAGGATATCGTTGTCCTTCTTGACTCCTGGGGCACATTGTAGCTCATGGACAGCTTGCTGTGCCCCAGAAGCCCCAGGTCCTTTCTATTTTAGGCTGATTCACACCCTGCACTCTATTGACTGTATTGATGAAATCCACATATAGTCACTGGGGTCATATGAGACATCAACAACAAAGGTATCTCCATAAGAGGGACTCCATTCTCAGATTTTCAGTGCAGCAGAGGTTTGGTCCCTCTGTCACATTATTTGGATGTTATCAAGCCTTGGTAGTATCAGACCTTGTGCCTTAGCACTAAAAGCTCTCCTCTGTGAAAAGGAGCAGTACCATATGAAATAGGGAGAACTCACATTTTGCAAATCCATTTTTTCTGTGGGCAGTGTTTCAGTTTCATTCTGAGATCATTGATTTGCTGGCTTTGAGCTGTTTTCTTCATCAAGCCCAGAGGATAAGCTTTTTTTGCACTGCATCTTTCTCCCTTCTGTGGCTAATGCTAGTTTATTCTCCTTCAAATCTTATGTAAAGCTTTTACAGGAGAATGCGTCTGTGATATGCTCTTCAGCTGTTTTTTGGAAAAAATATGAATAAACCAGAATAAACTGGAAGATTGTCAGTGTATTTTGCAGATTATCTGTGTTCCAGCTCTACTCACAGGAAAATGCAAAGTCGATTAAAACCCACCAAGTGTAATAAATATGTTTTTTGATTCTGTCAGCATGGCTAAAGATAAAAGCTAATGGCAAATCCATAATACAGTCATACAGATCAAATGATCTATCAATCCATAAGCTTGCATTCATGACAGATAAATGCTCTTATTATCTTCACAGCATGCCCCAGTTAGTCCAGCATGAACTTGGTGAGTTAACTTGGCACTCTGCTGTCAGGGTGTTGGCATGCAGGCGGTTTGTTTGCTACAATAGCATTTTAAATGCTGAAAGCTCCATTTCTTCAGTCTGTGAGCTGTTGCTTTCATTGATTACTGCTCAGCTGAGCCCCTCAGCAGCTCCCAGGTGTATCCCACTCCTTTTTTTCCAGTTGTGACCTCTTTGTGTTCCTCTTCCAAGCCTTCCCCCTCTTCATGCCAGCAGCTTTTTTCTCCCAAGTTATTGGTGCACTGAGCCTCAAGCAGAAAACATTCTACATTTCCACTCACCTAGGGCTTGAGACAACCACATGATGGGAAATCCTTGAGGCACCACAGTCAGGGAAAACTTGTAGATTTTTCAAGATAAATTCAAGAAGTTGTGTCAGTTATCACCATGAGACTTTTGTCTGGTCCACTGGTTCAGTGAGTCAAGGGTATTATAGACTTGAACTACAAGTTCTCTTGTATGAACAGACTCTTTTGAGCTAGGACTCTAATCACAAGGAGTAAAACACTGTCTAATGCAATGGCCAAATCAAGTACCAGTGAAAGAGGCTCCATTTGTGTCAATCATAGTTATCTTGTTGATGGATCTGTCCCATTGTTAATGTTAAAACCCTTTTTGTTCTCTTGTTCCAGATATTCAGAATTATCCATTCATCCTGAATGGATGTTTTGTGCTTAAACTGAATCTTAGAAGCTTATTTAGAGCCACTTAAGATCTTAAATTAAATATGAGTGTAATGTGGGGAGGCATAGAAATGAAAGATCCATAATTTTTCAAGTGTAAAATTAAATTCCTCCCTCCTTTCCTCTCTGATTTTATGCATCTAGTACAAAGTTTATGGAATTTGAGTGGGTGTACTAAGAAATTCAGAGCGTTTTGATAGATATCTGCATGTGAGAGATACATAACTATTGTAGGTCCACAGAAATATATCAATTGATTAGTTTCTTTTCTGATAGAAGTTGCAGATTTTCTCCATTTACATTTAAAGGCCAACAAAACTGATGTGTGAATTTTTTCCTATTTTATCTATTGCATCTCAGGACCCACAGGGAAGAAATTAAAAACTCATCATCTGGCCAGCATGGAGGCTCAGAGCTTTGATGGTTTCAGCTGTTAAGCCTGCTGTTCCACAGAACCCATTTTTGACTCTTAGCTCTGCTGCCCAAACCGATGTGCTGAGGTTTGGTTGGAAGTGATACAGTTCCAGACAGGGTTAGCAATTTACAAAATTTCCATCAGGCTAAGCATAGCAGTGAGCATATATGTGCATGCATGCATGTGGGCTTTGTTGCTGTTTTCAGCATTCAGGAAACAATTACAGGAGAGCATTAGCTGTGCTTCAGTGCAGACTGTGAGTCTAAAGCAATGGCATGATCTTCACTCAGGGACTGAGAGTGTCCCAGAGGGATCAGCAAGGCAGCAGGGAGCTAAACCTACAACACAACTAATTTCCTCCTGTTTTGAACACCTAACCCTTACACTGAGAATTTATTTTTTTTTCTGCATGAAATTATGAACAGCTCTCTCCTTTTCAGCAGCTGAACCAATAAACAGGATTTTGTATTTTTCCACAATTACAACTCCCTTTATTACAGGGTATAATGCCATCCCTGTATTTTAGCAATGAGAAACTTTGGAGAAAACAAAGTATGGCCTGAATCAATGGCAGAAGAAGCAAAGATCACTTTTTTCCCAGTGTCAGCATAAAACTCTCAGAGATCATGAATGCCTGAGAACAATGATGAGAACAAGAAGCTGCAGGCAATGGGGTATTACCTTCATTGCAGCCCAGTCCACACATAAGAAGAAATGGTTCCTGTTAAAAGACTGATATAGCTGCTAAAAGTAAACACCATATAGGTTACCAAAACACTTTTTCAAGTCTTCATCATCCAAAGCTAATTTGTTTCCCCTCAAAAACATTCATTGAATATCCCTTTCTCTTTACCTATGCTGCCTCACTTAAACTAGACAGCTGTGGCCACAGTGCTAGTCCTTTGCAAAGCTATTTGTTCATAAAAATAATTAATTTCTGTGGGGAAATGCATAGCCAGCAGCAGAACCAAGAGAAAAGAGCTCTGTGATAATAGGTCAGAACAATTTAAAGTGCCTTGAATACTCATTGTGTTGTTGATGAGAAGGAGCAAACCCTGGAATTTTCTATGAAGATGTCCTTCAGCACTTTTTGACTGTATGACAATCATCTAACTTAATTACTGACTTCCCCAAATCTCAGAAAAACTCATGTACATCACATATTTCCTACATTCATGAAAGCACAAGAGATTATATTTTTCTGGTGGCTTTAGGTTCACAATATAATATAAAAAATCCCCTTCCAACTGTTGGAAAGGCTTCAGTCTAGCAGGTAAACCAGATCACTGAAATTTGGTTCCAGTCTCATCTCTGTCTTTGGCTCACCTCTCTGTACCTATAGAAAATAGAAGATAATATTACTTTGTGACCTTGCAGTTGTGTCCTAAGAATTAGTGCTTGGAACGCTCTACATGCTCCTGCAGTGCACAGCAGCCAGGTCAGTGAGTACACTCTGTTCCTCTTTGCATGGAGGTAAATTAGGTGTGCCTCCGATGGCAGCAGAAACTTGGCCCCATTGGATGAATCCCATGATCTCCAGGCTTTAGACAGGTCCATTCAGCTGGCACCATGCCTCAGACCTAACTTCAGTGCTGTGACATAACTTGCAAGGAAAGGTTGCTTTTGGGTTGTGGGAGAGGATGCTGATAGGCAAAGCAGGAACTAAGGAAATGCTGGTAAAACTGGAGGTACCCTCTGCAGAATTTTATCACCTGCTCCCTTCTGAAAGGGCTGGTGGAAGAACAATCCAATAGGGCATGTGGGGTCATCTCTGCTGCAAGCACATTGAGAGAAAACCATAAGCTTGCTGTTTTTCCGGGGCTCCCTCTACTTTCTGGGCACATGGGTGTTCTTTAGGAAAATCCCATGGGATTTTCAGAGAATGTGAGTTTGGCTGCTGCTCCAAAGTGCTTTCTGGAGAGCCTTTCTAATGGCTGTGGGGAAGGGCAGGGAAGCCAGCTGAAATATGAGGGTGTCAATAGCACCTATTGAGTCTCTGTTCCCCCGGGCCAGAGCTGCTGCTTAGACAGACACCGTAGGCAGAGTGCTTGGCAGGCTGAATCTGCTCTCTGAGGCCAGGCTTCATCCCACAGCCATGAGCAGAGTGCTGCTGGGAGCTCCTCACTGCCCTGAAAATAGCCAGCCCCGAGCTCATGTCGCAGCCCACAGTGTGTTGGGGATCTGGGCTACAAGGAAGCCCCCTCCCCAAGCAACCCTTAAAACCTTGCCAAGCACCAGCTAAAACCTCAGCATACACCAGCTGGGCAAGCACCAGTTATTATTTGTATTAATTATTCATGTATTTCCATTTTATTTAATAACTGAGTTACAACTATTCATATTACTGTCTCCTTACTCCAGCACTTACACAGACTCAAAGGGCAGATGATGAATACATTTAATACTTCCTCAAATGCAAGTGTTTTTGTTTGTTTTTCAATGTTTACTTGCTTGACTGGAGCATTTCACTTGAGCCTCATACCCCAGTTAGCTACAGCAGACTGCAAAGTGGGATTCATGCCTGGGTAAAGGTAATTTGCTTGCTTTACAACACCAAGATAAATACTGGTCTGAAGCACTGTCATGAGGTCAATCAGGTCTGAGATTTTAAATGCCAAAAGATTTACAATTCCATCCTGACAGCCCCTCTGCTCCTCCTCATGTTTTCCACAGCAATAAGACTCATTTAAAGCTTTAAATATGGGAAGCAGAACAGGAGTCATTAATTTTACTTGCACAACAGCATTCACAACTTGTAAGGCTTTGACAGCTTCCTTAAACCCAAAGGAATTCAGATAGCTAGGGCAATGAATGCTTACCAATACTTGCATTGGAAGGACATAGTTTTCAAGGCTGAACACACATTTTTGTCCTGCAGGAAGCTGACAGTGATGAGAGTACGTAGGATGCTTTACTACTACATTCACATGATGCTACTTAATTTCCCAATTCATCTTGTTCAGCATATTCCCTTTGTGTTTCTTAAATCAATAGAACTGCAGTGAACCAACAGATTTCTTCAATATTTTGTAGGATGCTCAGTCCTTACCACCACACTTAATACCTATTGTTTCCAGTAAGACAAATAAACTCCTTAAATGTTATATTTGCCACTTAGAAGGAAGCTGATTGTGTGTTTTGGGGGATAAGAAATTCAATTGCAGAAAGCTAAACATATATGCGTGGAGCTGAATGCTTTTGTAAACAAATTCTGTGGGCTTTCATATTTGTATCACTGTCATGATTTTGGATGGAAAATGGAAAACTTGTGATGAATGCATAATAGGCCATTGCATTTCCATCTGAGACAGAAGGAACATGTTCACTTCTTCAGAAGGGAAGACAGATGAAGGCAGGCAAGCTGCAGAACAAAACAAGAATTAAGTGATAGCCTCTTAATGATCATTGTTCTGCTATCTGTCCATTATCTGTCTGGGTGTAGGTAGCAAACACCACATGAATTTAAATAAAACCCATTACTCACACTCACTTACAGACGTGATGATGGGAGTTGCTTGACAGGTCTTGCACAGGAAACTCGATGTAATTGAGCCCGGTGCTCTGCTGATTCTCCTCCAGCAAATTCTCTACCTGTGCAGGAATATTTTAAGACCTCACTAACTTTGACAGAGTGTTAAGGGTTTTTCTGCTTATTTGTGTTTTGTATCATTATTGGGTCTCTACAATAACAGATGGTGAAATCTCCTGAGTAAGCCAAATGCCAGTGATTTTCCTTACAGGATGTCATGCAAAAACACTAACAGCTCGGTTCCTATTAGTACTAGAAACTGATGGGCCAGCTCCAGCACCTTTTAAAGTTCCTGGGTGTCTTTGGATCAGCTCCATAACACAGCTGAATGAGGCAGGCAATCTGCTTTAAACACTCCTTTATTATTCCCAGAGTTTCTGCTGAATATCCTATCAAACAGGCTAAAAATCTCTCCTCAAGAGCACTTTTTGTTTTTTAGAATACACAGGTTATTTTAGAGACAAGTAAAATCAGGACAGTTTGCAGGTAAATTTGAAACACCCATTTGTTTTTCCTTCTTGAGTAAGGGACTTCTCACTTCTGAGATAGCCACTGCTGGTGGTTTGTGTTTGCTGGCAGCAAACAGTTCTACAATTGCACTTGGCATAGGTGACAACCAGCTTGGCCAGGCTTGTCTTTCCTTGGTTTTTTCCCTGTGCCTCTTGCTGTGCCATATTGAAGGAATATTGCTTAATGGCTATAATGGGATATTTACATCTATTTCATGCTCCTAGAGCTGTCCTAATTGACTCTTTTCTCTCATCATGATTAACTTATCATCTGCTGATCATGAAATCTCAATGGAATTCATAGGTCTCTGTCAAGTGTGACTGTAGGGACATTTCTTTGTCCCTGTAAGTCCCATACTCCCCACTGGTGATGTAAAAAATGTTGGAGTCCTTTCACCACATTCATGGGCTTTGAGAGTAAGTTTGGATGTATTTATAAAGTCCACAAATTTAGATTGTCTGCTATTCATATCTAACTGCATTTCATGTTGAAATTCTTATTTTCAAGTACACATATCTATTTATGACCACTTTTTAAATTAAATTTTCTTTTAAATGAACTGTTGGTGGTCCCCTAACAAAGAGGGGTTTGCTTTGTTGGATCTCTGATCTGAACAGGTCCTGAACTGGGAACCGGGTCTGAGTCTTTTCATTGTACTTAAAGAGAAAATGGGAGAAGTGCTTCTCTTCTCCTTCCTGGTTCCTCTGAAGAGATAACTGAATGTCTGACAAATACTGTAAGCAATATGTAAGTGTAAGCAGGGGTCCTAAAGGGGTGACATGCTCCCTGCAATAGGCTTCATACACTTGCCAAGAGGGAGTCCTTCCCTCTTTATCTCTGGGACTGTCACCTGGAGAACAGTCAATAGCAAGCAATGGACACTGAGTGGCACAGCAGCAATAGGCTCCATAAAGCTCTAGTTATGTACAGATATTTGTGGATTTTAGCTTTCATTACTCTAGGCCCCTTCCTTTTCAGAGAGGTAAGTCCTGAACTTATCCACTTTGGCATTTTCCATAAGAGAGGAGAGAGGTAGCAGAGACAGAGGAAAGGAGGCATTTCTTATGAAATGGCTTCAAGGAGAGTTAATTTTTTTGACTGATGTCTGTGGAGTTTTCATATTTATTCAGAAGGAAATCATGCTCAGCAATTGTCATTACCTCCCAGAGAAATGCTACATTCTTTGAAGGTATATTTGACACATATTGTGTCAAAGCTCATGGTCTCTCAGACATGACATGTGACAGCTGAAATTATTTGACATGCTCCAGTTAAAGGAATTGAGAACCAAATTCCCAGGGGCTGTGGACAGTTTCTGTACATAAAGCTCTCTTTGAGTATAAAGGAGATTTTTCAAAAGCATTCAAAATCGTTTTTTCCTGCTCTCATAGAGTTAATTCTGGATTCTTTTGATCACCAAGGTAGTTCTTCAGTATATCTGAGCCAGTTTGGCTGAAATGATCTTAGCAAATAGGATGGGTCATGGACCACTCTGATCTGGATATCATCTGACACAGCTGTGCTGTGCCATTACAGAGAAAATCTCTGGAGCTCCAGAACTGGAAGGTCCCATCCCACAGATCTGATGTGAATACTGCTGAGGCTAAGATGGTCTCCAGCCTCTTCCCAGGAGCTGTGTTGGGAGAGTTAAATTGGTCAAACTTCTGTGGCTGGAGACTGTTTTAGCCATTAAATGATATGATAATATTCTGGTGTCTGTCACTGTTTAGGAGCTGTAGCTGCAATCTTTGAGCTCCTCTGCCGCCAGTACAGATGAACAGAACTGTGCACAGTCCTTGACATGAGAAGCTGCACCCTCATGTGCATAGCTATCTCTGGTCTCATAAATCAAACCTCTGTGGGACCATCCTGAGGCAAGGAGATCATTGGGCCACAGTAGTGGGCACTCATCCAGCTGCCTCTGCCAGCCTCTGAAAAAGGGGGCCCATGCTGGAAATGTATCTGGTGAATGGTCCCCACTATGTGCTAAGTCCCCACACACATCAATGAATTATTCAGAACAATGCCACATCCCAAAAGATCTCCAGGGATCATTCAAGCAATTTCTCAGTATGGGCAATCAGGATTATATTGTCAATGTCTTTTCACTGGCACTGTTTAGCTCATTAGTAATACAAAAAGTTCTCACCACTTCTGCTGGAGAAATCTTCCCTGATGCCTCCTAGCACTCAATTTGCTTTGCTAATAGCTGCATCAAGATTGTCCCTGGGCACCATCCCCCTGTTGAGAAAACTCACGTGCCTCTTCCTACCAGGTCTCAAGTATAAACTTCCAGGTGCTAACTGAAATTCCTCATACTTTCCAGAAGTTGAAAGCTTCCTAGTCAGTGAATACAACTTCCAGAGTACAGACAGAATGGGTATTTTCTGTAGGTGCAAGGCGGTGTTGCTGCCATTGCACAGGATATAATTTGAAACTTGTCTATAATCCATGTATTGTGAAAATCATAATTGAAGTAGGTGTAGGTGTAGGTATAGAGAAGGACTACTGCAAAACACAGGGGACTGATGAGGCTGTTTTAGGGGAGAAAAAATGTAGCTTCACGTGTTTAGCTTAGTGAAAGGAAAACTGAAGTTTTTGACAGCTATCCATGGACACCTCAGGGGTCTGAGTACTCGGAAGGGAGGAGAGTAAAAAACATTTCTGGAATTCGAACAAATGACTGTAACCTGGTCCTGAATAAACAGACAATGGAAATTATAAAGAAGTTTCTAAACAGCAGAGGAATGAAGTTTGGAAAAGCTTTCTGACTGCAGGAATAACAGTCAAAAAAGCAAAATTTAAGAGGGAGCTGAAGAATTCCAAAGAAGGGATAATATGACCTGATGGTTCATGACAGCAAGAACTGAACTCAGTGACCAAACTCATCCCTTCAGGTCCTATCTCTGACAATCTGAAAAGTATTTAAGAAGACCATGTCCCATTGATCTGCAATGACAGAGAAGGTGGAGACTGAGTCTCAATCTCTCCAGATCTAAATGCAGCAAGATACTCTTGAGCAACAGTCCTGCCATTCCATTTAATAGCGAAAGAATCCAGGAATAACTTCTGTGGTGACAGTAACTTGATTTACCACAGTTGTGAAAGAATGGACTGAAAGAGTTATTTTTCCTGAGTAGTAGTATCTTTTTTCCTGGATATGCTATAAACATGAGAAATAAATTGGCAGATATCTAGATACAAATTTTAAACCAATGAGATCTGAAATGCAAGAGCTTTTGTATCCAAATGGCTGTTTCATGCCCTAAATTCTCTGAGTTGTGCTTAATTCTTGCAGCACATAAGGCATGTAAAAACCACCCACTCACTACTTCAGAGCCATTTTTCTTCATCTAAATGAAATTTCTTTAGTTCCATTCATCTTTACAGCTCATTCAACAGGTCCCTCTGCAGCAGTGAAGGGAAGCATGTTTCAATGTGCTAATCCAGCTCGGAGATGGATTAATTGACTCACATGCCCCTCTGATCACTAGCCAGATGTCTCTCCCCAGCTGGCAAGCCTTACTAATTTTCTTGTTGTTGTTGCTGTTGTTAATTCTGGGTTTCCAGCCAGCAGGGGCTCAATCAAGGGCAGCATGCCCTCTGCCGACATTTTGTATTCTTTCGTCTGCTTTCCCTTGGGCAAAGACATTCAGCTCTGACCCTCCTTCCCTGGCTCCTTGTCATCTGGCCTGGGGCCCCTGGAGAGAGCTCTGCTGGTGCAGTTGCACTTGTGTATCCGGCACGTTGGGCCACCACAGGGCTGTGCTGGGAATATTCAAGGTGGGTGAAGGAGGCATACAGGGCTCAGAGGGCCAGTTCCAACAAGTGACCCAAAATTTCAGGTCTGTGCATTGAATATTTTGGGGGAAAAAAATAAAAGACTCATAACAAGAGTTGGAAATATCTCCTTTGTCAGGCTACAAAAGGAAATTTCTGTGAAATTATGTGAGATAAAAGTCAAGAATGCTTAAGAAGGCAGTTGGGACACTAAACTGGGAAGCAATGTAACATACAGAGTGGTTTGAAGATGGGATGTATGTGTGCTCCAGGCTCTACTCCAGAGAGTACTCTACTGTCTGCTCTTCATCATTGCCCTGATGTCTTGGGCAAGACACTTCACTGCTCTGGTGCTTTCCAATGCCTATGGGAGTTTGGGGTACTCTAAAGGTACTTGCTAAGGAGCAAGGCAGTGTGAAAATTAAATATAATTTGCATCACTGAACATACAGCCATGTATTTTCAGTGTGAAGGCTTCTGCCATGACTTGCAGTGATTTGGCTAAAACCATGATGTTACCATGTGGAAAGGTGTCAATTTTGGCCAGACTGTAGAACATTGTTTCCTCTTATCCTGTTGCTTGTCTTGGGTCATCAACATGATCACATTGAGTAGAAACTTAATGTACAAGAATTGGACTGGATGGTAAAACTTTTATTCACCTCAGCAGCAAGGAAGTCACCCACTAACTCACACACAGGTGGTCAGCAGTGGTCACTGAGGGAGGGCAGCTGAGAGCAGAGGCAGCAGTAGGAATATTTGAAGAGTTGTACTACTTAACACCAAGACCCTGAAATTCAGCTCTGCACACAGCTAGAGCTTTCTGTGGATTATAAAGGTAGAGCACTGGTTTCCTAATTTCTCACTAATGGGGGTTATTTATCCCAAACTGTAAAAAAAAAAAAGGAATTCCTGGATTATATGAATATTTGCCTTTTCCTTCCCTATTATTTTTATTTTCTTCCATTTTCCCTTCCCAAAATTAGTTCAACAAGATACAAAAGAAAAGCAAACACTTCTCCTTTTTTTTTCATTAGAAAAAAGTAGCAAAATATTGTTTCATGACAAGGTCAGAGGAGCACAGCTTGAGAAGAGAGAAGTAAGAAGTTCATCTAAGGTGTGAACATTAAGAATTCAGCTGAATTTCTATGGACCCAGCACTCACTACTCCAACTAAAAATGTGGATGAGCTCATTTCTTCAGCATCTGAGCAGTTGCTCACAATTCATAGGTGTGTAAATAAAAAGAAAATCTCACTCCTATAATTTAGTATCTTTGGTCTTTTTTTTAGTTTAAGCACATGCCTTGTATAAATCTCTTTCCAAAACCACAAATTTCTTCCCACATCAGGCATAGCCCCAGGGAAGTTGTTTTACAGGGAAATAAGGCTTCGACCTTTGATCACTGTAACCTGGCTTCTCACAATCCTGAAAACAAGTTTCTAAAAAATTGAAATGTGAACAACACACACCATCAATATCAATTACTACATTGTTGGGTGGTAAATTTTCCCCACAGGGGGTGAGCAATTCACTTGATGTACTTGGAAAGGGTTTGATTCTCCTCCCCACTGGCAGCGAGGTGGTGCTGACAATCTCTCTGTTCTTTGATGGGGCACAGAGCAGAGTAAGGGAGAGCAGAGTCAGACTCAAAGCTCTGCGAGTGCAGAGAAAAGCCGGCTCTGTCAAGAGAGGATTTATGCAGTCTGAACAGCAAGCTGCAATCTTTGAAGAAAAGACTTCAAAGAGAAAAGGAGAAAAGAAACAATGTCTAATCTTCATACAAATGTGCTCAGGGGTCTCTGAAATTCAGAAACTTCTAAAATCTAAGAATTAATTATCACTTGCCAGAGGGAAGCTTTATTCACAGGTAACAGTTACAGCAATCCAAGTCCTCTAGGTGTAAAACTCATGCAGTTATATTCAACTAAAGCTCAGTAAATCACCCTCCTTCCTTTCGGTGTACTTGCACACTTTCCAAGTGTTTGATGTTATGCTTCACATTGTTTATGTGTGACACATGACAGCAGCTCCTAAAATTTTGTCTTTGAAAGGAGATGTACTTGGAAATATTTTGGTACAGGAGCTGTGACTCACAGGTTCACATAAAAACATGCAACAAAGCAGTGCAGCTCCTCAGCTCCTGTAGAGCAGTGCAGCCCTGTTGGCTTCTGTCTACTGCAGCAAAACACAGGACTTTAAGTCATTTTTCAGCCCCACAGCTGCATAAATAACGAGGAGCACTGGGGGTGACTAAAAGCAAAGCACTGCTGCTCTGATTCCTCTTAGCAGAATGAGGTGTTTAAAATGGCCCTTAGGCCAGGTATCCAGAATATCTCAGTACCTCATAGATTCTCATTTTTGCTCTTACAGTACCCTTTTGTGTAAGCACTCCTCATATTCATTTTACACTTGAAGTCTGAAAGCTAAGGAGGTGCTATTGTCCATGGTTGCAGGGCAAGTTAATGGTGAAAGGAAGAATTAAGCATTTAAATATCTGGAGATCTCAGTTACATGATGGTGTTATTGTGCTCAAGAAATTGAATGATTTATTGTGGATGTCTGGCCAGAGTCATACTCAGGCCATGGTGATGTGCAGTTTAAATCCTGCATTCACTGAAGCTGAGGGTGTGAACCCAGCTGGCTGGTGTGGCTCAGCTGCTGCACAGAAACACATTAAACTGCAATAACTTGATTGTGAATCCCAGCCCTCTCTTTTTAAAAGCTCTGTCTGTCTTTCATCTTTAAGACTTCAATGAAAACAGCTGTTGCAGAAGCTCACGAGAGAGCTGTACCGCAGCAGGGAAACAGTTCCCTGACATAAGCAAGAGGGTCTTCAGACCCAGAGCAGTTATATCTGGTATAAAAATAAAAACTCACCTCTCTTAAAATATCAGTAAGCCAAGGCACCTCTACTGTCAGGAAAGGAAGACAGAGACCATGTCCAATGCAGCTACTTTGAAATAACAAAACCCTCTGGCAGGATTGGAATTGCTTCATTTTATGTTTACATCCATATGGTTTTTGAGGTTAAATAGAACCTGATATTTGTCCTGATATTTGCCCACCAGCAGCCAGGAGGTGTCTGTGACTTTTCTCCCTTTGCAATGAATACTTTTCATTCCAATAATAAGTAGACCCAACCATTGTGCACAACCAGTATTACCAGAGATTGCCAAAAAGTGAGTAGTTTGTAATATGGTTTAGTGAGTGTGGTGGCATTTGGTCAAAGGTTGGACCTGATGCTCTTGGAGGTCTTTTCCAGCCCTAGTGATCCTATGATTCTATGATCTGCTGCCTCTTGGGAGTCACTGGCCATCCCAGAAGATCTAAGTAACATAGGGGCATTGCATTATATCAAGTTAGCATCCAGAAGGATGCAAAAGGACAGAGTCTGACCCTGGTGTTGCATTACAGGCAGGGCTGTGGGTGTTTGTTTGCATAGGAAATTTTCTTCTGTGAACAATCAGAAAAATCCCAGGCAGTCTCCTCTCTCTGGCTGTGGCAGCTCCCAGGACAGCAAAACCAAAAGTAATCGGTGCTGCCTCTCCCTCCAAATGGGAAATGTTGATAGATATCTCAAGTATTTGTTTAACTGTGGACAGTTGACACAGCTTGCGAGAAATTATTCCGGGAGGAAAGGAAACCTCCCAAACTCCTCCACTTCCTTTGTCCCCGGCTTGTCTGGGCTCCTGCTGGGGGCTCTGAACCAGCCCTCCAGGACTGTCCCTGCCAGGGCAGAGTCCTGCAGCCCTCCCTGGAGGCTGGAGCTCTCCTGGAGCTGGGATGCAGGAGATGCAGGGGATGCAGTTTCGGGATCTTTAGCTTGTCAGAGTGACTCTGAGAAAAGTAAGAAAGTCTCTTTTCTCAGCCTGGCACTTGAAGAATGAGTCAGAGCTCTTCATTTCTTGGTCTCAAGGTTGTTATTGTATCTTATCTATAAAAAAATTTTTCTCTTGGTTTGCTGAGGTTTGTCTAGCAGGACAGTTCTAAGCACTCTGCTTGCTCCTGGGGCAGTGTTATGTCTTTATACTAAAAACTACGTTTACAATATTTACAATTATTTCCCAACTCCTATCCCCTATGCCAGACAGTGAGCTTCTACTCTAAACCAATCTAAAAGTGCCAACATCACAGCAGAAGATGGAGGCCAAGAAGAAGAAGGAGAAAGACTGGACACGCCCAGATCGCTCCATCTTGCCTCCTGAACCCCCATACCAGAAACCTCAAAATCTACTTTTCCACCTCGTGATAATGTCACTATAATTCTACCTAAACTGTCGTGGCTTGCTGGTCTTCATATAAGGTTGGTAATTTGCTCCACAGGTCATAATTAAAACCACAGGTGTTTTGGGCTCCATGTCAGGGCTTCTGAGCCCCCTGGCAGGGGCCTTGGCCATCCTGGACAGCCAGAGGGATGTTCTGGGCTCCCACAATGCAGGGATGCACAGGGAGCGCTCTGCTCTCCCGGATCAGCGGGTCCGAGACAGGACCAGCCTGGCTGGGGGATCTCGGGCACGCTCCAGCCCTGAGTGAGTTCCAACCAAACCTGGCAATCTGGTACTCAGCTATTTTTGCCCAGTGGGGGATATCTGCTGTGTTTGTTGAAAGATTTTTTGGTGTCACTTATCACACGCTCGTTGTAATGCATTGCCTGAGGCATAATTAAATTCAAAGGGCATGTCTGTGTTGAAAGGGAGGGTTGCAATTTGTTGCTGTTAGGACTTTTCATTAAAAACCAAGCAGTTTTTCTGACTGGCAGGAACAATGGTTGCAGAACAAAAATGCTATTAAATAAGGAGAAGGCAAAGGCTTTTCTTTTTTCTTTCTTTCCTTTTTTTTTTTTTTAATAACTACCTGCCTGACATCTCTACACTGACTTTGAATAAAGTACAGCATTTAAAAATAGTGGGACTGTAAAAGGAAGACAAGACAGAGAAAAGAGGAGCCTTGACATTAAGAGAGGTCTGGCAGGTGATAGGTATATTATATATACCAGATTATATGTGTGTATCTATCAATACACAGAAATATCTGTATCTATCTGTGTGTGTGTATGCGTTTTATCTCCAGAGGAGAAATTTGCCTTTGCTGCTGAAATTTTCCTGAAAGCTCAGTTAATTAGTTCTCATAATACCCATAGAGGCAGACTTTAGCATCATCCTTATCCACAGATGAGGAGATAGGAAAGAGCACAGAGAGAAGGATGCACAGAGAGATTAAGGGATTTCTGCTACAGTGAGTTCAGTGTAGAGCTGGGAATTCAGTCCAGCAGGCAAAATCCTAACCCTATTAAAAGCAATGGGAGACTAACTTATGAGAAGCCTGGATTTGGCAATTTTTGCTTGCTTTGTTCAAACCTCTCTGATCTATTCACGGCTACATGTGTCCTAATGATGCTTTCAGAACAAAACCAAACCTGTGACTGTGTACAGCTCCTGGTCAAATCTCAGCTGAGTCCCTCAGTCTCAGAGCTTCAGAACGGGGGCTGACTGTTTCTTTGAGGGACTCTGTACCATACATTTACATATATCTTAAAAATAGTCTGGAGTGATAAGTGAAGTAATTTAAGATCTTCCTAAATAGAATACTATATTCTCCCAGGCCACCAGGGTCACAGAACTGAAATTTTGCATCTCTAGTTGCTATATTCCACCTCACAGTGCTCTCAAAAAATGACTGGAGGGTTTCAGCTAAACAGATGAGCTACTTCTAAATTAGATTGTGTAAAGAAAGCTCATTAAAGAAAAAAAAAATAATGTCCTCATTTTATAATGGCTTTGTTGCCTTCTTGTTTATATACTTGTTCCAGGGCAGTATTTTCATGTTATTAGGGTGTTTTCAGCTCTTATGTTTAAGCTCACTTCATTAATGTTGGTAGAACACTTTGAAGTAGGAAATGTGCTAAGTGGTATCACTGACACACTTTCAAGGCAACGCTTTTGCCTTCCCAGAGGTCATCTGAAGCAACTTTGTCACACCTGCAAATGTGCACAAATTGGTGCTGGCAGTGGAGGGACAGATTTCCCTGAACAGTGCTGCAGCAGCTGTAAGCTGGCTGCAAGTGCCTGGAGGAGGATTCCAGGAAGATGCTGGGGTCTGCCAGCCTTGCTGTGAGGAGTCTGGCAGTGAAGCAGCTGTGGAGCAGAGCTCCACTGTCTGATACCCATGTGCTGCATAAAAATTCCCTAAACTCATCTGGAAGTCTCCCAATGGCTCTTCCAGTGTTGGGCACCAAATGTGCAATTTCTTTTTCCTCAAAAGCACTGCAATGGAATGAGGAGTGTGGGAAGGAGCAGAGGGTTTATGTGGGAATGGCTGCTGTGGTGGGCAGGAAATGGACCTGCTGCAGCATCTTTGAACATGGGGAGAGTTTCATAGAATCACAGAAGGACTTCGGTTGAAATGGACTTTAAAGCTCATCTGGTTCCCATGCCCTGCCATGGACAAGGGTACCTTTCACTAGACCAGGTTACTCAGAGCCTCATCCAACCTTGCCTTGAACACTTCCAGGGATGGGGTGTCCACAGATTCTCTGGGCAACACTCAAATAAAGAATTCCTCCCCAACATGTAACATTTATATCTTGGGGCTTGCCCACTGACCAGAGGTTTGCCAGTGGTGCAGTTCTGTTGCATACGAGGATTTACTGCTCTCCTCCCTCCTGCCTGGAGCATCCCAGGGCACAGGACAGGTTTCTAACCTGAGGCAAGGGCTTACCTGTCAAGAGTGGTGCCTAAAGAGTCCTATGGCATGTTTGACAAGTTTGTGGCCTCAAGGTTAATTTTGAAAATCACTGAAACCATGACTTGGCTACCTATATCCCTTCCCCACCATCCCCTGGAGTGTGGGATCACAGGAAGGGTCCTGTAGGCCTTGGGGTATGGTTTGGACACAGTGCTGCTGGTAGTGTGAAATGGGAAGCTGTCCTGGCACTGCATAGCAGCCTTTCCTCTAACTGCAATAGCACAGCTGCCTGCTTGCTTGTGGCTCTGATTTATTACCTTGTCATATTTCAAAAGCTAAAGCAGGTTGAGCTTGGTCAATGTTTAGATGGAAAGGTCTCCAAGGAAAACACAAGAGCTAGAGGAAATGTTCCCTGAGTCAGAGTCAGGGCAATAATCCAGTGTGGTGTTAAGGATGTTGCTTTTGGCCTGATTGCAAAATCAATGTATGGGCCACTAGTGGTCTGTGGGGAGGGACTGTAATACCCAACATGACTGGGCAATAACTGGCTGGTCTTTCTTTTCCTACAGGGGTCAACCCTACAGTGGGTGTAAATTGGATGAAATGAAGATGATGAATCTGGCTGATTGCTTTCTCTGTTTTGTCTCATTACTTGGATTTAGAGGTTTGGTTGTTTTCCTTTGTCACCGTCCTTTGTATGTTTCATAATTCCTTTAATGGCATGGAATGACACAAAATACAAACATTTAGCATTTTTTTCCTAATAAATTTCTCAGCTTCTGGAAATCAATAACTTAAGGGCCTTCTTAAAGGTTTGGGGTTTTTTTTTCTGCCTAGAACCATTGTCACGTGGATTTGAATTTTCCCTCATCATTCCCACAGAATTGTCTGAAATCCCAGGCTGCTCACCACTGTCTGCAAGGTTGGATCCATTATCTTCCAGTTTCTTATACTGACCATCACCTCTGTGTCTGGTCCTCAAAGAAAACCAGCCACATCTCTTACTATTAACCCTGTAGATGTTGTGTTTCAGATACTGGACTCTGTCTGCCAGTGTCCTGGGACAGTGCATTTTCCACATTCATCACACAGCTTTTTTGAAATGGCATCCATCAAGGAACATGGACATTTTTTTTCTGTGAAGCAAGGTGCATGTAATAGAAGTCACAATCCCTTTTGTAATACTAAAAATTATATTAAAATAGCATTGATCTGAATTTAGGAGATAATGAAAATGAACAATTTCATCCATGCACCAGTTTGGCCTCTCATGTTTTTAAACAAATACCTGTTTTTCATCTATCCTCCACTTCTAGCACTAAAAGAAATAATTTTCCATGACATGATGGAATTCAGATACAGGAGCCGTGTTTTCATCTCCTAATTATTTTTTTCCAGTTTAACAAACTGACAATTTAAAGTATGAAAGGTGCTAAATGATCTCATACTAAAAACTGCAAAGCAAATAGAGCATCTCTACTCATACTGTTATTTTAGGTGGTCATTTCAAGAATGAACTGACCAGACAGTTTTGAGGATGGCAAGGTGTTTTAAGAACCATTATGCAAAGACTCTGTGACTGTAGTAATGAGCTGTGGCCCTCCACTGGGAAAACAGAGCCTTGATAAGCGCACTACAAAACCCCTGTCAGGAGTACAAGTGCTTTGAAGAGAGTATTGAAAGGAATTTTGCTTCAGAATATAAGAAAGTATGTAATGTGAGATTTCTCAGAGGAGAAGATTATGCTTTATTTGGGCTTTTCTATACAGATTGAGGAACAGAATGTGAGAAAACTTCACAACTTCTTTAGGAACACAGATATTTTCAGGCTGGACGGCACCCAAGTCCTATCTAGACCAGCATCTTGTGTCAGAGAGAGGCCAGCACCAGATGCTGCAGGAGAAGGTACAAGAGCATCTGAACAGGTCATGTTTCCACAAGTGGGGAAAACATCTCCCTAATTTCCAGTGATTGCTCTGCTGTTATGTGTAGATTTATTTTCTTTCTACAGTACAAAAATTTAACAGAGG
Source organism: Geospiza fortis (assembly GCF_000277835.1). NCBI lineage: Eukaryota > Metazoa > Chordata > Aves > Passeriformes > Thraupidae > Geospiza > Geospiza fortis. The sequence continues at coordinate 1,807,010 of NW_005054409.1, forward strand.
TGTCTATTTCATGCTTTGGAGATCATTGCCCAAAACATTAATTGCTTCCTCCCAGTCATGAATGACTATAATGAAGCCAAAAAAGCTGACTCCCACCCCTGCATCCAGTAATTCCAGTGGATATTTCCAGTAGAGACCCCCACAATCTGGGATGTGGCATGGAAATGCCCACTTTCCTTTGGCCACACAGCAGTCAAGGCAAATGGGAATCTGCCCCGTGGTTTTGAGTGAGGTGCAGGACTTTTCCAGCAGATCAACACTAACCTCCCCCAGCCCTCACAGAGGGGGCACAGAGCAGGTGTGGGCCAGGCTGGAGCCCTGTTGGTGGCGTTCTTACTGGTACTGGCTGCCTCACAGATACTGTACTGACTGATTCTGGGCAAGCTGCTTCTCATCTCTGTGTTGTCTCTACAGAGCAGAGATACTGACATTTCCCTTCTTTGAAAAGCAGTGTGATTGACAGCTGTGGCTAAAAAATAACTGTAGAATATACCAGAAGAGATTGTTTCTTAGAACTATCAGCTCCACCACTGAAACTTCTTAAAACCACCCACAAAACTCTTCTGTAGACAGAGAAAAACACATTCACCTCCATGCAAAGCTGTTCCTTCTGTTCCTCTTTCAGAATTAAGCTGAACCTTTGACTTTTAATTCTGAGCTTTGACTTTTTTGTTGTGATTATTACTATTATTGAAAATACACAACCTAAACTTAACTGTGATCAGACCCCTCATTGAGCTGCAGTGGAGGAAGAGCATTTGTACTGGAAATTAATATGGTTGGCATGTCTGCCTTGTTGTGAGAATAGTGTTTTCATGTTCTTTTCCTTTCTTCCCCAGCTTTCTTCTCTTTTGTATCTGCCTGCCTCTTTCCCATTCCTTTCACAGCCGCTATTTTTGCTCCAAGCAAAGAACTCAGTCATGCTCTCACTCTCTCTTGGGCTCTGTGTACACTTGAGGTCAGGCTAGAAAACCTTACTGGAGCCAAACTTTGCACCCTTCCCTTGCCCTTTTCTTACCCTCTGCCTGTCACAGTTTTCTCTCCCCCAGGTTTTGCCCATGCCCCAAGGGCAGCACTGCTGGCACACCTGGCTGGGCTTTGCCTGGCTGCTCCAGTGCCTCCAGTGCAGAGCTCCTGCTGGACACTGGGCCAGTCACTCACCTCTCCTCTGATGTATTTTATGTGTTTCAACCACAGGGTTCTCAGGGAAAGGGACAGTCTGTTACTCTTTGTCATTACCCACTGTAGCACAACACAGCTCCCCTGAGGTTCAAGGCACCATATGCTTCTTTAAAAGGCACAATCTCTTTGATGTGCCCTCACATTCCTCTGAACTCACTTCACCCTCATGTCTGTTCTTCTCTCTACTGCTCTTTTAACAATGTCTTCCTTCTCAGCCCTGTGGTCCTTCTGCCTTTTCCCCCACTCCCCTTGCCCTCCTCCAGGGCTGTGCTGCCAAGCCTGGGGCAGCTGTCCTGGGCTGGAGATGGAGCTGGGACCAGGGGACACCCAGGATCTGCAGGAAGAGTTGAGCCACTCTGTCTCCTCTCCCTTTTGAGGGAACAGGGATTCCAATGCCTGAACCTCAGTGGGCAGAGAACTAAACAGAAAGAAGAGGCAGAGCTCATCAGAGGTGGCATGGCTTGTAGAAAAGGCTGTGTGTGCAACAGGGAGCAAAGCTGGCTGGGAGGAGTGTTTAATGTCTGATTTGCACAGCCTCATTCCTTGGAGGCTTGCAGTAATTTTGTTCACTTTCAGTGCCTTCCATTTTCTCATATCTGCCCTAATCTATGTGTTTCCCTGTCGCCACATTTCTCTTCACAGAGAAAAGCAAGGCACAATTCTTCCCAAGGATTTCTGAGATTCACATTCTCTGAACCTCAGAGAAAGGGAAAACACAATTCTTATCACTTGCTGTGCCTGTGTTGTGGCAAAGTAGAATGCAATATGGAGATTGTTTATTCGAAGTGAGGATGTTTTGTTTCCTGGGCCTATCAGGGCCAAGTGTGTGTGTGTCAGACTGTTGGCTCACAGTCACAAGAATCTGTGCAGTGTGAGCAGTTGTGTGCAGAGTTGAGTGCCTGGCAGATTCAGTTTAGATGAAATGTATATAGTATAGTATAATAAAGTAATTAATTAGCTTTCTGAGATCAGTGGAGTCAGATGCATCATTCTCTCCCCTTTGTTGGAGTCGCCTTTGATTTACAATATTTCCCTTTATAAGGTTTTGTCCAGTTGTATTCAACCTTCTTCCTACCATTCCCATCAGTGTGGCCTATGGGCTGCTTCATTCCAAGCTGTGTTCCAAAAGTTCCTTGGGAGGGGCGCTCCAGTCAGGCAACAATTAATTCCTGTATCTGTAATTTGTTTATCTTTTTCTGTAGAGTCTTACAACAAGCCTCAGGAGAGGGATATAAATGATAAATGCAGGTTAATAACACGGGAGTCTGTGGAAAATTACATTAAAATGGCACAGCAATAAAGGATATAAAACAACTGAAGCATGTGGTGAAGTCCCTACTATATAAAAATATTTCCACTGGTAATATACATTTTAGTTTGTGCTAAAAAAAATCTGAAATTTTAAAGTGATAAAAAATTAATACCTCCAAACTTCTAGTGAGAAGAAAAAAGGTTAGGTAAATTAAGTAATCCCAGTATATTGTTACCATAGGTGAAAAAAATAAGCAAAATGGGTGAACTTAATCCTATTTAATTTTAATAATTCAAAGGCCTGTAACCTAGCCATGTGTATCAACAGAGCTCCCTCTGTCATCAGTGCAGAGAGGCAGAGACCTCAAGGGAGGCAGGTTCATCCCAACCCAGAAAAAATGCTTAAAAAGCAGGGACACTGTCACTCCCTGAGCTGGAGGAGATTAATTCGTCTGGTCTTATGTAGGCAGGATGTCAAACCCTTCCAACAGCTACACTTGGGAGCTTCCTCCTTCCCAAAGCCACTTTGAAAAATGACCTCAGGTCACTATGGCCAGCCTAAGATTAGCAGAACTATTTGTAGTTTCTGGTATTCCAAAAAGGAGGCAAGAACATTTCTATCGGCTTAATAACACAGAGGCAGCTGATGGGTTTCACTGGTTGCACTGGAAAATCTCTGCCAGATGTGAGGTGTTGGAAGCTGAGCTACACACTGATCAGGATGCTCAACGTCGCATATATCATCTCTCTGAACATTTTGTGTGCCTGCATGAGCTGAGGGGAAGCTGCCTGTGTGAGCTGATAGCACAGAGGGGTTTCAGGGGACCTGCCACAAATCTTCAATCAGGCAAACAAACTGGTGGAGTTTTACCCTCTCATGCCAGTTCATCATTCTGCTTTAACAGGTTGAAAAAAGCTGTCAAGAAGTGATGTGGGAAGCCATCACACTAACATGGAAAGGGAAATCTGCTTCATCTTTTTTTCAGTAATAAACAGAATGAGGACTGAACACGGTCTTTGGGGCACCAATTGGACAAATGTGTAGGATATCTCACCCAGCAACCCCAAATCAGGCCATGTTCTGTGTCAGGAAACAGGCATTGTGGAGATGTAGCTGCTGGGATGAGGGGAAAAGGATGGGAGCTACCTGCTGAGCTAAGAACATAGATAGGGTGTGTAATCATAGTGAGATATGATGGTGGTTTTTGAAATGATAAAGAGGCATTGGGTAAATCCTTTGGCTGGAGGTGTATTCCTAGGGAGCCAAGAGTGCAAAATCCCACATCAATAGGATAATGTAGAAGAAAATACTGCAGAAAAGCATTTAGGTGAAGAAAAACTTAATCCATTTAGTTGCCTGTTCTTCCAAAGCATTAGCCAGAAATCCCTCTGAAATGCTGTTTTTCCGTGTGTGTTCTGATAGCTCAAAGTCTGCTTGTAAGGTAAAGATGGTCTTTTTTTGGTTTTTTTTTTTTTTTAATGCTGTTCCCCAATAACAGTAAAATTCCAGTTTTCAGTCTGTGGTCTGTGATTCTTCATGGGTCCATGATTAACTCCCTGACATCTATATTTTTCTGCTTTTTTTAGAAACACAATCCTAATGATAATATACTTTCAGCAGACTCTGCATCCACAGGGAGAAATAGGAAAGTTTTAGCAATAAAGAGTGAAAACCACTGGCACAAAAGCATTGGTTTTGAACTCAACATGAAAAAATTGATAAAGATTCCTCTGGGCTTTTTTTTTTTTTTAATGACAACTCCTTGATTAATGGAATGTCACCTACCCTTGTACAAGGAAAGATTGAAATGCAGAAAAGGTAGATGGTGATAATCATTGATAATGTCAACAATGACACTGTCATTGTCCAGAGAGTAGTGAGGAAAGTGCTGAACTGGAGTCAGACTGCCATTTTTATTGCAGAAAATATAAATGTAGCATTGAACTCTGCAAGTTCCCAGCAGGCTGTTCTTAGATAATCATGGCATCTATTTTAGTAAAATGCAGATTTTGAGGGTTCTTTATTATGCAGGAGGATGGCTGGTCTATAGAAGAAATGTTGCTGGATTTGCCACAGCAATCTGCAAGACACAATATCACCAGCCAAGTAGTAAAAATATGAGCACATTAAAGATATTGAGGATTCCAACTGATCCAAGATGGGCCTGCATAGTGCATTTTCTTTTGCCTATCTTGAGTTTGATCAGTGGAATAACAGTCTATGAGGTAAAAATAGTTCACAAAAAGAGACAATACTTTCTCCTTGATGTTGTCTCTGTTCCTCACTTCCTACATGTTGAGATGATGTTTGTGCTGAATATCCAATGGAGAATTAGCAGGTGGAATAGAGTTCAAAGTCCTACCCTGCTGAATATCTGCAGCATTTCTCAGCTCTCAGAACCAAACCAAAGCACAGAAAAAATCATCCAGGAAATAGAGTGTCAAATGACCAGATAAAACCCAGTGGGACAATGAGGCAAAATCCACATTTTTGAGTAAATCACGTGGAGGATCATTGAAATTACAGAGCTCAGATGTATGATACAAGCTACAGATAAAACTTTATGAAATTACAGTCTTTGCTGTCATCTTAATAATCTTTAGCTGCTTGTTCATCTGTATTTTTGGAAAACGTGGCCTTAACTCTTTCAATTAATTATGCTAGTCTCTTTTTAAAAAGATAGTAGCAATATTTGATATTCTCCTAGGGCTGTTTTGCTTGACTACGACATATTTATTTGTCAGAGACAGATGTCCAGAATTATGAAACGTCTAGCCTAATTCACAATTTTTTTAACACAACATGACATTAGGAACCAAATAATTTTTAGACGTGAGTTCTGTACCTCTAGTCATCCACTGACAGCTGGGATTTATTTTAAAACTATGTTAACTCTGGGCTGGAGCAGTTTGAGAACAGTTTGGACCTAGTAATATATGAGTCATAAGGAGAGTTGTTTCCTGGTTCTGTGAGTACTTTTTGACTGATTTAAGCAGTAAATATGAAGCCTGGTGAGACATAAACAAAGGTTTAGGTATAAAAACAGCCCTCTTAGTCTACTTAACTACAGCTATGATCACAAGAGGGTGGGTACTAGTGGATTTGTGAATTCAAATGGTACAAAATAATAACTTGGGCTGCTTCCCTGATATTTATGGTGCTGTAACTCAAAAGCTATTCAGTGAAAATCAGTGGAGACCCTTCAATTTCATGCCAGAGATATATTTTCAGCTGTAAAAACAGGAAAAAAATGACATTCCTGGGGCACAGCGGGAATATGTTAATATTAAATTTCAATTATTGTAATTCGATTCTAGATTAGGAAAAAACAAATCATCAAAAACACTAATGCCACAGCAACATCCTGGTGGGTCAGTCCTGGGGACAAAATGTAGCAGGGCCAGGGCTATGAGCAGTTCTTGTGTACATGCAGTGGCTGCCTGTATTGTAATCAGTCCTCTGCCACATTAACAGATATTGGGGCAAAGGGGTGTGGTTATAGAGCCTTGGTACAAGGAGAGAAGGAAAAGGTGAGACATTTTCCCAAATCCCTGAAGTTAAATACGCCCAGGCTGTAAGACTGGAGCAATGCTGATGATGTGTTCTTTTGAGGTTCA
>NW_005054409.1:1813070-1813493 GCF_000277835.1 Geospiza fortis
CAGGGGAATGCCCTTGCAATTGTTGCTATTACCTGGTTCAGCCACAAAAAGCCAGAGGAACATCTTGAACTAATCAGTAGGATGATTTTAATGTGTAAAGGAATGAACTGTTTTAGCCAAAATCACATCCATTGAACAGAAGATGGATGTTATAAAGGCCTTGTCCTGATCCTGCCAGTATTCCTGTCTTTCGGGGCTAAAAGTTAGCTGATTTGGTGAACAAGTAGAAAATCCAGCAGGTGGGGAAATCTCTGCAAGATTATGGTACATGGGAATCTCCAGGAGGCTTTGACAACACCAGGAGTGAGTTCCCCTAACTCTAATTGAGCCAGCTTCAGAATGAGAGACATTGCAAAGTGCACCAGAGGAGGAGGAATAAAAGGTAGCTTTGAGAAAGGAGTACATAAGGGAAATCATGAGAAT
>NW_005054409.1:1813543-1903807 GCF_000277835.1 Geospiza fortis
TGGGACCTTCATATTCATGACAGATTTAACAGAAGGCAGCAAAGGCTAAAGGAAGAAAAGAAAGAACTCAACCCACCAGGCACCAAATTTAAACTAAACTAAACTCTGGTGAACCCTGTCAGGGAATCTGTGCTCAAAAAGGAAATTAGGGAACCCAAGGTCTCAGGGGCTCTTGACATGAGGAGGAAGAACAGGTATTTATGATACTGCAAACGCCTCTACATGAAAACTGCAGTCTAGCAGAAGTGACTTTCTGACAGCACCACTTGGAAGGAAATGTATTTGCTTTAATTTGTGCAGTGCAACCTCCTCCACACTCAAACCACAGAAGCTCTGAGCCCACATCAACTTTATGAACAGGAAACAGTGTTTTAGTTTAAGAATGTTAAATTTTTTTGGCTTAGAAAATTGTTGCTTCAGTCTTTATTATAACCAAGATGAAAGTTATCACATATGCATAGTATGTAAACTGAGAAGAGTTTGCATATATGAGTACCTTAATATTGGACCAATGTGTTGACACTAGGAGATGATTGAAAGAATAACTTAATGTTTTCTGGAAGGTCTGAAATGCAAATCTTTCAAATCAACAAGATCAAGATGAACAGTGAGCTTAGACTTGAATGCTTGCTAGGTTTTCTAATACAGTTCTTTCTCACTTTAGGAGAGTTTTAATTTGGCATCCCTGAAGATTATGATGACTATTTCACATATCTACTAACTAAAGGCACAGGGACCATAACTGACTTTCCAGCTTGGCCTCTTGTATAAAGCAAGCAAAAAGACCTCCCTGTATTAATGCTCACTTCAAGACTAACAGTTTAGCACTAAGAATTTAGGGAACTTTTCACTGGGTTAAAACAAAAGCTCCTGTAGCCCATGCCTGTCATTATTCAGTCTCTGACAGAAGTCATCTGTGCACACCTAAGGAAGCATAGTTATAACAGTGCAAGAGATCCCCCTCAGCAAAAACAAGTTGTTGCTTTCATGTGTTGTTAAGAAGTCAAACCTCAATGGAAAGGCAAACTCTGAATTCTGGGAGAGAAAATTCGTTTTGCAAGGCAAACTTCTCTGCAAATAATAAAGATGGCATTGTGGGATCTCAGACACATTTTGCCTTCCTCCTATGCATTGCAGAGAGAAGAGTGTCTCTTTTTGGAACAGAAACAGAGCAGACTCTTGTGGAAATAAATGAGGGAGGACGACTTGGCAAGGACCAGAGAAAAAACCAGCAGCACCATGTTTTCCTCTCTCGCTGACATTGCACCTTGCTTGAGTTCAGTTACAGAGCAGGCTATGAATAAAATTCTGACTAAAATTCCAGTCCTGTGAGAAATATAGATAAAACAGCCTGAACTGCTGGACTCCCGCCCTAGACATTTAGGTGAGATTCTTTTAATGAAACAGTCAGAACAGTCAGATTACATGGTCGGGCATATGATCTGCTTATTTAAAGGCCCTTTTATAGTCACTTTATTTAAATTTTTAAAAAAAACACAACAATTTTTGAATATTATTTTCTCTTCCTAGATGTTTTAGATGTCTAAAACAGATCAGTTGAATCCCTCCTTAAAAGTGTAATTCTTGTTTTTTATAATGAAATATGACATTCCAAAGATGTAGACCTCCACACTGTGGCTGCAGATTATGTCTGCTGAGATAAATCCCACCCTCAAATGTTTTTTTTTCCCTTGTTTTGTATGAAAAATGAGGCTGTGGAATGAAATGACCAAAAGAAGCACCAATTCCTTAGTAGTCGCAGAAATGGTGAAAAGTCACATTTCTGAAGTCACTACAAAAGTCACTACAAATACTTCTCTCTCCCCCGGTCCCCTAAAGTTCACAAGCTTTTTCTGAAAAAGCAAGATTATCTCGTAGAAGGGGCAATGGTGAGAGACTGCTTGTTCTTCCAGATATCTGAGTGGGAGTCAAGACAGTTTTGGTCTTTTAGAGGGACATGAGGCAAATTAAATATTACTTTCATTGTTGGTATTAATCAGAAGCCAAAGGCTCCAACAGAAATCTATTCATTTGCCTTGAAGTGGAAAGAATGACTTGCCTGCTTAGCAAAGGTTTTTATGTGGTGTAAGTCTGAAGTGTCTGAGATGAGCTGCAAGTATTTGGTTAACTGTGAGGAGTTCTCAGGAAAGCTAAATGATACTAGAGACCCAGAGGCAAAATAATTAACATAGTTGTGTAACCAGCTAAGCCTTCGCAGTTGCTCTCCACACACTTGGTTGGGCTGGAGACGCACACGACCCCAAGGGCTTGGGGCACAAGGTTCTCAGCCTGCAGACAGCAGGAGGTTTGTGGGCAAGAGTGAGGAGATCACTGCCTACGTGCCAGGCACCAATCCAGATCCTCCCTACAGGCCCAAAGGTCCTCTGACACATTGCAATTTTACTCCAGAAGAATGTGCCTGAGCTGAGAAAATAACAGTGTTTTGTAATTTCAGGTATTCTTGCCTGCTGCCGCTCTGAAAAAGTCAGCAAGGGTCTTAGAAGTTTAAGAGGACCACCCCCTAAAGATGCAGGAGGCAAAAAGGAGCTTGCTATGAAATCTGTCCATACTCTGGAGGCTCTTGGAAAATTTCAGGGAGGAAAGTGGCTTAGAGACATCAGAAGGATGTTGTTAAACTCTGTTCCTGGGTTCTGGAGTGGAATGGGAGGATTAAACAAACAGAGGAAGAGCTCCAGGCCCTAAAGCATGGCTGACAGTCAGCAATGAGGACAAGAGCCTTGGAAAAGTGATCTCTGATCACCAGACAATGCCAAGCTCCTTCCCTCCATCTCAGGAGAAGGGAAGTGAATTGATCCTGGTACCAAGTGAGGTTGAGCAGGGGCCAGGAAAATGCCATAATGAATCTTCTCGTTGTGGAAATGCCCCCCAGCCTGAGGTTTAGCCAAGGCTGCTGTCTCCAGCTGCTTTGCCAGAGAAGACCAAGCCCTAGTGAAGAGCAATGAACAGAGAGGATAAAGTGTTATCAGTAACTGTTTACACAGGAAAGGCTTTGAACCAATTTGTTTCTGTTGCAGTAATCAGCTTAGGAAGCACTGTGACCCTTGAAGGAGTTTTTATTGATCATAGCAGAATAGGCCATTAATAGAGAAGAAATTATCAGAGAAAAAGACATTTCTGCCATTCTCAATGATGTTTTCATCAAAGCCCTTTTCACCAGCAATAGCTCTTTCTTTTACTTATACTCTATTTCATTTTCAAACCAATGCTATTTTCTTCACCTAAGTCCTTTACTTTGATAGAAACTAAACATTTCCTTTAATGAGCATAAGAGATAATAATGTTAAGCATTAGTTGGAACCATAATGCGACAAAAACTCCATGCCATTTAAAACCACTTAATGCGCAGGCTGACGTTTGTCATCTCACTAAAGAGCACAAGATTAGAGGTGCTACAACTTAGAAAGAAAGCATTATCCCACTGATGAGATACTACTTTCCTTTGTACTAATCATGCAGCCTAAAATATGTCTTTGTATCTATTTGTTATGTTAAAAACCCTAACAGAATATTCCTGTAATAGGTGACAAAGAAAAAAAAAACAATCCTAGGACTCTGTTTTTTTTTTTCAGGAGCATTACTTTGGCTCTTTCCAGAGGCAATGAATGTTTCATGGCTTGATGGCCAGTTCAGCAGACTGGAAGATCTCTCAGACTGAGAAGTGTGCCAGTTTCAGACCTCTAGAGAAGGCATAGATACACCAGCCTGAGACTCACAGTTTTCCAAATCCAATCAGCAGTCTCAGGTTCACCACAGCTGTGGCCAGACCAGATTGTAAGCAAAGCTGCATCAAGCTCAGGGTGTAAGAAATTAATTGGGATGAAAGAACTTTGGTGTCAGTCATTAGCTAAAGCAGAAATGAACTTAAAGGGTAAAAATAAATATTTAGGCTAGACGGTAGGGGAAAATGTTCTTATCATAAAGATACTGAGGCACAGGGACATGATGTCAGGGAGAATTGTGTAGTCTTTACCATCACAAGATTTCAAGAAAAAGTAACCTTTTCTCCAGAAGTGACACAATAATACTGACTCTGCTTTGGGGCAGGAGATTGAATTGTCTCTTCTGGCTTTATTTATGTTGCACGACCCCTATATTTCCTGTATTTACAAGCTATCTCTGTCCTTGGAGCTTGTAACAGTGCAGTTACACTGATTTACACTAGTTGGGGGATTGGGACACGTTCATGCCTCATGTTCTCATGCCAGCAGCTCCTCAGCAGCTTCCTACTGGTGATGGCCAAGCTCAGAGTGAGCAGCCACTCTCAGGGAGAGGGGCAAGTGAGATGTTTTATGTTTTATTACAGTGCAAAGACTTTGCTGCAAAGTCCTCTTTACTGCTTGAGTAAAAGTAAGGGAAGGAAGGAGCTGACTTTGAAAACCCAAAACTGCAGATGTTATTATCTGTTGAAGCCATTAAATGATGGAAGTGCAGCACCGCTGACAAATTGAACAGCACTTCCAGTTGCTGTAACGTAGACCAGCTCCACTGTTTCTCATTAGTTTATCACAATCTAGTATTTGACCCACTGAATTCTGAATTAAATTTTTATTACATTTGTGAACTATTTATACAGTATGAAAAATCAATATGTTTTTGTTGTTCACCTGATTTAGGACAGATAAAAGGAATATTTCAGTATTCTCTAGGGTCAATGCAGAGAGGCCTTGAATGATGAAAGATACAGTCTCTTTTGAATGGAAGGAAAACTTCAGGATAGAAAAATAAGAGTGTAATGTACATGACATATCTTTCCAATCCATGACATGAATATTTTTTCAAAAACTCATGATGAAACATAGTGTCCTTTTAGAAGACCACATCTAATTCTTTATCTCTCTTTAAGAAAGAATTATTAATTTGGAAAAATTTTTCTTTCTGAATTTCTTTGCATTTTGCATGAGCCATAAAACCTCAAAGGAGTTATTTGAATTTCAATGCCATCTCACACTTTTATTAAAATATACTATAACCCTGCTTCAGTAATTAACATGAAGATAGGACTCTTAGTCTAAAAAATGAAATCTCTCTGTTATTTCATATTTTCCCTAAGTATGCTTTTGATTAAATAATTACAGAACAGCAGTGTTAACAATTTGTCTGTGATAGAGGGCATGTCACAAATTTCCTACTCATGTTCCTGCAGTTTATGCTTTTGCTGATGTGCTTTATGAGTATTTATTAAAGATGAAGCCTTGAGTTAATAACATAAACTACCTACTAGTTTCATAATCATCACTGCAGTGCAGAAAGCTTCAGAGTTACGGTAGTTCTGCATTGACGACGTCAACAGATTTACTGCATTCATTTCCTTATGCAAATATTCCAAAAACATACATAAGTTTATAACCTTCTGTAGCATGCTGCCTACACATGAGGGTATCAAAGCCTGTGAACACGCAGAGTAGACTTTAAAGTTGACAGCACAAGCCATGCTGCTCCTTCCTTTCTTCTTTCTCTGTTGTCCTAATATTAGATCTCATTTAATGCTTTGTTCTGCAGGCACACAGGGACTTCTGCACAGCCCCTACGGTAAGAGGGGAGACTGCTCGTGGTCTTTACATGATGTGTCTGTCTTTGCTGAAGTCACTCATAAGGAGTCTACATGTGAACTGAGCAGAGACTTGTGATCCCTTCTTGCCCTGCACATTCACGTGATTTGCCCCCGCATGGCAGAGCTTGCCTCTCTCTTGCAGAACAACCTTGTTTGCTCCTGCAATTTGTCCATTTTCCCCTCTCTTTCCCAAGAGGAGTGTGATGCTCCCTGCTCTGACTGCCTCTGCTGCACCTCACCATGAGAGATTTGCAAAATGCAGACCCTGGGATAGGAGCCCTGAATTATGTTCAGGTCACTGAGAGAAGAGGGTTAGAAGGGACCCTGAAACCCATGATCTTGATCTTCCTTTGCTATTACCCAAATCAAGATCAATTTTATTTATGTACAGTCTAACTCACGTCTTGGGTAACTTTTTTTTTGGTGACAGGAACTTCCTCGATTTCCCAGTAGTTTATTCTGTCTTTCCCATTCCTTACAATTAAAAGCTTTTCCTGAGGTCTAGTCTTCTGTGTGACAGTTTAAGCCTTTTACTTACCTGTGACAAATCTATTTGTTCCACACAATTCTCCATGTTGATATTCTGTGCACTCCAAGAGATTTATAGTCTTTCTTAAAACATAATTCTCAAAACTGGGCACCATGCTCTGAAAGTGGCCCTGCTAGTGTTGAGTAGAGATTAATGTTTACATTCTGTATCTTGAAGACATTATTCCTGTTAATTAATCCTAGTAGAAAATTTCCTTTTTCCACAGCAATATGATACCATGGTGTTGAGTCATGTTCTGCTTCTGAGCTTCCATAGCCTTAAACCTATTCCTGTTGCACTGCTACATGGCCTGCGGCTCATTTCCTGTATTTGTGGTAACATCTTTGTGAATAATTTTATGATGCCTGTTTTCCTCCAAGGATTATTTTGGAAGCCAAAAACTGACAATATTAATGTGTAACTGAGCCGAAAAAAAAAATTACTTTTTAGAACTTGGAAGACATGATGATCAAGTAAGCTATCAATAACTATCTGTCTGCTTATCTGGCAAACAGATAATCAATCCACATCAAAATAATGTAAAAACTAATACATAATAATAGTCAGCAATCAGCAATAAATTTTAGATCAATTGTTTTGGTCAGGTACAGTCCGGACCACTTTCATTGAACACTGCATAGAACTATGCATAATTTTGCATAAAAATATGTCTTAATTAAACACGGGGAGTATCTGGAATCAATACAGATGGAGAATGCACTCACATTAATCTTATTGAAAGAATTTAAATTTTATTTTAGGAGAAGAGCAGTACAGAGAGTTCCAGTCACATCTTGAACTCCTTCTACTACTGCTATCATGGAAGTTTTGCTTGAGAAAGGACTATAGGATGCAAGACCTTCATTTCAAGTGAGGTTTTGTTATTAATAAATAAGCATAGGTGAATTAATACATGCAAAATAATTGTGACATGGATAATAATGGAAATAGCTAGAAAAAATATTGGATGGATTAGCACACTTAATTGGTCTTAGGTTGCCTAATGAACAATTAGCCTCGTGTTTAATCCCTCTCAATCCATTAGTCTTTGCTGCTCTTAGTCTCTAAAGATAAACATGGATCATTCCAAATGTGCTTTTATTTTTGAACACTACTTATATTAGTATTTAATTATAATCATTGGCATGGAAACTATCTCATAAATGAGAATGGACAAAAATGGGACATGCTAGAAGACCTATTACCTAGCACTTTAAAAAAAGTGTTGCAAAAAATTGCAGCACTCTAAAATACTAGTGAGATAAGTCCTGTTGATTAAATAGAGATTAATCTACCTGGAAACTGTTTTTTAAGGCCTTGGGAACACACTGTTGGCCATTCAATAAGTGCCACTACAATGCCAGGCCATGCTGACCATGATCAGACAGTGTATCTTAGGTACTGGATTTATTTAGTAAGGTCTAGGTTCAAGAGCCAACATATCAGATGAGTTTTTGGGGTTGTCTATACTACAAGTGGAGAGAAAAAAACCATCAAGATGCATTCGTGGGTTGCCTGAGTATTCCTCTCTGTGTCTCCCTACCGCAGATGGTAAAACATTTCTGTCTCATGTGGACACGAATCTTCCCTTTCACCCAGTGCATCCCAGGAATGATTATTTAGCTGTCCAACGTGACCAAGTTAGGCAGAGAAAAGGGACTTCTCTCGCCCATAATGGTGGCTTGTGCTATGGCAGAGTCAGGCCAGTTAAATCTTCAAAGCAGCTGTTTACCTGTTCAGGGAGAATTCAAGGCTTGGAAGTTAATGGTCAGGAAAAAGTGAGTTGGACTGGATGTGTTTTAATTCACTGAGGTATATTAAAACAGCATGTTGATTAATTTGAAGGCAAGGGAACATTTTTTTTGGAATATTAAGGTGCTCCATGAATTACTACAGATACACGAGCTTTTTATTTTTTCCTTCCTGACTTTTTCTTTTTTTCTTTTTCTTTCTCTTTTTCTTTCTCTTTTTCTTTTTCTTCTTTTTCTTTTCCTTTTTCTTTTTTCTTTTTCTGTAGGTTTTTTTTTAGTGGTAGCTAATACTCTCCTATGCATGAACCTAACAGATATAAAGGGTTCACTAAGGAGCCTTTTGGAGCAGGTACCTGTGGCAGCTTCATTAGGACCTCTCTGACATTATCCATGTCCTGGACATTTTGGGAAATATGCTAGGCCAGGGAAAAGTTTGAGTCTTAATAAAAGAAGAGAAATTAAACAAGTGAGGCACAAAGTGTGTCTAGGAGTCATGAAGTTCTGGATTCTTGCCTGATGCCACATTCATCAGGCTTCATGTAGATGAACTCTGTATGGATTGGCCAGCAGCAAGGTTGAACATCTCATTTGAGACCTCCTGGCTCTGTGATTATGAGCCTGAAGCCTGAGCAGCTTCTGCCTTTCCATGGGCCTACAGCTGGAATACCCAAATGAGTACCCGCCACACATCTGTATCCACCACTCTGCAATATTCATCAGCATATTTCATGCTTGGAGTTGGTTTGGAGGCTTCCCCTCCTGCACATGACACATGGTAGATAATGGAGCAGCCAAGCATCTCCTCTCTTTAGCTAAGAGAAGCCATGGCCCACACAGACCCTTCTGGCAAAAACAAAGCAACAAGTTGTTCAAACTGCCTTAAAATTTTTTTTCTTCTGAAATATTAATGTGGATGTGAGGGCTTACAGTTACTTGGTTGGAGGTGGATGTGGTTGCAAACTAGGAATGACCACAAAGGGTCAAGAAAAAAATATACCAAATTGAAATGTGACAGGACAAGGGCATCACTATGGCTCTGTGCAGCTCCTGGGGGTTCTTTGGGCAAAATGCTGGCTGGAGGGAGGCTTGGAAAGCAGAAGAAAGAAATGGTACAAAACATTTCTTTGAGAAATGCTGTATTCAAGACAAGGGAAGTCAAGCTCTTCATTGTCTGTACTCATCTTTTGGTTATGGGTCCACACGAGCTACTGGAGAAGGCAAAAAGGAAAACAGCAAGAAAAACAAGCTACTTAAAAAAGCAAATGTCAAAAGAAAACCAGTTATTTCACTGAGTCAGGAGGAGATGACTGAGGGGAACATTACCTAAATGAGCATTAAACAGCCAAAATCTAATCCCTTTGCAATATAAAAGGCTGGAATGGAAAAGAAAATACTGAGTTGCTTCAAATTTCCATAGCAGAGAGGATAAGAGTGATAGGCTTGGTTGCAAAAAGTGGGATTCAGTTAAACTTTTGGAGACCTTCTGTCCGTAAGAGCAGTGAAGCACTTAAGACATATGCTTTTGCAAGAGGCTGTGAAATGTCTGTCATTGCAGATTTTAAGGAAATCATTCAGCAAGTATCAGTTAATAAAGACTTAAGGACAGTTTATGCAATCTTTGGAGGGGGGAGATGGATCAGATGAGGTCCTTACTGGTGTCATTATCTGTGGAACTATAAATGCAGCGTTCAGGCAACGGGAACACTGTGTACAATCTTTGAAAATGAAGAATCTTACATAAAAAGGGCTTCTTTCCATCCATTTCTACCCTAATGGACACTGCACTCTCTCAGGATAAGTTCTAATTGGAACCTTGTGCCCTCGCCAGGAAATCACAGGACTAAGAAACCCTATTACTCTGCAGCTGCTCCCTGGACATTGATTTAAGGTAGTTAAGTCTAAGTGGAATTATTTGTCTGCTTCTTTCCTTAGAAAAAATGTGAAATACACAGGCAGATAAGCAGAAGTAATGTAAGACTCGACTTCATCTTACCTACTGGCCAAAATACCTACATTTTAGGAAGTGAAGCATCTCTCAGGGATAAGCATCCAACAGGGCACAGCTGGGTCAAACCCCTCCTTGCTACTGCAAGCTTCAATTTACATTCTACCCTTTGGCCAAAAACCTGATATACTAATTAAATCTCAGCTCCCAGGACCTGGTGTTACTTCCAGACTAAACTCATCCTTTCTCCATGCTGAATAATGCCACTAGGAATATGTTTATCTGAGCTTGATACTCAAGGTATTAGCATTAATCACTAAACTTTGTCCTGGATATCTGCTTCTGGGAAAAAAAATCTTGTTTAGATGACTGATATTATTGAGAATTTCATAATCCTTAGAAATCTCAAAAATGTCGATGACACAATAAAACTAAAGCATCAAATCTTATTCCTCAGAACCCTCTAATGCTGTTGAAGTGTCTGATATTTCTTTCAGTCTCTGAAACTGTTAAAATAGAAACACCTTTCCCACATTTTCCTTCTCTGCCTTTAACAAATGATGGTTCTTTTAACCTCCTTCTCCCCTCTTTGTTTGCTCAGAGGATCAAAGCCTTTTTATTTATTTCTTTTTCCTCCCAAGCAGTTTCTGGAGTGTTGAAAAAGCACCACCAGTATACTGAGTTTACATTACAAACAAGTTAAAATTCCCAGCCTGTCAGAGCTTTTCTCCTAGGATACCAAGGAAAGCAAAGTTCAGCTAAACTGCACAATTATTCGGAGATCACTTCTGAGTGAAGAAGCAAAGATTGCTTTAAGCAGAGCTATTCTCTTCTTAGAGATTTAAAGTCCACTTCAGAAAGGAAAGTTATTATCCTCTGAAAATTATCTGATTTTATTTGTATTCCTGGAGCGACTCCATTAAGTCATGCTCCCTTTTCACCCATAAAATCATCTTAATGAAGCAGCTGTGGGATTTGCCATATGTAAATTCCCCTTTATAACAGCTACAGAGACAAGTGAATGGATGAAAAAGACATGGGCTGCACGTTGCTTTTGTTGGAACAGCAGTGGGGTTTGTTCTGCTTTTAAGACCTGAGGTAGACAGTTTATTTCTTTTCTTGGTTATGAAGCAAATGCCCTTTTTTTTTTTTTTTTAAGGTAAGTGCATTTTGTAATAATGGTGTGATAAAGAAGCTTGAGCTGTATGGTTTAGGAGTGTTTGGCTAAAACAGACTTGAGTGCTTGTCTACCATTCCCACGCTCCTTTTCCTCAACTTCTGAGAGCAAAGACTTGCCTGATAACTCAACCTCATCATCAGTCAGTGCAGGATGAGCCTGCACCTGTTTAATAAAACACATTGTCTGCTTGATCTCTGATACTGTCAGGGCTCTTCTAAAGCCATGGTGGCTGCAAGGAACAAAATGAGCAGCACAATTAAGAGATCCCAAGGGAGCACAGTAAAACACTTACAAGATAGATTTAGCAAGTATACTTTAGTGTCCTCTTAGAGGGCTTGGAAAATATCTAAGATTCTTATAAACTTTGCAGATTTTCTAGTAAAATATTATTTTACGGGCAAGTATTTCATAATAAGGAAAACAAGAAACTTAATAGTCTCTATGCAAATAATGCACTGTAATGTCTATTAGGTGTTGTAAGGTATCCTTTTCACATGATTTTGCCAAAGTTTAATCCAATATTACTACATTGATGCCCCATGTGGGTGGTTTTCTCCCCTGCTTTTTGCGAGGCAGAGTTAAATAAAATGTAAAATAAATATGTTACGAGGTAAAATCAAGACAATTTGTGGTATTACAGAAACATCTGGAAGTTTTACAGAGGAACCAAATGCAGTTTCAGTTGACATACAGTGAAGATGTCTTTCTGACTGACTAAAGTTTTGTTAAAATGTCATTTAAAATCTGTGATAAAAAGCAAAGAAGTCCATAGTCATATTCTTGACTAGTGACACTGAACAATCAAATACACACATAATCTCACCAAAAATTTTAAGAGAGTTTTTGAAAACTTTTTGATTTTTTACGACACGACCAATTATATTTTTGCATAAAAATAGCAATTTTTAAATGGTCTTGCAGAGAAATATAATTTTTGGCATTTCTTAGCCATGTGACCTGATCCATACATACTCTTTTAATACCTCACACTGAACCCTAAATGTCTTACTGCACAATATTTTTATCTTTTTCTTTTCCTCCATCTTTTTGTCTATTTATCTGCTTTCTCTTGTCATGAAAATACAGATAAATAAAAGGGAAAAATTAATCATTCTATGAGTTCTGGAAATCTCCCCAAAATTTTCTTCTTGACTTTTATCACATTT
The DNA here is from genome assembly GCF_000277835.1 of Geospiza fortis. Taxonomy (NCBI): domain Eukaryota; kingdom Metazoa; phylum Chordata; class Aves; order Passeriformes; family Thraupidae; genus Geospiza; species Geospiza fortis. The sequence continues at coordinate 1,825,687 of NW_005054409.1, forward strand.
CTTGCTATGTGAGTCTAACAGTAGGGCAGCCAATTTCTGCTAAGCATTACAAATGTAATATTTTTAAACACTAGCAGAACATGTCTTCTCATGCTTTCCTGGCAACTTCTTCACTAGATGATGCAATCAATGTGAATTTAATTAGTAATAACAATATAATGCATAATGATTATAAAGCAATACAGAATTTGCAAGGCAGTAAGTACTGGATCCAAAAATACCTCAGACAAAAACCTCTTCCAAAACACACATGTGGAAATGTTCCCTCAAGCACAGCTGCAGGTGCCCCATCGTGGAGGCCTGGCACACACAAGCTGGGGACAGTTTGGGATCCAGGGAGACTTAATCACAGCTATGTTATGGAAAACAACCATCCTGATGTACAGGTGGGCTGTACTTTAACAGCTCAAGGTCAAAAAGGTCAGTACTGATCTAGGATGCTCTCAGAGAACCCCAGAGTAGCTTCCTTCAGGGCTTCTTTCCTCACCAGGGAGGAGGAGTGTATTTAACCTGCATTCCTAAAACAGAGACGATTTCTGTAGCCCTGCTATTACACGTCTGTGGAGCAGGGAGTCACACCACTTATGAAAAATTATTTAGGAGCTTTTAGGGCTGAAAAAATTTAGGAATATATTTGGGGATAAATTTTAGGAATTTAGGTATGGAACAATATTTTGAAGGATTTTCAAACCCTCTTCCACTTGTGTGCCATCCTACACCTCACCATTAGTTTGACTACACAGTGTTCAAAGCCTGTTGCAAGCCATTAATGTCCCTTTAGTCTTAGATTTGGCATCTGACACATTAATTTTGCTGGAAGCAGTTTAGAATCTCTCAATATAATCAGACAGCCCCTTGTTGCCCACTTATCTCAACCAGCTTCTCTGTAGGGCTCATCCCAGAGAAGAATCCCACTGCTGCTGAATCCCAGCCCCGGTGAGCTGCCTGCAGCATCCTCCTTCCCAGGGCACAGGGCAGGGGCTCTGTCAGCTCAGCAGTGTGTCCTTTGGAGGACCAGCACCACAACCCACAGGGGATGAGGCTCTGCAGAGCCCCAGCTCATGCAGTTGTGTGTCCCTTCTCCAGTGCACCATTCAGGTAACACAAAAATGGTCCCTGGTTTGTGTCTGGGCTCGTTAGTGGAGCCTTTCACGGGACTGGAAAGCTAATGTATGTTTTGCTGTATTTCTCAGCTGAAGTTGCTGTCAGTCTCTACATTCTGCACATTTTCTCTCTTTCACCAGCATGTCATGTTCTAGACAAAGGTTTTTCTCAGTTTTCAGGTTCCCTTCAGCTCTTTCCTCCTGGCAAGACCAGGCCCCAGTTCCTCCTCTGAATCAGTGGGAGATGACTTTTCTGTACCTCCCACACCCTTTGATACTCTTTTCTTTTCTTTCTTTTTTTTTTTGTCAATCCCTTCTTCCAGCCTTTGTCAGTGCTTTTCCTCTGATGTCCTGCCAGTCCCAATCCTTTCATTTTGCTTCCCTATTTTATTCTTCCCTTTGTTCTCTCCTCAAGCATTTCTCATTTTCTCAAGAGCATTTTTGTTTCTTCTCACTGGCATACTCTACCTCAACTACTGAGCAACCTTTCTTTCAGGTACCCTGTTCCTTAAAGGGTACTCTAAACTAACATGTTCACCCTTCTTCACATGAAAAACCAATTATCCCATGATTTCTCCTACTACAGTTCTCTCCTATGAATTTGCTGGCTTTGTGGTCTCCCACTTAGCTTTTGACTTAATTCTCTCTTGTGCAGACTTGCTTGGTTTTCCTCTGGAATCTGACAATGTCTCCATTGACTTTACCATCTTCATCTGCCTTAAAATCTCTTCTTCCCACAACTGGCTTATCATTTAATTTACTTCTCTTCCAGCTTGAATAGTCATTTGAGTATCTCTACTGATAATTTTTTTCCTTTTCTATCAAGCAATTCGCTTCTCTTTATTTTTCCCATTTTGTCTTGTACAGAGATATTTTCCTCAATCTTTTTTTTTATGTTTCACAACTGTTTTTCTCTCTTCTATTCACTTTTCTAACAGAGAATTTCAAGGTCTGACAGCACCCACCAAAAGCCCAAGTTCCCATTTCATCTGTGAAGGGTTTATCAGCGATTCCCTCTCTCCGCACCTTGCTTGATGCATATTTGATCTCATTTTTATACTTGGTGATCATGCTGAATCCCTTTGGATGCACTGGGAAAGTGACTTTGAAGGTCAGGGTCATCAGTGCTATCAAGTTCAAGCCCCTTGCCAGACTTTAAAGTGTTCTGAAGGAAGGCTGCCTCAGTAACTGGGGTTAAGGCCACGCTTTTCATGTGGGTCTTAGACAGTTTGGAAAAGCTGCTAACCTGACTCTTACATTTTTGGGAAAGCCTGTTGATTTACATGAGGAGCTCAGATGTTCCTACACAAGCAGTATCACTGTTGACTGCAAATACTCCCATAATCTCAACACAGCTTTGAAAATGAGCATAATAATTGCTCCAACTGCATCATCTTATATTTGAGAGGACAAATATCAGATAAAAGCAATATAGTTCTACAGCCATTTTTTAAAAATAATTTGCTGTAGCTCTTGTAACTTCTTTTTGGCTTTGATAGGTTCACAGTTATTTACTCCCCATGAAAATTTACTGCATTACTCTCAAAAGGCAGCTGGAAGCAAGACAGTATATTTCTTGCAGTATTTTTTAAAATCTGCACATCCCTGAAATTAATGTCTGAAAACCTCTTAAGACAATAGATAAACCAGCAAATCCACTGAGATCACATATGGCATTCTGGGCTTACCTGAAGAAAGACACCTGAAGAAATTGCAGTAATCTGCAATAGTTGAAGCACTCCTAACAATGAACTGTGGTTTTATCCCAGTGGAAACACCTGACAATTGCATTGAGGCTATTCCCAGGCAGCACTGTGCCTTGGAGGAATTTTTTTTTGTCATTTTACTCTTACTGCTAAATTAAACTCAGGATTTTCAGTCAGTCTTTATTTTCACAAAATGAAATGTGTTCCAAGTTTTTTTTCTGACAGTTTAAGGCTGGATTATCAGCTAGAATTCATAGCAAGAAGCAGTCACAGGAGGAGACTTAGGAGGATGGTACCACTGAAGGATTCTGCCCTCCTTTCCTGCCACCTTTGGACACCAGGTCCACCAGGGTTTTGCTCTGCAGGGGCAGGGTGGTGATTCTCCCTCTGGTCACCCCGTTTTGTTGGCTGTGGATACCCCTCCATTACAAATGCAACCCACTCAGGGATTAAAGCACAGACTTATTCTCCATACTAGGAGAGAGCAAGAGGACAATTTTCTCTTTAACTCTCTGACCTGGACTAAGTTCTTGATTAAGCTTTAAACCAGCTCTCAGTTTTTTATACCAATAAGCAGAAAAAATGCCCCAACAGTGAATGCTACACCATCTTCACAAGAGTTTATGTAGCTTGCCATAGTTATATACATTCCCACATAGACAGTAATGCTGTCTGATCCTGGAGAGTGTCAAACACTTTGGTGGTGTTCTGTGACATCCTGAGACTGACTTTAGCAATGACAAAAATTCATATTAACTGATCAATAACTATAGTACAACAAGCTGGAACAAACAAGGCACAACAATCCTGATAAAACTTTATAGGACTTTGGAGATGGGTTTCAAAAACTGATCAGAGAATGAAGTCCCTTCAGTAGGATGTTGTTGGCAAATTTAACAGCCTCATAGACAGGATCTCACACCCTGGAAATCTTGAGGCTGAATTCTCAAATTGCACTGCTAAACCAGACTTTTGGTGGGTGCACAACTCATGCACCCACCTAATTCTTGTAGGCAAATAGAGAATTTAGCTCATGGCTTGAAAGGTAAAATTGTAAATTGACCCCATAACGTTGCAGAAGCAACATTAGAACCAGGTCTTTAATGTCTTACAGTATTCCATACAGGACTCTGTGAGCCACGGGACAACTTATGTTCTGTAGGACACTGCCATGGGCAAGTTGTGTTCACAAAGAACATCCAAATTGTTCTTTCTTTAATGTCACTACATGTCCCTACGCTGCCTTCGTTTCCAAATTCAGCTCCACTTATGTAACACAGACCACTGAACTGAATGATAGCATTGTTTGTAATGTATTTCTTTTATTTTGGCTTTCCAGTCTGATTTAGTACTTTGCTTTGTCACATTTATTTAACTGTAAAAACATTATGTGAATCCAGAAAGATACTTTATCCCTGCATCTTGCTTTAGATCCAGTCTTTCAGTGATAAAATTAGAATCTTACTCCTAGACAAGGTGTCAACATTTGCCAAAAAAAACTTTATTCCTTTATTTGTAGAAGCTTATAAGTAGGTCATCAACACAAGTAACCCAGGCAAACATCAACACTGATTAGGAAAGCATCTTGGCTCCAGGATGAAAGTCTAGTTTTAATGTACTTGATACCAATGCCATTTTACTTGTCTTCAAGTTATAGAGCAGTAAAGCAACCAATATTTTTTTCTATTTTGGAGTGTGTTATATATTTTATATATAATGGAGAGCTCTAGAGATATTGAGAGTAGTGGAGAGCAGTATTCTTAAAACAAACCCCTAAGAAACAAACAAACAAACAAACAAACAAACAAGGAAAAACTCACTGAAATTAAAGTATGAAATATTCTAGTAGGGGAAGATTAGCTTGCATTGCTCTTCAAATAATCGATTCATTAAGAAGGATTTGCATGAATTGTTACTGATTTCACTCAAAAGATAAACATTACAGAAGTATAATTTTTCTACTACCTTAACTATGAATAAAATTAGCTTAATGTGCAATTTTTCCCAATACAACTGGAGTAGTTACCTTTTCTTATAATACATTTATCAACATAAATAATAGCAGAAGAATTTATCATGATTTAGATGCATTTCAACAAAATGCAAAACATATTTTTTCTAAAATATACATTTGATCAGGTGGGTTGTGTGATTTTCAAATTGTTTTCATGAATATTTAATCAACATGAGACATATACTTATGCAAGCTGAAATAGGTACCAGTCTCTTCCCAGGCTGTTCTGTTTCACAGTATTCCAATTTGATGTTTTTCAAAGCTGATTTAACTAATTAAAAAAACCACCACCACGAACAAAAAGAACTAACATCATCTTCAGCAGGTGGCATAAACTGAGAAGCCAAAGAACTCCCAAACTACCAGCAAATCCTTAGTTCAGTTCAATGCAGTATTGGTGAGATGCCTGCCTAGTTTTTTATCAATTGCTTGAGTTTAATCAAGATTGCTGAAATACACAGATGTGTACATAAAATGATCCATTGAATCTCTGTGATAACATGAGGGGATAAAGCCCCCAAAATCCAACTCTCCCCCCAAAATCCTACCTCTACCCTGGCACAGAGATACACTTTCTCATGCCCACATGTGTGGCTGGCACACGCACAGATGGAAAGTATGTACCCACACACCTACAGAGGGTTAGATAAACCCTGTCTGGGAATAAAAAACACATTCCTATGGATCTGGACATGTAAAACATCCACATGAATCCAAGCAAACACATAAGCACAGATACACACACCTGCACACCCAGAGACATGGGCAAGGCACATCCACAGGCACAGACAGCTCCAGAAGCACACACACCCCTGCACAGCTGGCTGTGTACTCACATGGACACACAGATTGTATATCTGAGGAAGAGTTACAATGGCTATATCATCCCTGCTAATCTCTCCTTCCTTTTTGAAATAATCCAATTTTAGGATCCTGGAGCAAGCCAGGTCCCTGCAGAGGAGATATTCCCAGAGGAGCAAAGCACTTCCAATTTCTTTAAGGTTCCCCACCTCTCTCTCCCTCTCTCCCAGCAGCAGATCCAGGGAGATGAGCTGGGTATTCAGCACAGCTTTCCCAGCTGCTGGCTTGGCACTTTTCACCCCAGGATAAGGAAGGGCATAGGATGGTAAGCTTAAGATCTCATCCCTTCACCCCCAAAGACTGTGGGAGCAAGAACCTCTGGACAACATCTGGACACAGCTCCTTTCTGTACACTGCCCCAACCCCCCCAGCTGTCGACCACAGGGGTGCCTCTAGACCCTACCCTTCCTCTGCAAGTGTGAATGCCCTTGTTCCCCTCCTGCTCCCCCTTCCCCGTTTCTCCTGCCCCCTGAATCCCGTCAGGAAACATCTTTGCATTTTGCCGCTCTAAACTTTTTCCTGGCTGCTCAACCCGCAACCCCCGGGGCAGCGGCTGCGTCTGGTCCAGAGGGCAGAATGGGGCGGGGGTGGGCTGCAGGGACCCGGGATGCAGGGATGCAGGCTGCAGGGTGTGGGATGCAGGGAGTGGGATGCGAGCATTGAGATGCAGGATACGGGGATGTGAGGACCGGGATGCGCGAATTCGAGACGCAGGATGCAGAGGGAGGATGTGGGATGCAGGGACCAGGACGCGGGATAGCGGTGCCCAGCTTCTTACCGTGCAATGAGGATAGGTCCTGGTGAGGGTCTCCAGCTGCCCCCGGGCATCGCGGGCTTCCCGATGTGCTCGTTAAACATCCACCGGGGAGTCTCACCCCCCAAACTTGTGTGAGCCGCTTCCTCTGGGAACAATCACCCTTTCTCCCCCCCGCCTTGGATCGGATCCCGATGGAAACTCATCAAGGCTTCCTAAGTGGTCAGAGGTAAGCTGTGAGGGAAGGAGAAGAGGGGGACAACGGGACGGAGGGGTCGTGATCACCAAGCGATGATCCCCTTCCTTTCCCCGCTCCTCTGGAGCACCCGCTTCCCGTTCCTCTGACCAACTTTGGCTCTGCTCAGCCAGGCAGCGCCTGGGACCGGCGCTGTCAATTGGGGTCCCTTTTCGCAGCCTGGCATCTTTCTAGATTTCCTCTCCTTTCCGGGCAAAGGGGATTGGTGCAAAGCTTTAAATTAGGAGGCGACCTAGAGTTGCAAAGACAGAGAGTGGAAGCTGGCTGGCGTTCGCAGCCCGCCTCCCCCGGCGCTCGGCGCTGCGCGGAGGGGCCGGCTGAGCCTTATCCCTACCATTTATTCATTCACTGCCTTCCTAATTCTCACTCCGGAGCTGGCTATCGCTCCTGGCACGGCCGGGAGCGGGGCTGGGGCAGGGGGCACGGGGAGGGGGGGGGCCCCTGGCAACCCTGCATCCCTGCCCCGAGCATCCCTCCCCCAGCGCCCTGATTGGACGGGGCCGGGGCGGGGGGAGCACAGGCGCTCCTCCGAGGATGCTGCGCCCCGACACTGCGACTTGTCGCATCCTCAAAGAGCCGGGAGCGGGCAGGGTGAGCACAGAGCAGCCGGGAGAGCCGAGGCAGTTCAGGGCGTTGTAGCACCGTCCTCCTGTCTTCTCGCTTCCAGCTGGCTTGATCAATTTGCTTCTGCTCTACATCTCCTAGAAAAAGAATGTATTTGTGTGTGTATGTATGTATGTATGTATGTTTTTGGATGGATAGATAGATAGATTGACAGATATTTAGATACAAAGAAAATATACCAATATATGCACACAAATATATGTATATACACACATGCATTTATATATACAGATACATGCACATGCATTATCCATAATCTTTATATTATTGCTTTATATTCTAACTGGGAAGAGAGAAGAAAAATAGCTACTGAGAAAAGATCACTTCAGGGTACAGCAAAGCTGGATGCAAAGGGAAAAAGAAAGCAACTTTTTCGGGTGTATATATTTGAAAACCGTAGGTTTACATCAGCTGAAGTTTTAACAGAAGGTTGTGGTCCTAAAGAAAGAATTAAACCCGGTGAGGTGAGTGAGCTGTAAGAGTCAGAGAGGATGGATGCATTGACTTCAGACAGGGTGAGTTTAAGCCATGCTGCATGGGGCACTGCTGCTGTTATATGTGGCTTCATTGCTTATTCTCTGCTATGGGGGACAGTGAGCAGTTGCTTCCTGCCGGTTGGGTGTAGTATGGAGAGGACGCCTGTAAAATCCCAATACCTCCCTTTCCATACAGCTCCTGCTGGGACACTGTGAATTTCTCATTCTTTAGCAGGGAGAAGCCCATTGTCCTCTTCTCCCTGAATGTTCCCCTCCACCTTTGGACTTAACCCCAGGCAGATCCCCACCAGTGCTCAGTTAAAGCAAGGAAAGAGACACTGCAGTCAGGAGCTGCAATCCAGCAGCTCACATGGGGCCACTATTGTTTCAGCAGCCACAGTTCCAGTAAGGAGTTAAACCAAAGTAAAAGGAAATAAAATAAAAGAATCTGCTTCTGCTTTGTAATATTTTATGCTTAGTTATTTAACGTCTGTTTACTTTTGTGATCTACCATTAAATTTGAGCTACTTGGCTAATCCTAGGAGTTTTTTCTTTCTTGGAAGCCAAGGACATTGGCAGAGATGTGCCTGTTAAAACTGTTTCATTAAGGACTAAAGTTAAGCAGGGAGCAGAATGAAAGACAGTAGTTCCTCTCAGGTTTACCCTGCTTTAGAATTAGATAAAAATGTGCATGAGACATTACTGTAACATAAGGGTAAACTGGAATGAATAGGAAATCAGTCTCATGTCTTTTGAATCAAACCACACTTTGACAAATAGGTTCAGAATACAATTTTTTCACAGTCCTGCAGGCTGATTGTCAGGAAAGACAAAGGAAAAGAATGATCTGATTCTGCATTGCTTTGTACATAGCAATCATGCCTCAAAGTGAGTATGAAAGTAACTTTTTCATTGGGTAGGATGTAAAACCCACTGTGTATTAAATTGGCCACCACAGGCACCAAGTGGAATTTGGCTGAGATGTGTTGTCTGATTTGCAGCAGGTCATTTAGAGCAGGGGAGGTGACCCAGTCACTTGTTCTGTGCTTCAAAAAACAGCACTGGTACTGATGGTTTACTCCCTTTCCATGCCTTGCTGCTGTGCAGTGTCTGATATCAGTCCCTAACATTGCTACTACTTGCATTTACACATGATTCATGGCTACTGAGAAACAGGAAAACAAACCTGAACAGGCAGACAAAATGTAGGCAAAGGCAGAAGGGTTTAATTCCCACTTTCTTCCAAGGTTCTTCCTCAGCCAGTTTTCCTGGCACAGCAGGGTCTCATTTTAGCCATAAGACAACCTACCCCTGTCTTTCTGAAGCAGGATTTCACGAGACCGCCAAAAAAACCCTAATTTCCTTTTCAAACCAGGACAATCACCCTGGAAAACCATGTGTATTTTTGTAAGGAACACAACTGTGCCTCAATTCTCTTTTGGGATAGCAAGTGGTGCATCCATGTAGGGTGCTCTGAAGATGCAGTCATGCACTGAGTGTGTGTTTTCAGTCTGTCAGAGGTTCAGGCTTACAGGTACACACAGTGGGACAGTGCAAGGCAATACAAAGATCTCAGGGAAGCTCTGGGCTCAGCTGTGTTTGTGTGCTACTGGCAAATCATTCATTTCAGGCTAAACTGAGCACCTCGTGCTACGCTTAATTGTAGATACACCCACGGTCAGACACTGAAATTAGGCTGTGTAACTTCTGCCAGGGGACAGCTTGGAGAAAACAACCAACAGCCCTCAATGTCTATGGCCTGGATCCAAAGAAGGGGTTTTAATATGAAATGTGTTTATTTCCTTCCTGCCTGTGAAACAAAGGTGGTAAAGCAGCATTAAATTTTCTGAAATAGGAATATTTTGCCATTGTGAATTATTTATTAGTGAAATAGTAGTTATATCTAGTTAAAAGATCTATTTCTTTCAAATTCAGATCTCACATAACACCAAATTGAGTTCATAGAAAGCTTTGATGAGCTGAAGAATTTGTTTTTATAAAATTTGTGAATGTGATTAGCAGGCTTATCACCACAAATAAACAGATGCATGTCTTTTTCTGCACAGAATTTTAGCATGAGCTTCAAGACTGTATGCACGGGAACTTTCCAATTTTACATTTGATAGGAAAATACTGTTCCAGCAAAACACTTTGTAGGGTTCCCTAACTTGCTGTAAGAATCTGTTTTGGGACTCACTCAAGTTATTTGCTGATTAAAGACTAAAGCAAAGCTTTAGAAAAATTGCAAATGTGCTTGTGCAGCCAGAGAGTGACCTATGGATTGGGCCTGGCCTACCTGAATAATTCATGAGGCTTTTGGTCTTTCCTCCTTTTCTGGGGACCTTACAGAAATGGGCAGGAATGGGGACATAGATCAATGAGGCTTTTTCTAGCAAATTGCTCCCTGCCACCTGATTTCCAACAGCTCTGCATCTCCCTCCTGTGTGGTAGTGACATGTGAGTGGGCAGGATTCCATCCTGTGGCTCTGCTTGAGCTGACAGCTGTGGTCATCACCCCAGGGCCAATCCTTACCTCTGTGGTTTGGGGTACACATCAGAAGCACCTAGAGATGATACCGTGTTCTCCTGGGAGTCTGCCAGTCTCAGGGTACAAACCCCTGTTTGGATGGTAGTAGTGACAGGGGTCTAGATGTGTCTCCACAACCCTACAGCCATGTCAGTCTCCCCCTCCTGAGACAGAAAGGCAAAAAGTTCACAATGGTTGATGCAGGGATCTCCAAAACCCCACACTCTCTAACTCATCCTACCTGCCAGTTGTGAGGGACATGGACATACTCCAAAGGAATGATCCAGTGGCACCTGCTTTTCAGAGGAATATGGGATCCCTAGGGAAGATCCTCAGCAGTGAAGAGTGTAAGGGGTGTTGCTCTGTCATACTCCAGGACCTCATGGATTGCTGTGGAAAATTATGCACTGCTGTGGTTGCTGGCTGGACACCAGCACCCGACAAAGCCCCTCTACTTCCTCAGCTGGGCAGGGTGTAGAAAATATAACAAAAATAGACTCTTCCTTTTCTCTTAACAAACAACACTGATGGTCTTCATCATGGAGCTCATCATCAAAATGGAATGTCTTCCTTTCTCATTGTTAAGCAGCTTTGAAGAGATTTTAGGTCAATACACATGGTGCAGAAAGTCCTCATGTACATTCAGTGCTGTTCCTCTCATGGCTGATTCATGTGGCATCCTTGGGCCTCCAGTGACATTGTTATTCCTTGTCAGATGTCCTGTGATGTCTGTCTTAGCTGGCTGCAGGGATACTGGCCTAGTACCAACAGGAAGAACATGCCATTGCATACTCAGGCTTTTTTGGGGCATTCTGAGCCTTTCTCATGCCTGAGGACAGTGGCAACTCTGGTTATAAGGCTCAACACAATAAAAACCTGTGCTTCATGTAGTATGGTCTGGCACAAGGAAGAAAGACTTCATTTCACAGTCTGTGCACATGCAGCAGCATCCTACCTTCTGCCTCTATCTCCCATGACCATCAGTGTCTTTACCTGTCTCTCCTCCTCAACTTTCCTCCAGTGAATTTTCCCATTCCCTTCAGTCTTGCTCTGCCTTTTTCACCTTCTCTTTTACTCTTCAGACAACTGGCTGCCTGCTCATGCCTATTACCCATGTCTCCAGTTAACCCCAAGGTCTCCTTGCCCCTTCTCCACAAAGAAACCTCTTTCCATGGAAAAAACCCAGCAGCTGTTGTTCATCTTCATCAGCTACAAGAGGCGAAAAGGTCTGGCTTCACTGTGGGAACCAGCTGCCCTCCTTCCACCTCTGCTTCCTTCTCAGAAATCAGGTTTCCCAACAAACTGCTGGAGACACACGTGACATCCAGATGTTGTCCAAATGGGGCTCCTTCATAAAAATACATGAGCACCAAGGGTCCCTCCAGGTCCCTGCAAGATGCACAAGTGTACACACTCCACTTGCACCCTGCAGCCCTTCCCTAGCCAAAATCCTGCTGCAGTTTGTGCAGGTGCAGGGATGAACATAACACAGGATCTGCCTGACACGTGCAGGACACTTTAAATCTGCACCAGCTCATGACTATGGCTCCAAGGTCCACCACCCTTCTGTATCTTCTCACTCCATCCTTCCATGTCTCTGATATAGGAGGTGTTATCTGTCTTCTTACTTGTCTTATTTGTCTTCTGAGAGGATGCTCTAGCCTTTCCCAGGAGGTGCAGAGGACAGGGCATGGCACAGCAGCACATTCTAATCTCTGCCATATTTAAAGTAACATGAATAGATGACCCCATTCTACAAAATACTGACTATTATCTCTTTTACTGTGTGAATAACTGGGTACCAGATACCAGAATTTCCTACGTATTTTTCTTTTAAGTCACCTTTAAGTTTCTGTGCATTATTATTCTCTTTATTAGTGTCTGAACTGCTAGCAGTCTGGCTTCTTCAAACTACTTCTTCCTCCCCCTGAAAATCCCCTAACATTTCTTCTCTGTGAAACACCTTCCCTTCACCCATAGCTCTTCTCTGTGGGAATTACTGCATTTACATATTTTGTTTAAGGTGCTTAGGAATTATTGACAGGTTTGCCTTGCCCCTGGGGGGTGATGTGACACTGTCGAGCTGTGAACCACTTAAAGCATTGACTGGCTCATAGGAGGGATTACTTGTGACTCTGAATTAGGGCATGGGCCAGGAAATGTAGCACAGTGCTGTCAGGGGCCGTGGCACACAGATCCATTTCCTCTATAATCCCATCATATCTATGACCTACCACACAGAGAGCAATGTAAGAGATCTACATTTTCCCATTAGCACAAGATCCAGGCTTCCTGTGAAATAAATTTACTCACAGTCCCTGCACTACTGCTTTGCAAGCCTGGAAACCCTGTTTTTATTATGTCAGTGAGTTTATTTCTGAATTCTTTCACACTGAGAATCCATCTGGATATACTACTTTCAAAGTGTCCTGCTGAGATTCTGCTTTGCCACTACTTAAAAATGAATGGATAAATTTATAAACAGGAAGTTTATTGTATTTTTCAGCTGAAAGATATTCTAGAGTTTATCTTGGCTTAGATTTTTGTTAGTAGCATTTTGGTTATTATTGTGTTGTTTTTTTATTCTTTTTCCAACCATTTAATTTTGCTAGCACCCCTGGAAGGAACAGTGAGTCCAGAATTAGAAAGCTGAAATAAAAGGAATGAAGTTCCTGGAAATGAGACTGGAACAAAAAACCAAAGAAATCCGAATCAGTCACAAGCTAAGGATCTTGACTTTCCCTTAACAAAGACAAACCATTTTCCAACAGGAAAGACATACCTGGCCTTGGAAAACTGCTAGTAGCATAAAATATAATTGGGCAGATGGTAACAAAAATAGCACTTGAGGTGTTTAAAAGCCTTTTTTGAGTGTCTCTTCTTTTTTTTTTCTTTCCCCTCCAGAATGCTGTTGTTCTCTCTAATTTAAGAAAAGACAAGAAATACAAGCAGATTGTGAGATCTGTATGTTTTTCTTCAGCTTGTTCTATTTAAATTGCACACCATTAAATGTGGTTAAGAGAATAACTTAAAGTTGCAAAGCAATGAGAACAAACATTGATAGTGGAATCTTAATTCAGCTCCCTCATGCATGTGGATACACTCTTCAATTGGTTTAAGACTGTCTTTTTTTCTCTTTCAGAAAATCCTGACACACTCAGCACCCTAAAGAAATAGGGTTTTGTCAATAATTTGATTTCCCTGCACTGCTCGGTGACTCTGCCTTGCCCTTTGTATACTGCGCACTCATCTTCCTCTGCATTACAGGGAGAGTGGTCCATTTCTTTTCAGAAAAACATTCAAGTGTTTTCCAACTTTTTTGTTTCATTTAGTTTTACTCCCCTCCTGAGGTAGGGCTGGTATGTTGGTTTTCTGTTTCCCAGATAAGACACATGCATTAAAACCCAAAAGTGTTAGTGACTTCTTAGTACCTGATTTTTCACACTTAGTAGCTCTACACATTCAGAATAGCTTACATGATACCTTGAAGCAGTGGCTGGTGCTCACCTTATATTAAATTTGTGCTCCCAGCTGTTGGTTTTTATCTGGTCCTAGAGTTTGCTGGGAGAACATTATGGTTTTCTTAGACTCATTCCCATAAGTGACTAAATCTTTTTGTGTGAAATTATGCAGAGAGGCAGAGAATCAACATGGGAAAGCCCATCTCAACAACAAAATTTTAGTGAGGGTGTAAGCTGTTGTAAGCTGAGCTTCATCATGGGAAATGCTCAGTAATTAGACTACTGCTTGGTATTAATCCTGGAGTTCTAACAGAGGGAAAGGGAAAAGAAGAAGAGAAGAGAAGAGAAGAGAAGAGAAGAGAAGAGAAGAGAAGAGAAGAGAAGAGAAGAGGAAGAGAAAGAGAAGAGAAGAGAAAGAGAAGAGGAAAGGAAAGGAAAGGAAAGGAAAGGAAAGGAAAGGAAAGGAAAGGAAAGGAAAGGAAAGGAAAGGAAAGGAAAGGAAAGGAAAGGAAAGGAAAGGAAAGGAAAAAGGGAAAAAGAGAAGATCCCCAAAGTAGAGATTCTAGACAGATTTTGGCCTGGTAGCTCTGTTATGGTGGAGAAGGAGCACCTCATGTGGTGACAGCTATCAGATCCTGGCCATGGAACAGAAGTAGCTTCTTAAGAACAGTGTTTTGTGATCACACCAAGTGTCCATCAAGGAGAGTATTTTCTGTCTGATCCTGGTCAGTAGCATGTACTTAGAAAAACCTGGGGACTGGAAAAAATAGAACATTTTTCTCTTGATATACCACTTATGGCTTCCAGCAACCTGTGCTTTAGGGACTTTAATCTTCTTTTGATCCCATTATTCTGTTTGCCTTTACAAAAACCCTACTGTGGGGATTTCCCTCAACCAAAATAGTCAATGTGTGAAAAGCAGTTCCTTTTTTTTTTTTTTAAATTTTAATCCTGCCTCAGCAAGAACCCTGATCTACTGTGTTCTGGGAAACCACAAATACTTTTTCCTTCCTCATTCTCTTCAATCCATTCATGGCTTTAGACATTTTTCATACCCTTCCCCTGTATAAAAGATGAAAAATCTCAGGCTATTCAGTTTTCCTTTCTCATGATTTGCTTCTGTCCACATTTCTGCCCTTCTCTATTCTTTTGGAACTTTACATTGCCTTTTTGTGAGATCAGCACACCACCATTTCGAGACCTCCAGGTGTGGGAGAAATGCCTATTATTACAGTCTCATAATGATGATATTGGTTTTCTATTTTTTTTTCCTCTTCCTTCCTAAAAAGTTCTAACATTTTCTTTGTCATTTTGACAAAGGAAAGCTGAGCTGGCATTTTCAGAGAAACTGTCAAAAGGAGTAGTGGTTAATTTAGAGGCCATTGTATCACATGCAGAGCTGGAGGTTTTTTTTTGTTTGATCTGCAGTTTTTCACATTCACTGACAGTGATTTTCATCTGCCATGCTATTGTCCAGTCAGTCAATATTGTGAGATCCTTTTGTGCCTTGTAGCTGCTAGTTTGGCTTTTTACTATTCTGAATTTCTCTCTATATAAGTAAGTCTCGTGTCTCATTAGTCAACCATTTTCCAGATCTTTCCAGACTATGTTAATCAATATTAGTCCCAGAACAGACAGTTGGGGAACTCACTGGGGAGGGAGGCTTTCCTTTATAATGAAAAGAGACTATGAATCCCTTCCCTTTGCTTCCTCATTTCCAGGCACCTTCTACCTGCTCTTGTCTTTGCTAAGTTTCCTTTAGACTCTTTTATGAGGATATGAGAAATGTTGCAAAGATCCAACTAAAAGTCACCTGTATCTTATGGGGCCAAAATGCTCCTGCAGCCACATGCAGCGCAGCTTTCTCTATATGGAGAACCTGTTCCCAACAGATTTTTCCTCACATTCCTAAAGGGCATTCCTCACTAGTTTTCTTAGCAATCTTCTGGTATGACAGACAGGCTTATTAATCTCTTTTTCTCCAGATCACCCCCAAAATACTATTAAACAACAGCTGACTTATTCTACTCTGGTAGCAGGGCTGAATTAAGAAAGAGGCTACAGATCACAGATCAGCAGTTTCATATCTGAATCCCTCTATCACTTGGGACTCAGTTTTTTATTGTTCATTTTATCACTTTTTTTTAATATATTCTTGCTCTTGACAGCTAGATTTGAGACAGATCACCTCTAAAGAAAGGCTATGGTGAACACTGATGCAAAAAAATAATTTGTGTTTTCTGTTATAGCCTTAACATCCTTCAGTGCTTCTTCTATACCTGGGCTATTTATTGCTCCTCCAACTCTGCCAGCCTTCTTCTGAGGTAGTAAAGTAAAAAAAAAATTGCCATTGATAGTTGTGGTTTTTTTCCACATTTCACCTCAAAGCTCCTTCCTGTTTAATGCTTGACACTGAAGCTTTTATAGATTATAAAGCAATTGCCTAAATCTTATCTCTAAGACCAATAGGCAATTGACTGCAGAAGAGGGAATGATGTAAATGAGCTGTACTGAAGATGAACTTCCCAGCTGTTTGTGAAGACAGGGATATTTGTGGCCATTTGGATGGCATCTGAAGTGACTTGAATAAGTGTGAGGTAGATACCAGGACTCATAAGTTCAGTTTAGTGGAATATCAAAGTACCCTTGCAGCTGCCTCTTCCATCAGTCCAGCCACACAGGTTTTACTTCATCAATTCTTATGTGGCTGTCAAGGCTTGCTGTGGAAAGTCTTGTGGAGAAGTAAATGGGAAATACTTTGCTGACACTGCTCAAAAGAACTCTCATTTCTTGGACTGGCAATTTCATTTCTGACTTCTTCACCTTTCTGGTCATACTTCTAAACATTAAAAAAGTCAGAGATATTACCGTAGCAGTAAAACCCCCCTTTTTTGATTCTCTCTCTGTTTCATATTTCCTGAATTGCTTTTATGGGAGCAAAACAGGAGAATATGAAGTGAAATATCTAACCTATTACACCTGACTGATCAATATATGTCTTTTTTTGCACTACAGTAGAAATATGAAGTTGGCTTAGGTGGTTTCTCAGCTTACAACTAACTTTCTTTACTTCAGTCTAGGCAGACCCAAAGAAAACCTGTGCATGCTAAAGAGTAAAAAGGCTTGAGGACATCTGCTTAAAAAAAAGACACTTCCCTCTGGTTTCAACTCAAAGGGACTTGCTGACATAGTTCAACAAGAGAAAGAAGAAAACTGGCACCAAGTGCTTGCAAAAGGCCTGGCAGATTTATTACAAACACCAACTACCTGTACCCAGCATGTAAACACATATTGCCGAGTGCTTGAGACAACCCCACGCTCAGAGGGTGGCTGTCAGAATAACTTTAACTTTCTGAATTTGCTAGTCTAGATAAACACCTGCTACTGATGAAGCAGGTGAGACAGGCAAAGGAAAGATTTGACTTGCTGTAGATGATGATCAAAGCAACTGAGACAGAATGAAAAAGGTCTGAAAGCCAGTTGACACATCAGCTGTGAATGGTGGCACAGAAAATAAGACCTCAAGTGTGTGAAATATCTATGGCATAAATAGGTAAAGTGGATTGGCCACTTGCAGATCATTGGATGTAGTCAATGGAGAGAAGCAATAATATTTTTTTTCTCTTTGTTTTAATTTAAGATTTATATTGCTCTTACCTATTTTTTAGGTAAGTTTACTCATTTTAGATGTAGGGTGTTAAATGACTCACATCCTTAAACTGCCTGTCTCCCTCTGCTAATTGTGAAATGAGTCTTGGTTGCACGCCAGACGTTTGGCCAGATGAGCACCTCTATAGATGTGGTAATTGATGATGTCTGTCTGAGCCCTAAAAGTGCCTGACCCCAAATGCGCCTGGTGTAGGGGTCAGAGGGGTCTGCAGAGGGCTCCCTGTGGCAATGCCCATCCTCCCCTCATGTCACCTCAGCAGCCCCATGGTTCCCAGCCCTGCAGCTCCCACAGCACAGCCACAGATCCTTCCTTTCCTCCCTGCCAGCACTGTCAGCCACTGAAACGGACAGGATTGGGAAAGAATAAAGAAAATCCCTACTGCTTTCTGCCTCGGGGCAGCAGAGGACTGCAGGAATGGACACACCAGAATCACCTTGATTTATAGAGTGGCATCCTAGTTGTTCCCATGTATTTAATCTTTTTGTGCCAGCTGGAAGTTGAAAAGTCTGCACTGTAAAGTTGAATTGTGTACTTAGAAGTCTAATTTAAAAAATGCAAAAAAAAAGTCTGGTTAGGATTTGTAAAATCTAAAATCTGTTTCCATGTGACAGTGGATACTCCTATAGGAAGTGTGAGAAATAACAGTGAAATGGGAAATAAAAGCTACAGATAGAATGTTTTTCAAGGTTTTTTTTATTAGTGTTAGAGAAATAGCAGAACATATTTTTGTATACTGTTTTGCTCTGACTGACACATACATGTTCAAATTTTAATGTTGCTAACAGCCATTCTCTCAGCAAAAACCTGTTTTTGTGAATAAATTGTCTTTATGTTGTTTCTTACAGTGCTGAAACTCTGTCAAATAATTATGTTAAACACATATCTGTGACAAAAAATGAGTGGGATAGGGTGCAGGTGACTGCATGGAAAATGAACTTTGCAGCCTTTCACTTGCACTGTTTCCTAATAAGTTTCTCTCAGACACCAGTACTGTAAATCTCTGAGATACTCCTTATACAGCTAACACAGCAAAATAAAACTGAACTCTTCTCAAAAATAAGTGACTTTTTATTTAATAAGCATTCTTCATTTATTTCTCTGCCTCCAGAATTACACTTTTCTCAAACATAAAAAAAGCAAGATCCAGCACGGCCCCATTTTACCCTATTTATATTTATTTACACATGCTCCCCTACACAAATACTTCCAGTTTCATACTTATTGTTTGCTTTTAATGTGGAAGTTGCTACCAGGGGAAACATGGTGGCATGGTATGACTTTGTGATAAAATTTACCATTCCATAGAAACATTTAGGTTGGAAAAGCCCTCTAAGATCACAGAGCCCAACCATTAACCCAGCAATGCCAAGTGCTCCACTAAGCCATGTCCCCAAATGCCACATCTGCACATCTTTTAAATGCCTCCAGGGTTGGTGACTGCATCACCGCCTGTTATTTTAGTATAGGAGACTTCTAAGTATTTAAGTTTTAAAGGCCTTGACTTATTAAAATTAAATTAATTTTGTGTGTTTTGGGGATTTGAGGATGAGATTTGCAAGCAGATACTAAGGCTTTGAAGATATACAAATGTTATCTAATGCAAATTCCTCTGGTATTCATAAAATCTCATCTCACTGCACCTCATTTTGGATGTGTCTGGAACCTGCTGCTGCACAGTGTGGAATAAGCCAGCCTCCACCTCCTGGGGAAGCACCAATGAAATAATTATCTGCTTGCTAAACATTTCCTGCCTTAGCTGTGAAGCCTCATCCAAATCTGCTTTGCCTGTGACCTTTCACAAATCCATTTCTCCAGGGCTTTTTACACCCGATGGATGCTACAGGGAGCTTGTGGCATGTTCACTCTGCGCCTGCAAATCCTGCAGACAGAGGGATGGCAGCTCCCCACACCACTGAGAGGTGCAAAATCTGATATCCCTTGGGTCCTTGGGTTTGAGCTTCTGTTTGAAGACACTGTGAGAATAGGCAGGATTCGTCTGATTAAAGGCAGGGATTTATAATGGAGGCATATTTGTGAGCTACTCATCTGAATCTTCCTTTCTATATGTAAGGATGAGGTGAAGAGACTTCTGAGGGTGCCTTTTCCTCTCCACTGCTGCCAAAGGCAGCCTCAGGCAGCCAGCTCAGGTGAAAATGTGTGTCCTGCAGGATTAGGAGAGGTGGATCCATCTCTTCTCCTGTGTATGGGTCACTCTGTGGGGCTGCTCACACTTTCAGGGTTACTCCTGTGCATCTGTGCTTCCTGCAAAGGCAGGCAGGCAGATCTGCCCCTCTCTCCAGAAATGGGCTCATTTCTGCTGGGTTCAGGATTGCCCAGGGAAGCTGTGGAAGCCCCAAGCCTGGAAGTACTCAAGGCCAGGCTGGATGGGGCTCTGAGGAAGCTGGGCCTGTGGAACCTGTCCCTGCCCACAGCCAGGGGTGAGAACCAGAGGATCTTTAAGGCCCTTTCCAGCCCAAACCACTATAGGATTCTATGTGGTAGTTCCAATTTCCTCAGAGTCACCTGAGAACTGCACAGAAATCTTAGCCACTCAGCAGCTGCTGAATTTTCAGATGCCACTCTATTTCAGTGCCTGATTCAATGTCTTGGACCTTGGCGTCCTCTTTCCTTCCTTGTCTGTCCCAAGATGATCCAATTTGACCTAGAATTTTGAGGCTTGCCTTTAAGGTCTGGCACTTTAAACTTAAGCATTGAATGCTTGTTGTTCAAATCCCCTTGGATTGCCTGAAAACACAGTTTTTCAGGCTTCCCTGTAAGGAGTACAAGAGGTGGAAGAACTACCAAAAAATGGCTTTTTTATATAAACCAGTGGATCACACACAGCAATGGATACATCAAAGTATTTGCATGCCTGATTTCTATTTCTCTCAGAGGGAATGCAAGCAGGTAAACATTTTCCTAGATCTGGCCCAGAGGCTAAACAGACTTTCAAAGGATATATAACATTTAGGTGGTTTGTAAGTAAACAGTCTTTATGTGCTGCTGCACTGAAGCAGCCTCTTTAGTTTTCACATGCAAGAAAATTTCAACTCATCCTTTTAGTCACAAATGTGTGTGGTGGTAAGTTGGACAAGATGGCATACCAAGGAGACCAATTACTCAAATACTTCTATTATGGAAAGCAAGTGGAAATACAGCCATGGAACATCCTGCAGACAATAAGCTCCAAAGTTACTTCAGAAGTTTTTTGGATCCTCTTTCTGCCTGCAGGAACAATCGTGTTTAAATCAAATCAGGCAACTTAATGATTATATCTCATCAACAAAGAAGATAAGGAGAAGGCTACTGTACTCCTTCACCTTATCTTAAGACCTTTTTTTGATCCTGCTGCTGGAATAGAGAGGCTACACCAATTTGACTTAGTCTGGGATTACAAACTGTGTTAGTTCAAATTGCAACATATTTCTACTTTTTCCTTTCCCCTGCTTCATTTATGGTTAATGGCAGCTGTTCCTCATGGCCTCAACAGAAAAACCACTGTGTTCAAAAACCAGCACACAACTTTATCTGTAAAATTGCTTCTTGACACTTTTGACTTGAAAGCTTTGTGTATGAATAATCCCCTATTCTGTACAAGAGGTTTTATAGGAAGTGTCTGAGAAAGCCAGTACCTAAACCCGTATTTCCTGAGTTTTATTCCAAAGCCTGAAGTGTCATTTTTCTAAGGGCTCATCAGAGTGAACCTGCATCAGGTCCTTCACTCCTGAGATGAACTGCACTACCAGAGGCTGTTTTTGCTATACTAGCAGTCAGCAGCATCCCAGGCTGGAAGAATGGGAGCTTTCAGTGTTTCCAGCATGGATGGCTACACCTGATTGTGCAGCCTGTTTATAGGGAGGAGATGAGTTCCTCAGTGGTGTTTTTCTGACCATTTGCAGAACTTAAGGATGGCAGGACTCATTTCCTTGACTTCATGAGCTGTTTTGATTTGACCTCCTTTGATTGGGAGAGTAGATTAGATAAGTGTTCTGAATGTAGGCACCTGGGGTGTCAGTCACCTAAATGCAGGCATGGAGTGACATTTCAGATGCCCCAGAGCATCTGAACTGCCTGCCTATCTGCAATACATAGGAATTATCAGAGGCTCACAGCTCTCTGGAGCTCCAGCTAGAAGCCAGTCAGAATTCTACAGAATTTTTTGTTCAGACTGTTGATTTTCACCTTATCCTGCAGATATGACTCACCTTGAGCTTAGTCAAGAGGAATCCTTGTGCACCTCTCTACAAGTTAGAACCATTATATAAATACAAAAATTAACTTCTGCTGTCCTCTTAGCTATGGAATGAGTAGATGCTTTTGCTTTGGTTTTGGGATGTTGTTCAAAAAAAATCTCAGGCAAGCAAAGGAGAAAAGAGCTTACCCATCTCTTTCTAAGGCCTAACTCTTGGCTTCATGTTCAGCTATATAAACTGTTGTGCCTTTGGTGAAAATCAATGAAGTCACACCAGTTGACTTGAGGGGGATATACCTAAAGTTTAACTAGATCATTGTCTTCAAATATAACAAGAAGACAAGGGCTGCATCTGTATCTTTCAACCTTAGGTTCCACAAGCACTAAATTAAATTGTGCAGTGACTAATAAGAGTTGTGCCATTAAAAATGTTCAGAGACTGTTAAAAGCCCAACTGCTACCCATGACCCAAATTCAAAATGGCCTTCAAATTTATTTTAGGATGCAATACGATGGTTTTGATTCCCTCTTCCCTTGACCTGTTGTGTAAATTAGACCTGTGGTGGAGGAGCAGTGGAGATTTTGGTGACAGATGATGTTCCCAGAGAAGTCTCTGGGGTGAATTTCCCTCTAAATTCTAATGGTGTGACGCCAAAAGAAACCCTTAAGCCACTTAGTTGAATTACACAAGTAAGTTACATTTCTGTGGGAGTATACCCTAGGCAAAAATACTTCTTAAATTGCACCTGGACAGCAGTGTTAATGAGGGCAAAAGAAATTTGTGGTACTAACAAGGGAGAAGCTTGATTAATAACTCATCCATAAAATGTACACAATATGAATGATAGTGAATTCCGTACAGAATTAAAACACAAACAAAAATCCCCGTCTCTGTCCTCAGGGATGAGACCCACAACATTTAATCCATGTAATTGTCAATCTACCATGTAAACATTCTTTTAAAAATCTTTAAATTTGAATTTAATTGCTACCAGCTCTTGATTACATACAGACTACACAATCTATCATTGAATCAAATAATTATTATTGCTGTTGGGAAATAGGGAATTATGCAAGAGCCTAAAGGAGAGCTGCATGACAGGTGAGAAACAAACAAATGAGGGTGGGGTAATCAATCTCTGTACCATAAAATGCTAATGTTGTCCTAATAAATATGAATTTTCTTTCAATGCTTGATATGCTTCCTACCAAGCATGTCACTTAGCCTGTGGCATGCTTTAGTTTAGTTTAAAGTGGCACTACTATTAACACTTCAGCAAAATGATAATAGTTGCCTTTCATTTTCATAAAAGTAATTAAACTTATCAGTTTTCTTGGTATGCAACAAGCCAACCAATAAAAGAAGTTCTATTTGTGGTATTTTCAAATTAACATCATCTGCACCAGGGATTATTCAGATATGAAATTCTGAATTAACAATTTTTCCAAAATAAATTTTAAAAAAATAGAAAATAAGAATGATATTGGAAGAGAAGCATTCCTGTCAGTTCCTCCATTGACAAAATCATATTAACTACAGGATAACTGCTAATACTTCATTGCAAGCTCACCATTTTTTCAGATAAAGCTAATCTGGTGACTCCATAAGGAGACAGAAATTTAAATTGCATTTAAATAAACAAATACCTTACCAAGGTGAGAAATAAATTGTGTGCTTGGACAGACTGGACTTTTCAAGGTACACTGAACCCAGAGGATGCACTGAATGGAAGGATGCATTCTTCTCATGGAATGAAAATTAAAGAACTCTGAAAAGAACTGTGCCATGAAGTCTGCTCAGAGATAAAGGAATGAGTTGAGAGAGGAAATAATATTCTTGGAGATTTCATAATTTACATTGGCCAAATTTCAACCCCCTCATGAATAGAAATGCTTAATATGTTTTAAAACCAGTCCTCATATATTATTCAGAGACAAGTGCAGAAGTCTGAATTTGATTTATGACCACAAAGAATGAAAAGACAGAAAGATAGGCAGCCCCCAAGGCTACTTTGTCCAGGTGATACCTTCCCCAATCTGACTTATAGTGCTCCATATCATGAGATTCCCAATCCTTTGAAGGTCAGTTATGCTGGAACAAAAGTCCAGCAGGGAAGTTGTGCTTAACTTCCATCCAAATGCTGGCCTGCAAGGGGGACGCCTGCAAACTCAGCTCCTCACTCTACAACCAGGAGAAGAAAGATAGAGAGATGTGTGTTAAACTCAGTTGATTTCATCTCATTACACCGTGCTGCCAGAAGGGCTGGTTGCTCGGATGTGTTGTCCCTGTCCCTCTGCTGGCAGATTAGGGACAGGGACAGGGACAAGGAAACTGAGAGGTGGAAACCTACCAGAGCATTTCTGATCCCAAGATTCTGAGAGCTAGGAAAGCTCATGTGAATGTTGCCAAGTTTTCTGAATAGATTCTTTAAGAGTTTCTGACTCAGGAAAGTGATCAGTGAGGATTTTCATTTTAGGAAGAATTTATTTTTTCCTTTTGTCCATGACATTTTCATAATGCCCTTTAACAAAATATTGTGCTTGATAGTCCTGTGGGTAAGATGCTTGATGTGATATGGGTCACACAATCTTTGTTCTGTCACAAACCTGGTGTTGGACCAGATCTTCATAATGGTTTAAACCCCTAAGTGCATGTCCCATCAAAATTTTCAAGTCTACTAGCTTGAGGTAGTTTTACATCCTTGATTTTATTCAGGCTTATGTACTTTAGGTGCCCATATATATGCACAATTGAACATCTCACAAGGTGTCTATCAGCCTGCTTTGCCCTTATTTTCTCAGTGTAACAGCTGTTTTTAGCTGATCTTAGTCTTTAGAAAATGAGCAGGATAGAAATTATCTTTCTCTTTTTATGCACAAATGCGGGCAGCACAGCATGAGCAGGCAACAGGGCTTCTGTTGTAACAGTGAACACAGTTCTTACGCTTAATTGGATGATCATAAGATTGGAAGCAAGAAGATTGTCTCCAATCAATACAATTTCTAAGCAAGTATTTTCAACTGCACTTTCGGATTTCATGAATTGGAAATGAAGAGACCCCTCTCCTTTGGGGATCTGTGACCTCAGTGAATACTGAAACAAAAGCACATCAGACACTTAACTTTAGAAAACATTTATGGAGTAGGGTTTTGCTTTCACTCTCTGGCCACATCTGATGGCAAATTGCATTTTTTATTAATTTATGTTCTTTAATATTGTGGGCAGGAAGACAAATAACTGTCTCAGTATATAAACACTTCCCTGGAAATGAACAGATGAACAGATTTCAAACCCAGTTTTCCTCATGCTCATCTAATTAGCTTTCTTATATGTGAGGTTGTGGTATTTCAACAAGTAAAAGATGCTGATTTTCAAGTGAAAGTTTGCAGCTGACTCTTAAATAAATCTGTTATCTTGTTTTGGAGACATATGGAATAAACTTTAGATTCACCCAAATTCCTTTAATTCCTCAATATATTTAAACCATATAATCATTTAGCTTGTAAAAGACCTCAGATCATTGAGTCTCAAGTAGCTGGACCTGTGTGACTCATGCAAAGTAACACATGAAGACAGGAATAAAGTCTGGATTTTGGAATCCTAGTGCAATGTTTGCAATAGCAGGAGTCTTGACTTCTCTTCAAACCAACACCTGGTTTTCCTGCAAGCCTCTGACACCTCCCAGACCAGCAGAATGGTAGCAACTCCTGCCTGTGCACTAAACTGAAGCGACAGAGAACACAATGAAAACAGCACATTTATCAAAGAAATATTTGAACATTTTACAATATTTTAAGAGAGCAATGAATCTGTTTTCCCACAGCTGAAATGATTACTCACCCCACCACAAGTTTTGATGTCTGTTTTAGTGATAATCTCTGCTGCTTTGAAATACACAAAATAATGAACAGCTGCTCTGGCTGATGAAATGCAGAAGCAAAGTTGAGGTACTAATCTCTCATAAAAAAAAAAAGTTTATTGCATCTGGAATAAAAAGGCAATAAGGGATTATTGTTGACGCAGAACAAACCATAATAGAGATAAGAACAAAGTAAATGTATCCATCCCCCTCCTTCCTGAAATCTGACTTTGCTACCTTTGTAACACACATTTCCATGGTGTGCACATCCACATGGTTCTTGGGAGGGCTGAGCTGCTTCACTTTCCAGTGCTGTGTTTTGATGCAGTGCCTTTACCTGTCCAGGTTTCATCTGGGGAACAGTTAATGTTTTTCTTAGTAGCTTTCCAGTGCAGTGTTTTGGATGTAGTGTGAAAATGATGTTGATAACAGACTGATGTTTTGGTTGTTGCTCAATTGTGCTAAATCCAGGGCTTTTCTTTTTTCCATGCTCTGCCAGTGAGCAGGTGAGTAAGTATCAGGGGATGAGCATGGCCAGGGCAGGAGGCTGGAACTGGCCAGAAGGATGTTCCATACCATACAACACCATGCTCAGTATAGAAACTGTGGGGTTGGCCAGGGAATGACAGTTGCTGCTCCTGGGTGGGCTGAGCATTGATTGGATCATGGTAAGTAATTGTATCATGGATCACTTCTTCTACTCTCCATTACAAGTGTCATTATCATTATTATAACTACTAGATTTGACTTTATTTCAATTTTTAAATAACTTTTATCTCAACTCATGAATTTTACCTTTTTTAAAAAATTTTCCTCCCCATCCCACTGGGGAGCCTGTGGAGAGCAGGGTGAGTGGCTGCATGGTAATTAGCTGTAACTAGGGTTAAACCACAGCTCTGCACTCAATTACCTATTGGTTATGTTTTTGAACTACAAGTGAACTATGTCTCTTTTTGTTTTTATACCCATTAATTATTGTTATTCTAGCCAAAGCTTGCAAACTGTTAAGCAGAGGAGGGTGCAAGGAATCTACAAGGAAATTACTTGAAGAAGAAAGAAGAAGCAGCAAAGGCCTGTGAAATTAACCTGGCTGACCTAAGCCACTCCTCATAAAGATTCCCTTTCCAACGCTTCACCATCTCAGTGTCCCTCCTTTGGGCACTCTCTAACAGCTCAGGGTATTTTTTTATGTTTTGGTGCCCAAAACTGCACAGTGGACTTGAGGGCACCACAGCACAGAGCAGAGCGGGACAATCTCCTCCCTTGCCCTGCTGATTCCCCTGTCTGTCCGTACAAGAATGATTTCCCAGTCCCAGGTGCAGAATCCAGCATTAACCCTTGTTAAATTTAACGTGGTTTTAAAGGGACTGACACCCCCTGTGGAACAGGTTGCTGCCCAGAGGGCAGAGGTTACAACAAACACCAGTGCTGAAGTGAGCACACTGACTCATAAAGCTCTGCAGGCATTTCCTTGCTCTGCATGCAGGGCCCAGATGGGTTTGGATTCTTGCTGATCTACAAAGAATTCCCACATCGTGGCCAGTTTTCATCTGGCATAGATACACCAGGTTCTTCCTGCCCTTACAATTTGCTGGGAGAGCTGGAGGTAAGAGATGGGCACAGTGCAGATCTTTGCCATGCTTTTAGCTGGTTTAAGAGTCTGCTGGTGTTAATTCATGATGAGCAATCAATTCAGGCAGAGGGCTGTGACTTCTCTCCTTTCCTGCACTGAGCAGGAACTGGGTACAGGGAAGAACCTGTCTTGTGGTTACTAAGCCAGGGCAGTGGAAGTGAATTGCAAAGGATGTCTACTTTATTTGAGGATTTGATTTATAATCCTTTTTGTTACATTGTTTTTAAGAAGATAGTTCACATATAGTTCACATATAAATCTTTATAAAGTCATGAATGTCCTATAAATCATCTGTGTACATGATGGGTTCTGCAGAGAAACAGATATTTTAAGATTAATATAAAAGTTTCATTTAGGAAAGCTCTATGTGCACATTTTAAACCCTTATACCTACTATTTATTTGAAAACAATTGAAATAGTGTAAGAAAGATAAAAAATAACACCAATGCTTTTTAGAATAAGCATTGAATATAAAAGATCAAGCAAATATTTTATACTTGAGATTTTTTTCCAGGGTTTCAAACCCATCAGGATTTAACATTTATTAGAGATTAATGGAAGGATGAGTGGAAATATGATGGTGAAGCAGGGCAGTTGTCAGAGGATGCTCTCTGTGCATGTGTGTAGCATGTCACCTCCTAGAAGGAAACAACCAAAAGTGAAGGCCATGGACAAAACAATTCCAAATAGCATGGTCCTGTTTGGGACAGAACCACAGGTTGTGCAAATTTGCAAAGCTCAGTGATTTTCTGAGTTACAAAAACAGGGGATCTACCTATTTGCAGTTTATTTTTCAAATATGAATTTGCAAATGACAGAAGTGTTAAGTTCAGTGTGCCTGATTTTCTTCTCACTTATGTCAGTGTCAATGAGGGATATCTTCACTGAATTTACTTAACACACTTCTTTCTGCCCTCTGGCTTCCCTGTAGCTAGTCCTAATTAGAACTGTGCAAAGAGTTGGCTGGGTAAGTCACTCTCTAAAAAGGGAAGATTAAAGAAATATTGAAAAAATCTTAGATTGAGTAAAGGGACTGAGATGCCATTTTGTGCCAGAGATCTTGACTTGCAACTGAGAGTATGTTTACCTAAGTAGCAAAGACTCAAGTGACTTTCAGGCTTGAGTGGTGTAAGCAGAGGTTCAGAGAGGTCCTATCTGTGCTCCAAGTCAGGCAAGAAGCAGTTTGGATATGGACCTCCCAGACAATGCATACACCTCCAGTATCTGAGGTGTATGCAGAAAGTGGGAAAACCTGCTTTGGGTTTGTTAATAGCACCTATTTCTTTAATGTTGTCTCCCAGAAAATAATGTGTTATCATGGAAATGTCAAAACAAAATATTTCAGTGTTCCAAAAAAGTTTTTTGTTTCTGTTTGTTTGGGTTTTTGCCATACATAAGTATTGTAACATTTATGGTGATGGTTTGTTTCCCAGAAATCCTATTTCATGTAGGACAAATAAGTAATTTGCTAGGGTTGCGGGGTTTTTTTTCCTTTTTTTTTTCTCCCTTGAGTAATAGTAATTTGCATCTGTGTAAAGCAGAAAAAAAAAGTCAGAGCAATGAGATTATGCTGACAAGTGCCTGATACAAGCAGGAGGAGAATGGGAACTGACTGACTGATGGAACTACACAGCACCTCTCAGCTCAAGTAAGTAAAGGTCCATTATTCCTGGGCTGCTGCATCAGCAAAGCAATTAAAATAAGGAATTCTACAGACTTCTCACATAGTTAAAAGGAACTAAACCAGATTGAATGTAGAGCATTACACACCAGGGGAGGAGAATAAGAAGGGTGGGGTTAGAAAATGAAAATCCTAGGGCACAAAACAAAGAGAAGCAAAATGCTCAGCAAGGCCGAGGAAATTATTATTATGACAGTGAAAAAGAAATGTTAATACTGTTTGGAGGATTTCAATTCTATTTTATGAACCCTGGTTTGTATTTATGACCTTCTGAGATCTCTGCTAAGATAACTGTGCTCAATTCTCCATGTACCATGAAGTGTTTTCTTAGACCATTAGTGCCTGTATGGGTTGAGTCTGTTAGTAGTAAGGGTGGGGATACAGAAATACAGAAATAATTCTGTCTGTTCCATAAATAAATACTGTACACCCTGTTTGGGGGGACTGACCAATATCAGCTTTTCTCTCTGAGCTGTGAAGCTGCAAGCATCTGCCTTCAAGCTGCATGACTCCTTCAGGGACTTCTCTGAATCCAAGTAATCTCCTTGAGCAATGGATTCATTTGATGGTTAACAGTATTGCTGCCAAGAAGAGATTTGTCATATCTTTAGGCTAAGAGGAGGAATTCTGCAGTACTAGCTAACTCCTCTCCACAGGGGAAATCAGCATATTCTTCTGGATCTGCTGGAGTCCTGTGATCAATATATTTGTTCACGTTTAATGCTACATGTGAAAACCAGCATTCTCATTTTGAAAACAGCTGCAAGCAAACAGTGACCTATATATAGGATTTGTCTTCTTTCCAGATTTATTCTTAACAGAATTTATGTGGAATTAATTGTAAATAGCTGGATTTGAAGGTGTCTTGGTTTTTTTTTGAGGAAAGTTGGCATTTAAATCTTATTCTGCCTAGCTAGTCAATAACAATGTTCTTAGCTTCTGAAACTTTTGGACAGATTTATAGCTTCAGCAAACTTTCACATTGCCATTTTTAAATACACATCATATAATTCACAGATCTTCTCAGCAAAATTTTTAGACATGCCAACGCGATTTAGAAGTCTAGGGTATATTTAAATATGACTGAAGCATTTGAGAAAACAAACCCCAAAGACTTCCAGTAAGATTTAGACCATCCACAAGTTAATTTCAAAATGTCACATGTGCCTGGATGTAAAACTATCCAATGCTGTGATACATATGACAAAGACATTAATCTTAAGAGCCCATGTTCCTAAACTAGTGGTTGATTGAAGACATTGATATCTCAACTTCTTGCTGCAAGAGCCTGTCAAGTCCATATGTTTGTGGTGTTCAGTATATGAAAAACCAGTGAAACACTGACAGTGCTGGGAAGATCCCTGAATCTTGTGGCTGCACATCACCTGGGGTAACAAGCAGAGCACAGGCATCTAACCCATCCCAGTGTAGCAGCAGTTCTCACTGTATCTCTGAATCTCTCAGTATCAAAGTAAATATCTGTACAGATTCCATTTAGATATCTATTATAAATCCCACATGTAGGGATAAGGAGCAAGAAAAGAGTGTTCCTGGTTTCCCAATAAATTGATTGCATTCAGATGAGGTACAAAGTCTGTTCAGGCTCAAAGGCCCCCATTTGCTGAGAGAGAGGACCTTAGAGCTGTCATGTGTGAGGAATTTTCTGTGTGCCATCAGGAAAGGGATCTCTGAACTCCTCCTTCTGAGGGTTGTTCGCTGCACATGGGAGCACTAAGAGATGACTGAGAGGGAAATAAACAGCTGGGAGAAGCCTTTACCTCAGGTAGCTAGGGCAGATCTCAACAGACCCTTATCCCAAAGCTTGCCTTGGGGATGGGGATCAGGGTCTATTCACAAAGAAATGGAGTTTGTTTTGAGGTGCCTCTCCTATCTCCATTGATGGATTCCAGGCTGCTGGGTTAAAGACCACCTCCACTGTGTTCCAGAGTCCAGTGAGTGCTGCAGCCAGGGAAATTCTCCTTCAGAAGTAACTTTTTTCTTTGTTTCATTTCTTTTTTTTTCTTTCTTATTTAGGGCTTACCTTGGTGCAGGTTGGGACTAAACCTGCAAGCTGTCTGCTGGATGTTTTTGTCAGTTCCACAGCTGCAGTAAGAGCTGTAAAATTATCAAACACATCAAATTTCTCGCAGTGTCCGCAAAGACTACTGAAGCTCACAGCTCTTGAAAAGGCTTTCAAGGACCCTGGAAGCCCTGAAGATACTTGAAGGGAGCTAGGCTTTTAGAACTGCAGAAAGCCTCAGTTGCTGCAAACCCGCTGAAACCTGAAAGTGCCTTTTTTGCTGACTGCTCCAGACTCTCAGACCATGGGAGTCTGTCTCATGGCTTCAAGCCACAACTAAACAGCATAATCCACCTGGATGTTTTAACAAAGCTGGCTGTTTAGAAGTCACAAGGCCTAGGAAGACTGTCATACTCAGCTCTAGAGGTTTCCTCCTTACAACAGGATGTTTGGGCAAAATTTCTGCATCTCAATAAGTGCTAAAAACCTGTTTAAACACCAGGCCCAACATTTTATGGTAAAACTGGACTGCAGCTTATTAAGTTGCAGCCACCCTTATAATGCTACCTGATGTCTTTCATTATGTTTTCACAGCACTTATTCCAATGGAAAAGAGAATTGGAATGTATACAATGTGGGATGAAAAGATTGTAAGCACTAAGTTGACCTATCCCCCTTCAGTTACCTTTGTGATTTATGCTAAGTGCTAATTAGTTCTAAAAATTCCCATATTTTTACCTGCAAGTTGTTTTGGAATTGCCTTTTCCTGTAGATATTTGAATTGGATGACTGCTCAAATTACACAGCATGTAAGTCTCTGAACTGTTATGAATTAATGGGAATGTGGACAGAGCTGTGCACTTATATTTTTCTCAAAGTTAATTTGCACAGCTTTTGTCTTCCTGGGATCTTTTCTGAATTTAGGTTTTAGGATCACAGCTAATCCTGGAAATAATTTCCAGGTACAGTGAATACGACAAAACCATTAGGAGTAGTCAGCACGGCATCACCAAATGGAAGACATGCTTGCCCAACATCTGTGGTGAAGTGACCAACTCTTGGATGAGAGGGAGCCAGAGGGTATTGTCTGCCTGGGCTTCAGTGACACCTTCAGTGACACCTGACGTCTCCCATTAGACCCTCACAGAGTAGCTTCTGTTGTACAGGCTGGTGGAGCAGACAGGGAGGTGGATTGAAAACTGGCTGGATGTCTGGGTCTAGGGGGTGGTGATCCACAAATCTAGCTGGAGACAGTGGCTAGCAGAGTTCCTCACTGACCAGTACTGGGTCCAGTCCTGTTAAACCTCTGGATGATGGGGCAGAGGGTAGCCTCAGCTGGTTTGCTGGTGACACCAAACTGGGAGGAGTGGCTCTTACACCAGAGGGTCGTGCTGCCATCCAGAATGACCTCAACAGGCTGGAGAAATGGGTCAACAGGAATGTCATGAGGTTCAACAAAGGGAATGTGTAGTCCTGCCCCTAGGGAGGAGCACCCCCATACACCAGTCTATGAGGGTGGTCTCTTCAGTGGAAAAAAGCTTGGCAGAAAAGGACCTGGAAGTTCTGGTGGACACCAGGTTCAACATGAATCTCTCAGTATTAAAGTGAATATCTGTACAGATTCCATTTAGATATCTATTATAAATCCCACATTTTTTTATAAGGTAGGTGTAAATTGAGCTGAGGGCCATCATTCAGTCCCCAAACCTAGTTAATACTGTACCTCATCTTGGTTTTCATATCCAGCTCTTCCCAACTTGCTGTTAATTCCTCCTCCTACAAGTTTTCAAAAGAAAAGGCCTTTTCTTAATAACAAAATACTGATCTGAAACTGTTTCATAATATTTTTTGGGGTAGGACAACTTTACCTGGGCATGTTCCAAGGAAAATTTTCTTGGACGAGTTTCACTTTTTAAAGCAAAGAATCGCAGTTCAAATCTGTTTCATCATCTAAAATTTAAAGACCCTTTGCATAAGGATAATCAGGGAAAGGACAGAGTGATCAGGATTGCAAGTGTCTGAAAATAAAGATAAGACCAGATCTAGATCTAGTGGTATGAGCTTTCTGTGTGGTGCATCTCAGATGATGGAAAGCAGCTGTAAAGTGGTACAGCCAGCATTTGTGATTCACTGCGTCAGTGGAGCAATGCCAGAGAGTTCTGGTGTATCAACAAACCCAGGGCAAGTGGCAGCTGCATCCTTCTAGACAGATAAAGCTTCTTCTGCTGCAAGTAGTGTGAAGGAAACATTTGCATGCACACAGCAGGGTATTTGTTTGCATGTGAACGTGCATGGGTGTTTACATGTACACACACACACAATTCTGTGACTGTGGTGGGCCTGGTAACACCAGCTGGTGTTAAATTTACCCATCATCTCTGCTGATAACAGCAGTTGCCTACAGTCTAGATAAATATTAGTCAGAAAGCTGAAGTCCTCCACATCATCAATAATCCTTTTTGGACTCAAGCAGAATAAAGGAGGAAAACTACAAACAAAACAAAATCCAGATGCACATATTAGGTAAAAAAATTCTGGTGTATCTGGGCATGTGGAGGAGAGACTGGAACAGATTGTCTCTAAGTGGATGCTGGGACTGGGAGGTTGTGTAAAATGGACAAAGTACCATGAAGGGATGGATGTTCAAGGAGTGGGACAGCTTGGAAAATTGTTGCAAGTACATTTGTTCGTGTACATGGGGGTAGCATGAGAATCTGGAATCTGAAATATGTATAGATAGGATGGTTTAGGGCTGTGGATAAAATTGAATAAGATCTAACATAAAAGTAAAATAAAGAAAGATCTTAGGGCAGTAGGGGAAAAGACAATCATAGCAGGGGTTCAGGAAAAAAGATTGGCCCAAAAGGCCAGGAAGGGGAAGGAAGTGTGGGGGTAGGTCAGTGCTGGATGGGCCTATGGCCCCATAACAGGCTTCAGTTAGGTTCAGATATGTGAGAATGTAAAAAAGAGGGAAGTCTCAAGGAAGAGCACAGACAAAACTGACTGGCCAAAGAGCTAGGAAGCCTTTGAGTCATATTTGTTTGCTTTGTGGGAAATGATGGGTGGGACACTGAAGCACAAATTATCCTTGCTGGGCCTAAGTATGCTCAGGAGCGAGTGCTACTGCTAATTTCAGTTGCTAGGCTCAGAATAATCTCTCTTAATCATCCATGAACTGTTGTTTTTCTCCCTGAGACTTGCAATTTGCTCATCTCCTTGTAGATTTTCTTATATACACTGAGTAGAAGAAACCTAATCTCAAAACCCTCCACAAAATATTCTAGAACTATCTAATCTTTCTAAAAAATATGTTCTTCTTGTTTTTTCCCCTCATATTGAACAGCAGTATTCTCAGTACAGGCTTAGCTGTTTTGATTTAAACAAATTAGTTCTGACTCTGCCTGGATAGCCCTAGCAGAGAAAAACCCTTAATCAAGATGTTTAGCAAAGTTATGAGACACTAATAAAAGATCCTGAAAGAGGGAGTATCAAGCATCACTAATTACAGGAAATGCTGGAATATTTATAGGCACATACAGAGATATTTGTAGAACAACCTCTAGGCTTTAAACTTCCCTGGCCTAATCTCAGTGGAGAGACCCTTTCAAGTGATAACCTAAATATTTTGGTTCAGCATGTTTATAAGCAGCCCATGGATTTCCTTGAAAAAAATGAATGGAGTCTGGCACATGTTTGGGGTTGTGGCTGACTGTACATTTTATTCATTAGGGAGTATATTTTGCTATAAATACTTTCTTTATTTGTTTAGAAGGAACTGCATTTTGACTTTGATTTTTTGAAAGATGAAGCTGAAGCAATAGTTTACAGTCGTGTTTTATTATCTGTTGGAGCTTCAGTTAGTGCCTAATCCAATGATTGCTGAAAACACTTTTGATTCAGAAACAATTTATTTTCTCATATTACCAACAATGTGACACTTTGGGGAGTTCTTTGCAGCAGAACTTGGAGAAGTCACACTAGAAGAAAATTTAGCTTGATTTAGGTTTTTGAGCATTAGAACCCTTCATATTGACCTAACAATTATCCTGGGTAATTCAAAACATATTTAAAATGGCTGTAATTTCACATCCAGCCCTAAAAGCTGCATTTAGGTTTGGTGTATGGTATGGAACACAAATCACCAGCTATGGAAAGCCAGTGGCATTGTGGTGATAACCAGGTGCTTAAAACAGAGTCATTTACAAGGAAAACTCTTACATTCATTTTTCCAATTACATAAGAGCTGGAAACCTGTTGTTTTAAACATTAAATCTTATTGTAGATTACTGTGGATTACAGAAGAAAGAGCCTGCTTTCCCTCTACACTCAGTTTGCCTTCTGGTAGGAAAGGAATGCTGTTATCCACAACCATTTAAGCCATGATGATGATGTCCATGGATCTGTAAACTCCTGCTCAAACCCAGGCAGCAGGAAAGGGGCTGTGTTTACTCATCTGGCTGCAGGTAAGGGCTGTAGTCTCTGTTACAGAACAGCCTCTTTGTTGCACACCAGCCTGTGCCCCAGGAACAAACACTGCAGCTGAGGCACATCTTCAGGCAAATACTCCAGAGTCTGACATTTACGGAGGTGTGACCAGGAAATGACCTCTTAGGGCCTAAGAGAACCTAAGGATGGAAAAAAAATGACCAATATTAAAATTCCAGCTTCTTGGACAGTCTTAACTCTCCACTGAAATTTGTGGCAATGTCCCTTTACACCATCTGAAATCTTGGACCATGCTCTTTTAGGGTAGGCATCAGTTTCTCCAAATTGATCACCAAGAGGAAGCCCAGCACAAGATTTGCTGCTTCTCAGCCAGGTATTTATCATGATACTCTACTTCAGCTGTGTCCTGCTGCTGTCAGGCACCATCTCAATGCTTCTTTTTACCTAAGATAAATAAATCCATGCCATCTTGAATATTTAGTTGCAACTGCAGTTTATAGGTAAAAAAAAATGATAGCTTGCAAGCAAGTTTCTTAAAGCAAACAAAACCCCCAAACCCTCATAACACTCCCAAATTATAAACCTCAGGAGAAATTAATTAGAAATAGTAACAAATAGCAGTAGTGAAAATATTGAATCTTGAAAATATTAGAGGTCCCCTACTATTCTTTAAGTCAAGCAAATATAGGAAAAAAACAGGCATTGGTGTTTCTTTTACTGCCTACATGAGCCATAAAATAAAATGCTTGGAAAATACCCATATTAAATGACAAATGAGGTAATTTAGAGCACAAATAATACTTTATTTATCAGAAGTGAAATAATATAAATCAACCCTTACAACTTCTGTATCAATCTGCTCTTTGAGTAAATAGAAAAATAAAATATTTCCTTAAAAACACTCAGATGATTTGTCTCAGGGCTCATAAACATCTTTTATGAATAGCAGTTTAGTAATACCTAATGTTAAGTAATACCAGTGGTGCTGAAACTAATCTAGACTATGCATGCCAAAGAAATAATGTTTAGAGAGTTTTATTAGACTGATCTAATTGAAAAATGAGATCTGCTGTGGGGCACAGAAACATTGTGAAGCTTGTCTGTTTTTTTGCAAACTGATGTGATGCTATTGTTGCACATATTGCTTTAAAAGGCACAAAAATGCTGAGGGCAAGCAAAATGTACCTGGACCTCCTGAGGCTGGGTCTTGAAATCTCCATCCAGGGGATACATGCCAGAAAAAGTGAGTGGGGTTTCTCCTTTCACACTGGTGCTCTCAGAGACCTGAGAGATCAGGGTGGGTAGATTGAACCCCTTCCTGCTTGGAGGAGTGCAGTATTTGAATATCTGCAATGCCATTTTCTGATCCTTCTTAAAACAACACTCTGTCATGATGCACACATAGTCTGGCTGTAGTTACACTTTTTATGTGCTGTGATAAAATTTCACTATTAATTACCAGTATCCCTTGCTACTCTGCATTCTCCTGTCCATCCACCGATTCCAGCCCTACATTTTATACTGCATCCTTGTAAACATCTATATACAGCATTTATCATGCTGAAATCAGGGTCCATGACTATGTTTCCTGCCTCAATGACTTAGGAAACAGCCCTAACACTGGTTTTAAAGGCACTGATGTGGTTTCAATGACTTACTCTGCTGGAAAATCTGAAGCAGACAAATAGCCATGCTGCCCAAGATAGGTAGACTGTTTATGCTGGGAGTAGGAGTCAACTCATTCTAAGACAGATTTATAGCAAGAAAGACTAAAAACCTTTTTTTTCTCTCCTCTTCTGAGTATGAAAAATATGTTTGAAATGTGCCTTACCTAGATGCCACTGATATCTGCTGTGTCTTTTTGTAATTTATTACATAGAGAGCAACATATGTCAGCTCCAGCAAACAAGATATTTATTTATCAAATAAATGAATAAATATATCCATCACTATTCTTTGAAAAATACTGGGACATTTAAGTCAGGCACTTGAAAGCAACATTATAGTAACAGAAACTGTAAGCGATAGCAATAATGCTGGAAAGCTTTTATCAAATTAAGTGAAAGGTTTGGATCAGCTCCCAGCAGCTACAGCTTCATTTCTCAGAAACCAGCAGCTGGTTACCTGCAGCACCTTTGCTTGCTGTTGCAGCAGAGTCCTCATGTCCTGAATGGATGCTGGGAATTTCTTCCAGGCTCTGATCAGCCCTATAGATTAACACGGTCTCACACAGCTGGGCATGGGTATGGATTAATCCTTTCACTGAAACACTGGGATTTGAAATAGGAGTTGCTAATTTTCTTTGGCAGTATCTTGGCAGAGAGGAGACAGGCAGATCTCTTCTCCTCCATTAGTTCTTGTTTCTATAGTTTTATTAAAACAACTCATCATATTTGTAAGCTTCAGTGAACAATTCTTCTTAACATACTCCCACACAAGGATCCATTGAACAACTTGCATTGTCTCAGCTATTTTAAGGATAAACATTTCTTCAGGAGTGCTCATGAAACCTGCAATTGCTGAAGTTTTAAAATCAATAAATATCACCTTCTTCAGTCCATTACAGGGGGTAATTTCTTTGCTGCTTGTTCAGATACAAATTAGGAGGAATAACTTAAAAACAGTGTCAGAAAACTAGGGTAGCACAGTAGGACCTTAGCTCAGGAGTGTGTAAAAACAGTGTTCATTCCTGAAAGGAATGTTAGATGAAAAAATATTAATCAGTTACTACTGATACAAGTAACCTTTAAAATGAAGGAAGCACCTTTCTCTGGATTTTTTATGAGTTCTTTTTTTTTCAGACTACTTAAGCACAAACAATATTTATCTAAATCAGACAAGTTGTTAAAAGAATTCTAATGGATAATACAGAGAGAATTTAGTAAATAAGGATTATATAGAGACCAATTTCCTGAATTGCCTTGCTCCCTCAGGCTTATTCCTGCTTTAAAATAGATTCAGGGATGACTTAGGCTTTTGGGAGCCTTGCATC
Source organism: Geospiza fortis (assembly GCF_000277835.1). Taxonomy (NCBI): domain Eukaryota; kingdom Metazoa; phylum Chordata; class Aves; order Passeriformes; family Thraupidae; genus Geospiza; species Geospiza fortis. The sequence continues at coordinate 1,863,964 of NW_005054409.1, forward strand.
TCTAATAATTTGTGGGAGTAAAGTTCCTCCATCTCTGAAAGTGTATTGCATTCCAGCTGCCTTAGGTAGCTCTAATGTAATTTGCTTGGATGCAAAAAGCAGTAGAGTAGCTTTGCATGGCAGTTTGCCCGGACTAATATAGCAACTTCTAGATGTTAATTAGTCACAGTGGAGCTCCACAATACAGCTTGTTTGTTCAGCACTTGCTCAGGTATCTTCATGCTGCACGGCTTTATGGCACATAGGTATAAACCTGGGTGCTTCCAAATTTGTAATTTCTTGCCTGAGAGGAAATTGATGTAGAAATACTCATGCAGATTCCATGTTTTGTAGCTGCCTGCTGATTTCCAGATCAGGTGCTCTCAGGCAGGACCAGACCTCCCTGCAACGCCTCACTCCGTCAGCAGGGAACTTTTGACAGGGCTAGGTGGGAGATGAAACACTTTTTAGCTCTTGCCATGCCATGCTGTTAAAATGGGAGTCATAAACCCCAGCTCTGTCCTACATTGCTCTGTTGATGTTGCAGAACTAACTTAAGTAAAGCATAATTTAAACATATTTAGAGGAATGGCTGTCTTGAGTAAATGATTCCCAGCAGAAGCTGTAGGAAGAACCCTCCATAAATCCTTTCTATCTTATAGCTTGAGGAATACCTGTAGGCTTCCTTCAGGGCTGTACTCAGCATCCAGTTTGGTAGCAGAGCTGCAGATACAGTGGGAAGCTGTAGAGTTCAGGCTGCATCCAATTTTAGGCCAGTTCAGCTCTGTTTGGGATGGTTCAGTTAGGAGTTCAGCTTCTCCATTGGAGTTATGGTTAGATACAAACTCAGAGAAGCAATAAGTGACCCACATTTTTCACTCCTTTTTTCAGCTTTCAGAAGCCCCATCTGTTGCCTTTCCCTGTTCATCAAGCTAGGAATAATAACAGGTATAATGCTTAAAAAGATAATATTTTGAGAAAGAGAGGGCAATTTCTATTTGGCCCTTTGTCTTGTGAAATTCCACGTTTCTTTTCTCTCTGTGTGTAGCACTGGTGAAAGGTGCCAGACTGACATGCTTGGGGAATGAATAACTCTTTTTATGCACAGTTGGTGTCTGAGTACATCAGAGGTTTTGGGTTAGTAAATCTCCTTAATCCTAAGAAGTAAATCGCTAAAAGATGTTGTTGGTAAATATTAATTATTTTCCCTGAGATGGAACTCAAAATCAGAGAGGAAGGAGATAAAGAAATATGGACATGCCTGATAATTCTGAGCACATCACCAGGAAAGGCCTCTCTGCCAGGTTGATAAGGGAGTGTCCTGATGTCTCATCTTGTTTTGAATATGCCTACCAATTTCCTATCAAATGTCACAGCCTCCAACCACTCTGCAGCTAACCCATGAAGTGCAAACACAAAACTGCAAAAACTTAGCCTTTAGCTCCTCGGTGGTGCATTTCCTTTAAAGACAAAACAACTGTGACAGCTTTTCTTAAAACGTGAATTTTCTACTCATGAAAAACAGCAGTTCAGTTTTCTAAAAATAACAGTCGTCTTTGCATGCCAGAGCTGAGAGGTCTAAAGGAATGTGCCAATTAATTGACTAAGGAACTTAAAAATGGAAACCTGTCAGATGGATGTGTCTGGACCATAGATCAGGAGGAAAGGAAGGTGGAGAGCAATGTGTGCGCTGGCATTTCTAACCAATCATGCAGCTTGGGGTAGGCACTCTGAGCCAGGTGATACTAATGGGGAAGGAGCTATTGCTCCCCATCCTCTCTCCTTTGCCAGTCTTAACTGACTCATTGCTTTGGAAAATCTTGGCTAACATATTCATTCATTTCTCACAGAAACTAAGTGTTGCAGCTAGAAATAAAACAGAAAGCTCGTAGCGACATATCTATGGAGAATTCATAATGCATGATTTCACGTCTCAGAAACTTCAGAAAAGTTATAATTTATTCCTTTTCCTGCTCTGCAATATGTCTAATACTTCTGGTATAAAAACCTGCATGATCCAACTGCTCGTGTTAACAGCACTGTTGAGAAATATTTAGTGATTATGAACTCTTCACCCCAGCATGCATAATACCCATGACACTGAGTCCAGCTGCACACCTGATAGAGGAAGAATGGGCTGCCCTCACTACAGCAGGGAGTCTGAAGACTGATTTGTTTGGTGTCTGTGCCCTTAACATTCTCCCTGTGCAGCTCACACAGCTTTTAGCTCCATCATGGTTCCTCTGCAGGTTTTCTGGGTGAATAGGAAGCCATGTACTGGCTTTTCAAAATTATGAGTTGTTGAATATTGGAGCAGTACCTGTGTTAGGTGGCTCTGGCTTTCCTCTCTCCCAGTGCCTAACAAGCTGAGTTTTACCATGGTGGTGGATCTGCTTTGAGTCTCTTACCTATCTCTACCAACATTTTTTATCAAATGCTTGTGAATATATCCTTGTACTAGATTACCACTTGTACTCCAGTAGAATTAAGCAGCTTTTTAGCAGACTAATTTAGCATCTCATGTATTAGATTTATGTTTTTCTGAGCAGGTGTCAGAATGTTTTTTGCATGTCAAACACTTAGACAGCTTAAGACTACCTTTGGTGATGATTCATCGTCTTTCAACCCAGAAAATCCCCAGCACCACTTTTTCTCCTTGCAAAACTGACTTTTTAAGAGAAGTTTTTTACAATACACATCTACTCTAGTTAAGTAACTTTGATATCACCTCCAAAACAAATTCCCCACCAACCCCAAATATTTTGAATGTGAAAATTCTTTATGGCAGTTGTGATTGATGGTGTCTGAATGCAGGTACCCTTCTTCTCTCTGTCTTCTTTACTTTCAGCTGACTGGATTGCTGACCATCAGCTCCCATAATGCACAATCCTCAAGAGAATGGTTTTGTGATCCCTCAGAGGAGTCAGTTTGCTCTAAAGAGATTTTTTGCAGAGAAGAAATGTACCAAGAATAATTAAGGAGTCGCTTTCCAAAAGGCTCTGCCAGAATATTTCTGACAAAACCTTTTTTTTTTTCACTTGAGAAAAGTATTTTAAATTTTAGGGGTAGACCCATTTTTGATACCCAGCCAGCATATTTGTGGATGCCTTTCTTATTAATTATTCAGTTTTCCTCTGCATCCTTCTTGCCAGCAAAACTCTTAGGTTGGAGACGGATATCTGAACACTTTGCAAGGACAGTCTGCACTGACAGCACAGAGAGCATGATGGAGTCAGCCAACTCAACCAGCTGCCATAGTGCTGAGCTGTCCACAAACACAGAAACCTTCCAGAGATGCAGTTACGACTGCAAGAGTCTCACAGTCAGCATATTAATTTGGTTTATTGGAGTAATGTGTCTGATGCCATATGGTGGAGCTAATCTTGTTTTTCACTGCTTCACTGCCCCATCCATTTGGTTCATAGTAGGAATTCTCACACAAAAAGCTACTGCTGAGACCTTCTGCAGAGACAGAGGCAGGTGTGAGTGGTCTGGGGAGGTCTCAGGAGAGTGCAGTTGGAGGCTGAATAGAGAGAAGAAAGCTCATCCTTTCTGAACTACGCCAAACCACCCAGCATGAGATAGATAAATAGCTCAAATCTAAAAGAGACTTCCAGTGGACCTAGTAAACATTTCACCTCCAGATTTCTAGACTTCAATCAGAATATTTTATTAATTATGGAAGGTTTGGCTGTAATGAATTTTTTTACAAATTCCTATGTACTGATGCATATTGAATCCAGTCTAATTCCTTAATGATTACAGATTTCCTATTCTTGCCAGTAAGGTTAATTCACAATGCAGTAATTATGTTGCCTCATCTCACCAATAACCTGCCTTTGCAGTAGTTAATGTTATTTCACTGCCCACCTTGGGTATCTCTGCTGAATTTGATGCTCACCTCAGTTATCAGCAACAGAAGATTAGCCACTGACCACAGATGTTGCCTGTTAAATGTCCATGCCTTGATGTATTGCTTGGCAAAATAAATGCTAGACTGGGTGTGGAAACAAAAAACCTTTTTGTGGGACTTGACAAGTCTTTGAACACACTCAAAAGGGCCAAGTGGCTTTTTGATAGTCTTGAGTCGGTAGCAGTTTCACCCTCTACAATTTTGCTGTCACCTTTTTATTCTCATGTATTTCAAGAGGTGCAGGATTACTCCCCGTGTGAGGTTTGACTCCACTGAGGGCAGGCACTCACCCTCTGTGGCTCAGCAGCCACTGCAAGAGCGTGTCAGGGTACCTGCTAGCAGAGGGATGTCAGCTCCTTAGTTCCATCAGGAACTGGTGTGTGCAGCAGCTAATTTACTGCTTGAACACCTTGATTCAAATGGGTGAACCTGTATAAAACCTTTCTTTTCACACTGCACGGTGAGTCATGTTAGGAAGGCTGCAGGGTGCCAGCTTTCTAGTGTCTGTGAGAAGCAGAGCAGTGTTCACACTTCCCAAAGCATTAGTCATTCAAATCCACCCTCAGTCTTTCTCATGTCACACATTTATTTGTGCATGAGCAGGTAAGCTCAGAACAAGTTAGAATCTCTTCTTGGAAAGAGGGAGACATGCAAGACAAGTCTGCACAATGTTTAAAATAAAAATCCTGCAACTCCACTGTTGTGTGTTTCACTTCTACCTGTGGCACCTGTACAGCTATCAGGTTGGAAGAAACAGCAAAAGCTGTTTGCATGCTTTTTGAGAAGTTTTCCTTCTCGTTCTTCTATTATAAGGAAGAGATTATGCCAATATTTGAGACAGAAAAGGATAAAGTTCAACCGTGCAAACCCATCCTCCTCTTTCTGGCCTTCTTGACACCCGCTTGGATTTCACTCCTGAAGCTTAGTTACAGCTGTGTAATCACTGCACACAACACACCCACTGCAAGGAGAGCCTGGATAGCTGCTGCTGTCCTGTGCCAGGACAGGGTGAGGGTGAGGAATAAGAAACCCAAGAGAAACAAATTTGGGTAAGGAGGACATTTTGTTTCTCACCCTTACAAACAGTGGCTCTCTCATGTCAAATCCCAGATTTGAGTGAAAACACAGCAACAACTTCAGCTCTGTGGTGCAGCCCAAGAATGAACAATGCCATCAAACCTGCCTGCTTTTGGGTCTGATTCTGCAGGTTTTACATGTCTGTAAATATCAACGTGCACATGTATATGTATATCACCTGAAGGCAGTCAACATTGTAATAGATGTGCAAAGTCATGAAGGGATATACCTCATTCTACATTGTTTGGAATTAGACTGTTAAGGATCAAGGGTTAAAATATCTGCATAATCCCCAATCCTAGCACCAGGTTAAGCACAAGCAGTAATCTTTTCTCTATCAGCACAGAAATGCACAGAAAATTAAAGGACTGGCAGTACCCTGCCAGAACACATGCTTTGTTGCTCAGACTAGTTTTTGGGAGAAAACAAATTCTAGAAAAAGGAGATTGATTTCCTCCAAATTTATCTTTTCTTTCCATACACACACTGACAAGAAGTAACCTGTGAACAGTATACTCCAAACACAACACTAAAATGAGGAACAGAAGAGCAACACCCATTATTTGGAAACAACAAAAGATGAAGGAGAAATTGTATCTTCAGCAATCCCAAATCCCTCTCCAAGTGTGAGAAGGGCAAACAAGCAAACAACTCTTCTGCAATTTCTTCCCTCTCCCTCTTTGCAGCACTGGCATCACAGAAACAAGCAGCTATGATGTCTCACAGGCCCAAGATTATGTTGTGCTCTAAACCTCCTCCTTCCCACCTATGGAAACTTTGTTGTGCTGGCTGCACCCATTCTCATGCAGAGTGTTTTCCCTGAGACATCAGTGTTTATGAATTTGAATGAATGAATGAATGAAATTTTGCTCTCATTTTCTCAGACACATGCATTTGAGAAACTTTTATTGGACAAAGGAGCAGGCAGGACCCAAAAGATGCAGCACCAGCCCATCATCCTTCCCCAGCTGACAGCTACAGAGTGGTCTGGTGGTGGGAAGAGGTGGCTCCCAGCATCCCACAGCCCTGCAGTCCATGCTGACTGCCAGTTTTTCCTGCTCCTGATCCATTACCCTCCCAGCTCCAGCCTGCACACCAGCTGTCTCTCACCAGAAAGGAACTCTTTTCCTTGACCTCAGTGACGCACTTCAGTGACGAACAAAATGCCACCTTGCTTTTTTCTTTTCCAAGAAGCACAAAAGTAATGTGACAAGGTGGCTTAAAACTTTGTCAAAAAACTTGTTTTCTGTAATTAAACTTGAGTATAGATGCTCATTGTAATTTCAGAAATTACTTAGGCTTATTTAGCTTTACCAACCATAGCTCTTTTATGACTAGGAGCACTCTCAGAAAGTTTCTCCTTAAAACTGTCTCCCACAGAGGACTACAGACAGTGAAGTTATTTTAGAGTTGTCAAAGATTATTTTCATGGGTCAGATGATATATAGCTCATTGTTTAAGCCATATCTTCAAGATTTTGATTACCTCTTGGCTATTAAGGATTTCCTCACAGATACAAGCTAGAGAGTATTGTGTTAAAAAGAAAAAGACTGAAATAATGAGCTAAAAGAAATTCATGGAAATGGTGTAGATCTTCTATTGTGGGACCTATATTTTTTTCTAGAACATATAAACAAAGGAGAAAAATAGTCCTGGCTACAATAATTGTGAAAAACCAACTCCTACAAGTCCCACTGAAAGAAAACTTTCATCTCTAGATTCAAGCTCCGTTATCTGACAGATACCTCCATTATCTGCAGGAAATGAAAAGCCTGACAAAGATTAAATGTGGGATTCACCTAATCTAACTTCATCTCCGTGGAATTCAGGTGACTAAATTAAAGCCATTCTCTTGGCTCTCTATATTGAGTACAGAGTGGGAGAAATACCTCCAAAGATAAATTAATATTCTGTCTTCTCCTCATTTGTCTTACACAGGTATGAGTTGCCTTCAAGAGGGGTGTCCATCTCTGCTGACTACTGAAAGAATCTTGACAGGCTTGGTAGAAAATTCTTGACTATGAAAGGCCAAGTAGGCTCAGTCCCATGGGTCAGAGAGTGAATTGGTCATGCCTAGGGAGAGTGGAAAGCAGTGGTTTGTTTTGACTTGGAGAATAGCCTAGGACAGGGCCCAACACTGATATGAAGGCATCAGATATGAAATGCAAACAAATTTGTATCCTTTCTCTGCTACTGCAATAAAATACGGCATTTTTTCCATTAAAAATGCAGTGGTGTTGTCTTGAAAAATAGTTGTCTTTATGAAAACATAAAGAGTTCTGAATGCAAATACATGGACACTGAGGTGTTTTCTTCCCCCTTAACTCACTGACTTCATTTTTTACTGTGAGTGGCAAAGCAAAACCCCTCTGTAGAAACATTCACTCCTACAATGTGTTATGGATTTCCAGTGGTGAACTATTAGGTGTTTTGCAATTAACACAGCATGAAAAAACCATCACTTCTATGGATCTCTGAGTTCACACTTTCCTCTAATGAGAGCCAAGATAAATTGTTCCAGTTTCAGTGTATTGGCTACCAAATTGACCCTGATCCATAGCTCACTTCAGGCTTCAGTAATTCCAATAATCTTGCAGTAAGTTTGGATCCACCAATTGAAAATGTCTAAAATCCACTCATGCTACTCTAGGAGCTAAAGCCAGAAGAAAACCACATATATTCTGCTCAGGTTTAATTTTTTTCCCTCTTTTCCTGTGAAATATAACACCATTTCCACATCCATTTATACTGGTATTTTTCCCAGAGATGAAATACTGCAGAACCTGACCTGGTGCCTTAAGGCAATTCCTTAATGATGGAATTATCTTTATTAACAGATGACATAATTTCTCAGAGTGCAAAATGCAGAGTAAAGAGAGGTGAAGAGACAGAGGCAACACTTTTTATGCCCTCACTATATTTAACAAATCTTGTCCATAGAGGAGATTGACAGTGCACTTTCTATTCTGGGTCCATTTGTATATATTCTTCAGAAGAGGCAGCACATGAGTGATGCTGCTGATTGTTGCTGTCAGTCTTCAAGGTGGATGCTAAAAAAGAATGGATATTTCTCCTCACATCAGCACCCAAAACTCACCTCAGTGATTGCACACTGTAAAATGATTGTACTCATGCTGGGTATGTAGCACAACATGTGGAATTCCTGGGACAGAAATCTTAATAGCTATGGGATGGGGTTCTGGGAAGTTTTGAGGATGTGGGTTGTGAATTTCACAGGTCCTACAGAGCAGCTGGTTACAGCTAGGTCCTGAAATGGTGACTATGAATAAAAACCAAAAGGTGATTCTACCTGAGTTCCTAATCCTGGTGAGCAGATATCAACTGAGTACCACCCACATGCCAGGAGCTGGGAGCAATGATTGGCATAATGGTCTGTTTGTATTCTCCCAACAGCCCTAGGAGCAATTCCATATAATGAGATCCAGAGCACTGGGGAAGTGCTGGAGGTCAGTTTGTACCTGAGCCCTGTCTTGTGTGAATGGCATGGAAGGGCTACACCAGTGGGTTTTGGTTACATCACGGAAAGAGTCATCAAAATGTTGGAGGATGGGGATGGCAGATCAGTCCATCACTGGTCTCCAATATCTGATGCTTAATATATCTCATTTTAGAGCCACATTAAAGGCGCTCAGAGCACCCTTGTTCCTCCTGGAGGTCAGGCCTGGCTGCTGAGGCTGAGTCCCTCATGCTCCAAGGTGATAAGGAAAAGCCCAGAGCAGCCTTTGGAGAGGTTACCGACCCATTCCATTTCAGAGCACCTCTCCTTCAGCTCCCACCTGTGCCACAGACCTAATTACATCACAGTAAAATATTGGGCTGTAACAGGAAATAATTAGTGAAGAGGTGACCGAAGAGATATATAGCAGACAGTTTTTTTGTTTGTTTGTTTGTTTGTTTGTGTTTTTTTTTTTTTTTTTTTTTTTTTTTTTTTTTTTTTTAGGTGAGTCAGATTCTTCCATATTCTTGCCAGCGTGAGGCATTTTTATAGGAACTTTATCCAAACTAGGACTGCCTCAGGAACGGAAATTGGAAAATTTCAATCCTGCTTGAGGCACACCCCTCCTCCCATCCCCCTTCCCCCAGGTTTATGCTATGTGTTTTCCTTTGTCTTGCTGTTTTATGGTTACATTCTTTGGCTCTTGAGATGCTCATGTACTCTCTGCCTGGGGTGCACACATGGAGCAAAGGGGCTGGAGACAAGAGCCCAGTTTGGGATGAAGCATCCCATTCTCCTCTTCAGCCCCCATCTTCCACTCAAGGAAAACAAGATCATTGCAGCAGTAACCTGATTCCCAGCCTGGTTTGGGGTGTAGCATCCCATTCTCCTCTTCAGCTCCCATCTTCCACTCAAGGAAAATGAGAACATTGTGGCAATAACCTGATTCCCACCAGTGCCGCAGAAATCACTTGCTTCTCTCATCTCTGTGGACTGTAATATCCTGCAATGTCTTCCCACATATTCAGGCATCACTGTTGGATGACACAAGGCAGGATTCCTTTGCAGAAGGAACTTAATGGGTAGGGAAAATACTGCCGTAGTGTGTAGCTTTCTGTTGATTTACAGTGGTATCTGACTTCTCCCAGGGTGTTTTGTCTCTGAGGAAATTTGAAAAATCTCTGTTCATGCTAATTTTGATATCTACTTTATGTTCCAACACACCAAGCACAGTTTGTCATTTGTGTTACTGGGAGCTGGCCAACAACTGGCAACTTTGCACAATTGACCTCCAACAGAAAGGAAGACAAATCCAGCTGAAGTTTGAATAGCACTTCTTGGAGCATAAGAAATAAGTTAGTTTTCTTCTTCAACTATAAACACTAGATTCTTGTTTATTAAAAAAAAATAGTTAAGGGTGACAATTTTTCATACATGTCTTTAGAAAAAGGGTATATGTATCAGAGCCCACGATCTCATATATCATAAATCTTCTAAAAGTAAACCTGGGAAGGATTTTAATTAGCCTCCTAATCCCACACCCTGCACTGAAAAAGGCAAGTAATATGTACTGAGGCCACCTCTAACAGATATTTGATTTATAATCCCAGGGAAAACCAATTCTGCAGCCCATCTAGGCAACTTGTAGTGCTTCCTTATACTTAGTTAGGAAGCTTTCCCTAGTATTTAACCTAAATCTTTGTTTCTGCAAATTAAGAAAACTACTTCTTGTTGGACCACTATTGAACTGTCTGAACAATTGATTGTTCTTCTGTGGTGTTACTATAAAAACAAAACTACTGGAAGATTAGAATCATATCTTTGTTTAATCTTTTCTAGATTAAATAAATCCATGTTTTTTTAGTATGTGCTCCTAAACACCTTATTGTTTCCAGTCACCTTTGGACTTTCTCTATATTATCGATTATTTCAATCTTTGTCACACTCTTACAGATTAAATGCCCCCATGTTTATTTTATAGTCAAGTCTTTAATAACATGTCACGTATCAATATGCCTTTTAAAAATAATACAAAATTTTCCTCCTCAATATGGATGTGATTTGCTGTATTCATTCAGATATTATAGTGGTTTGTAGCTGAAGCTTTTTTTTAAACTCAGTGCTGGATTTCTTTCTTTCAAATGGAGCATCCTTCATGCTTTTATTAAATTTCATTTGCTGATTTCAAACCAAACCTCCAGTCTTCTCAGATCACTCTGTATTTTGTCATCTGAAAGTACTATTTCACAGATGAAATGCCTTCACATACTGCTGTGAAGCACCACTGACCTGAATAAGTCTTCATTTCAAGGGCTTTTTTATTGAGATTCTGGATGAGGTCCAGGTATGAAGTCATTACATGGTCAATTATTTGCCAGTCTGCCACAGCAGTGTTTCAAGCACATGTACTGGTACTTTATGTGTGTGGGAAATAGCATGAAGAGGAAGAACTCTAAAATACAAAACCTGACATTTCTGCTTTTCCATAATACTTTAGAAGAGTTTTTATACTTCCATTTTTATTTATATATATATAAATGAATGTGTGCACCTAACATTGACTTGCCCACACACTGTCTGTTTAGGTCTTTGCATATTTCTGACATTAAACAATACTTATCTTCTACTTTTTGGTTTTCTTAGGCTGTCTCAGGGGTCTCTTGCACATAAATAATATTTTTTCATATGTTTTTTTTTTCTTCTCCCTGCAATTATCTCTTCAGGTTAATGAGTACTTGAAAGTGAATTGTATTTGAAACCAATGGAGGTCAATAGGGGTGACTCAGTATAATGCTAATTTAGTTCTTGGGTTCTATTATATATTGTCCAGTTCCATTCATGTTTAAGAGTGAAGAACAGAAGCTTTTGTGTTTCAATGTTTACATGAGTTTTCCCCTTTTGCTGAAGCATAGTGGTTGATATTTGCATTTAATTAAGGTTTAACTGGAAGTGATACTGGAGTTGGCTTCATTAGGCTTGAAAGGTGTCCTTGAAGCAAATAAATATTAGCATCCTAGCTAAAGGAGAAGCTAAAGAAAATAACAGTGATGAATTAAAAATTAAAAAAATAAAAAGAGAGAAAAGAAGAGAGAAATATCCTTCACACATCACAGAGTTTCCTCCAGATTTATCACAAAAGTGAAAAGCACTTTGAAGATGGGAAATTGCAAATGCAGAAACTGTGTCTTCGTATCTCCAATACGTGTAGCCACATGCTTCAAATGAATGTGACTGATAGAAGTGTTACCAGAAAACTGCAGCCAAGAATCAAAAAGGGACTGCTGGATTTTAAAATGTGTGATTCATTTTCATGTCATTAAGACGAGAAATGTGTTTTCTTTTTCCCCTTCTCTCTCTGGTTTTTGAACCATTCCTTCTCCTCCTTTCCCATGAGGCACATTTAACCTTCAGTGTGTTTTACTGTGTTCAAGCACCTGACTAGGAGGGGAAAACAATGTGATTTCTTTCTTTAAATGCCAAAATGTCATAAATTCCCACTGCCACATTTTGTCTCCACTTCTAAAGATGTTAGGAGAGGTTTCCTTCTGAATGTTTTTCTAGAAGATCTGTGCCAAAATGACTGATTTTAAAAGCAGTAAGATATACTTACTCTGGTAATGGAAGACAGACAGTTTTCAGAACTTTGACATTTACAGGTTTGGCAGACAGTTTTGCCTTCTAAAAGATTCTGATTTTCAGAAAATTCTATATTACAATAAATAAATCCACTTCCAGGCAGCTCATATTAAACATCAAAACTGAAGCATGTAAAATCTGAAGCTGCATTCACAATCCTTACTTAGATACCAGATTTCAGTCATAATCCATCTTGGTTGCCAAGGTCTTAAGACCCATAGTACATCTGATCAAATTTTCTGTTCATGGGACAAATTTCCTTTAATGCTGTTGTTGGTTTCCTATCAGCTGAACCATTTCCCCAAGGAATTAATCAACAGGATGACATTCAGAATAAGCTTCTTGGCAGCCTGGAATGAGAGGAATAAGTGTCAAATTGGAACTACACAAAAATTTGTATTTAATTTGATTGAGATTAATAAAATAATACAAAATATTTTATATTTTTATTATTTATTTTACTATGTTTCTTATCTTTTATCATTATTATTTTATGTATAATTTTAGTTATGTTTTTATTTATTCATAATTGTTTGATGCTAGCAACAGATCCCAAGTTTGTGTCAGAGTGACTACCAATGCTTAGAAATCCTTAGAGAGGAAATATAATAACAACAATTGACTAATTTATTTGCTATGAAGTAGAAGACATTACATGAATCTTTACTGGACTTTAAAAAGATAGTCTTTGTTCTTGTAAGCAAGCTGAGCAATCAAAGAATGAAATGCAAAAGTTCTGAGTAGAAAGCCGCAGTCACTATTCAGCAACGCAAAGGAGAATGACACATGCAAATTAAAGTGCATACGGTATTTTTCAAGCTCTCAAATCGAATTTGTTGGGATAAAAATGGTGAGAAATAAACTTCAGACATGCTCAAATCCCATTATCTGAATTGATTTGAGAATCACGAGGCTTGAATCTCTTTGTAGGTCATTGAAACTTAAGAAACTGAAGGCCAAAATCCACATGCCATCACCTGTACTTCCTAACAGCTAGAAATGGGAAATCCAGGCTTACCTGTGATGTTTCACAATGACTCAGATCACCCTTACTGCTTCCAAGGCCTCTTTCATGTCACTGCAGAGTCTGTACCCTTGGTGAGGGTCTTTGTTAAGGGGACAGCTGATGAATATGAAAGGAAAGACGGCTGACACAAACCAGCACGTCAGGTACTGCATCCAGCTGGAATTCATCACACCCTGCTCTGAGTGGGTGCCTGCAATGTGCATGGTACTAACATATCATTAGATCATCAATTAAAATAGCCTTGATCTGGTCCTAAGCTGTCATAGGGTTTGTTGTGGTCTCTTCAGTTACGAAGCTATCAAATGACTTTGACTCATATTTCGTTCAATGGTCTGTCCAGTGTTGATTTAATGAATGAATAATAATTAACCATAGTTAAACATAATCACAGAATACTCTGAGTTGGAAGGCACCCACAAGGATCATCAAGTCCAGCTCTTAAGTGAACTGCCCATATGAGGATTGAATCCATGATTGGTGTTGTTATCACCATGCTCTCACTAAATGAGTTAATCTCAGGGTCATGGAATTGACTTTCAGTTGAGTTATTCCTAGTTTCTTGTTCTAGTTTCCAGATGATATTTGTCTCAGTCACTAACGAGACCAAAATTTGTTTAGCCAACTAACTACTGTGTTTTTTAAAAGATATTTTAAAGAAGGCAGTTGTAGACATTTCTGCTCACCCTAAGGTTTCCTTAGCCTGGCCTAAGCATTGAGGGTATTAATGACTTTTATTTTAAACCACTTTCATATCAATCAGATTTCCAGTGCTTATTAACACTGATGTTTCCCCTGAGCAAGAAAAACACACAAAATTTAGTTTATATTCTCTAATATGTTTATGGTGCCCATCTAGAATTATTTTGAAATACCAGCCCTGGAGGCAGAATTACTCATGACTGCATGCAGAGAACTTTTATACCTCTTCTACAGTGAAGCAGCCTGATTTCTAATGCTACTATGAATTTTTTTGTGTGTGTGTCCCTGACCTAGGTAAGGATGGTGTTGTTTTGCTACTCATTGAATGAGGAGAAAATCTTCACATTTCTAGATGGTGCAGCAACAGTGCTGGAACTTTCAGGTTTGAAGTACTCATTTTTGCAGTGGATATTTGCTGAATTTTCATGAATGTTAAAACTCTTCTTTGAACCTCCAGAATCTTGAAGAAGATTTTCCACTGAGCACATGACTGTGTTTCTGTCTGTTGGATTTATTTTAAGAACATGGCAGTGTAGGGGATTGAGTAAAGTGAAGAAGCAAAAACAAGCAAGGAGCAAATCACAGCAGGTTGGAGGAGTGTCTGAGAAAAAGTTTAATCCACAAAGTGGCAGCATTAATGCATCAAGAGTGGAATGGAACCTGAGACAAATACCTTGGATGGTGGGAGGTGTCTGGACACCCTTGTGAATGATGGTAGACAGCATATGGTGTGTGGGTGTCCACTGTGATCTGTTTCCCCCCAGCAGCACATGAACGGTACCCAGTCTCAAAGTCATATTTCCTCTTGGTTATAGTTCTACACGCTCTTCATTTTTATCCTTCACGCCCGCCTGAAATGATACATTTGAAATGGTTTCTGGCCTGTTCTAAACATTTAATTCCTAGAAAGATATCAACACACCAGAGGGACTTTTAAGAGGAGTGAGAAAGAAAAGCTGTGGAGGTGATTCATAGTGAAAGAAAATATTCACAATAGGTAACAATGGTAATTGTGATAACAGTGATTGCTGCCCATTGCCCAGGAGCAATTTCAACATGTGTCCTCACCAGATACCTTCACAGTATCTATTTTTATGGGGACATTCTTTATTGTGTAACAGTATGTTTGTGTATTTAGCAAGATATAGAAAGGAGAAAGGGGAATGGCTGTAAGTCCTGATTGCTAGAGCTTAGAAAATGGAGACAGGAGGGGAGGAGATAAAGTGTTTTTAATGCATGTGTTCAATAACTATCAAAAAAGAAAAAATGGGGAAGAAATAACAATAATATTAATAGTATTTATGAAAGCCCCTCCATTTTGAATGTGGAAATGGTGGATGAAAAATTGCAGCCAGATAAGTGAAAGTCAGCTGTCTAGAATAAACCCTGAACTCCAATTATGCGACAGCAGAATGTTCAGGTCTTGCTCTCTCACTCTTACATCCTTCAGGACAAAAAATCTGACAGACGTTTATCCTGCTGCCACTGAGATCACATTTTGAGAACAATGGTAGAATTGAAAAGCAGATTAGGTCACAGTTTGGCTAACACAACCTCTGTTGTCACTGGTGTTGTGTCAGAAAGAAAGACCCCCTGTCAGAAACCAAAGTGGCTCTGAGTGAGGGGCTGTGAGGGAAAGCTTGTTTTCCATTTGTTTGATGAGAAAATCAAACCTGACAGTGAGAGAAGCATAATAAGTAGAGGAGAGCAAATAAAAACCCTCCTTTTTTTTTAGATTCACTGTTTACAGTAGGTACTAAAATCCTGCTATTAAGATTTATAATTGTTCAAGGCTTTATTGTTTAGACACTTAGAACTCATCCACTAACTCATATGTTTTAATTTCAGAGTAATCAAATAGAAATTGAGAAATCTTCATAAACTAAGGAGCACCTAAACTCAGAACATTAAATCACAGCAAGATATTTTGATTTGAGCGTTCACATCTTGAACTGATCATAAAGTTCTTAAGAGACCTGATAATATGGGCTTTACTCTTAACCCAAGAGTAGATTCACCCAGTTATCTTGGTGTTGTTTGTATGTAAAGGGTTATTTTTATAAATAAGTATGTAGTATATAGTAAACCATAATTAATTAACAGAGATTTAGGGGTGAAATATTGAATTTTGATTATTACTTCAGGTGATATAACTAGCATAGAAATATAGCAAGAGATTTACTCTACGCTTCTGAATTCATACCTGAAATTGTCACTAGTTTACTGAAAGCACTGAAGTTGTACTTGCAACTACTGAAAGCAGCAGACAGTATGTTTGCTCTACTGATATTTCCAAACTGTGCTTTTACCACTACTTGTTTTCTAAGCCTTTCCTTTAGTATTTGTTCAAATCTTGAGATCAAGTTCCATCAGTGCCTATAAAACAGTAATGACATTTCTGGGCAAAACTTATTGAAGCAGTCATTTAGCACTGTCATCATATATTAGAGAGTAAACTTTAATTTGTCAGGTAGCAAACCTGCTTAGAAACACAACAACACATCGGGTATGAAAAACAATTTAATATAAACAATGCACCTAAACTCATGACTATGCATTTGTTAGCAATGTGTGCTTTGTGCCTCTATAGAGTTTTGACTCCAAAAGATGCAGCCTGTGTCTTGGCAGGGTGTGTGTATCAATGTGTGGAACACTTGATGTGATAAACAATCAGTTGTGACAATCAGCCAGTCAGCAATCTTGAACACTTTCCATCTCTGCTCCATTTATGGGCATCAGCAAATAAAGCTCCGTTCTTAAAGCTGTGTTTTCATTTATTTTTTTCTGCCAGCTAGTGCCAGGCAACTTAGTGGAGCCTTCCAACATTGCCTCCGTATGGAAATAAATTGAATCAACATTGTATTTTTTCCCCCAGCATAAAATGTTCCCTCTCTCTTTCGCACTCCTTTTGCTTCATGAGAAAACAGCTTCAAAATAAACAATTAGAGGGCCCCTGTAAACTTTGCTATCAGTTACTTTTGTGTTTCTTTTTTAATAAATAGTTACATTAAAGAGGAGAAGAGGGAGAAAATCTAATTCTATAGCTCCTGGTCCTCAGTTCATTCTCAGAAGAAAACTAATGGTCTCCAGATAAACATTACAGTGTTGAACCTTTGAGGAGCGATGTGCTTCAGTCTGATCCTTGCAACTTGAGTTTGGATTTTAAAATGGTCTTGTTTTTTTCTAATATAAATGAATACTTGTTTTTTCTGTGTAATTTTCTTCTTGGTTTACAGCCGGGTTCAAAAAATCCAGTGGACGACTTTGCCCCTGTGACTTCCCCTTCTTTTCTTTCCAGTTCTTTCATGAAGAATGACGTTTTCTGTCCATAAGGATGAATGTTTTCAAAGAATCTCAACATCTGTAACAAAAACAAACAAACCCCCCAAAATGACAAGAGGAATAACAACAACAGCAAAACAAACAATCAAACAACAAAAAAACCCCAAGGACCTTGTGGAAAACATTCTGGGCTGTGGGAGAGAAATCCTATAGTTCATGTCCTGCCTTTCAAATGCGCTTTCACATGTGACTTTAGGCAAATTACTTGATCTCTCTAGCTCTGTGTGTACATCAGCTCAGCAATATTTTTTAATCTATGGATACACAGGAACTAACAGTCTTATCAGTGCTGCTTTATTCTGTTACAGTTTAGATAAAACAATCTTTATAAAGGTTTAATAGTGTTTAAGACAAAATGGATTTTATACACAAGTTACATTTATTTCAAGAAAACAAATAGAAGAAGAAAATATCTATGAATTTTCAGCTTATCTGAACAAAGACTTCTATTAGCTGTTTCCCTGGTAACTTTTTTTTGCAAGAAACCTTTAAAGATAACTTTACTTTTGGGAGTACACAATCTTGAAATATGGCAAAGGCTACTGAGAAGTCTTAATACAAAGGCACAATGTATCCCAAGGAAGCTTTCATGATGTCACCTCTACAGCTAAATCTCTGAGGAAAAAAAACACTCTGCAAAGAAAAGCACAGCAAGAGAGCAAAGATAACCAGATGTATTAACATCCAGAGTTAGCAACATCAAAGCAGGTAGGTCCTGGTTTGGTTCTGTTGGTTGTGCTTTGGTTTTTTTCCTGGGACCCTGCACTAAGCTCAGTGGCACTGCTCCAGCTGGAAGACTCAAGAGCAGGAGGGAACACTTTGCCTTCCTCCACAGCAGCATTTCTGAAGTAGATTAGATGTGCCATGAGAGCTGATGCAGGGTGATTTGTAGAAAGAGATGATACAATTAACAACCACCAATGGAAAACAGAAGCAGTCAATAAATATTTCTATTTCATAACTGTAAACAGGCAAGAATAATGTACTTGCACAACACAAAGATAAAGTACCTTTCAGTTCACACATCATCTACTGAGGATAAGCAATTAGGAATTTGTGTGACCTAGATGACTTGCACATCACAGCTCAAA
Source organism: Geospiza fortis (assembly GCF_000277835.1). Lineage (NCBI taxonomy): Eukaryota > Metazoa > Chordata > Aves > Passeriformes > Thraupidae > Geospiza > Geospiza fortis. The sequence continues at coordinate 1,882,185 of NW_005054409.1, forward strand.
CTGGTGATGAACATTTTGACAAATTGTGAGGAGAACTCAGAAGAAGCTCAGAAGAGTTACAACAATCTGTAAAAAGTATTCAAAAGGGACATTTAATGAAAATCTTGTGCATGTTTCTAGGCCAAAGGAAAATAATGCAATTTGATTACTGAAGATTAAAAACTACAAATTTAAGTAATGCCAATGTACTTTATGGTTTGTCAAAAAAAGAGAAATATTTTTGAGGAAATTAGTTTTTGGATGCCAAAACCACCTGAATTACTCAAATAATTACTAATAATTATATTAATAACTTAGAGTTATTAATGTAATTATTAATTATTACATTAAATACTTAAACTTTTGTAAGGATTTAGAACCTTGTGACATTCTAATTAAAAATATTGCTCTGTGAATTACCAAGGACGAGCTGATGAATGGTATAACTGACAAATTAAGGATAATAAATAAGGAGTTTTTATTCATGGAGAATTTTCATTATAGGTTTTCCTAGCGGGAAAAATCACCATGGAAAATGTACCTGATACTGCTCAAGATTTTAGTCCATGATTTCGTAGTAAATATATCTACACTGTCAATAAAGTATGTGACTGGCACAAAGAGTAGAGGAATGGTGAAAAAATGATGAAGTAGAGCAGTCAGACGCAATGACCAAGATTATCTGGTGAACTGATGTATTCAATCAAGATGCTTTTTCACTTCAGATAAATGAAAAAATGTATCTATGTAAGTATAGGGAATGCAGATCATTTCCTACAGCAGAAGAATTGGAACTACAGAAGATATTTAAAATATACAGGGATAATATCAGAAAAAGAATCAGTGGATTCTGCAGTGGTTTTCTGTATCAAAAACACTCATTCCAAGTCTTGTATGTGGGAGCAGTTGAAATAAGAAGCAACTTCTTACATAGTACTGAAGAGATGATTATTACCATACTAACAGTTCTAGAGCTTACAATTTCAAAGAACTATTAGAAAATTGGAAAAGAAATCTCTTCTAGTTTTTCAAGATATGGGGAATATACATTCCAGTGAATCCTATTGGGGTTTTCAGCCTTTTTTGTCTAGCAGGGAAAGCCCACGTGGATGTCTGGACACTAAATGTCATTCAGTTGGGTCAGATGATACAGTGATTATTTAATAATTAAATGCAAATGTACTTGAGAAATTATTAAAAATTGTGTTGGATTCTTCTCTCCTCATTTATTCATACCAGAGGGTATATTTTGGTCACAGACTATTGCCTCCATAAAGGAATAATGTGGTGAATCATCAATATCTGATATAGGAAGAAGTTTGGACGAGATGAAGATATATTGCTGCTACCACAGAAAGAGATGGTTGTGGGAAGGGGAAGCCTGGCACTGGTGCCAACCCAACATCTTTGCATCAGATCTTGGCTGTGTCAGCTTTCAACCCAGTTTGAACAGTTTAGGATTGTGACAAGATTTAAGTCTGAGTAGCAGGGCAATAATTCCCAGTGGGCTATCATCAACATTAATGTGATTTCCACATCAACAGGAATAATATCATAGAGATAATAGAAGTTACATTTATAGAAAGTGCATATTACAAATTCCTCCCTCTCTACTCATTCCATCAGGAGGAGAGCTGTTTGTAGCAGAGCTTTATAGCTATAACAACTGATATTTTTTCTGTAGAGGTACTAAGTCAAATCCCAGCAATATCACCCAGCAGAGCAGCTATCACAACATCAGCTCCTATTCTGGCAACCAGAAAATTTTCTTTATAGAACTCCTGAGTGTATATTTTATGTACTACAGCTAAAAATATCAATTTTATTCCTTCTTTAGTAACCTCTTCCAGAGATCATGCATCAACTTGGATATCATATTTCATAAATAATTATCTTACAAGGAAATTTAACTTGGTGTAAAAATAAAATGTCAATCCCATTTTTCTTCTACAGAAATGCCCTTATGCCAAGACAAGATGAAACCTTCACCATATGCTCATAAATGAAAGAGAAAATATGTTATCTAATGGTTCTATGTTAGCAAACTATTCTAATTGATTTATTTTTCTTAGTAATTGCACTGCTAGAATGTATCTGTGTTTAAACTGCCACCAGCTCTGTCTAACATTTCCTATTTTAAACACTGGGCAATGAATGCAAAGAATTTATCATATCCTAACAGATGATGAATTTGGGCTTTATATTTCTGATACTCTCTAAAATGATTGGACTTTTAAAAATATATCTTAATTCTAAAAAAATGTAGATATTTGTTTGAGGCTGGTTATTAACACAAAAAAACGGGTTAATAAAGAATGAAGACAACGTACTTTCTTTTTGTCCTCTTCCTGGTTTTATGAACATATACAAAGAATTTTAATATTGCAGATACTCATATTATTCTTGTTTCAAAGCTGTGTGGATGATTTTTTGGACTGACATTCCCTAAAACAAGGGATTGACAATCATATTATACCATAAAAATTGAAATAAAAGAGGAAAAGGAGGGAGATAACAGTGAAGTCACTAAGCAAAAAGTTTTGCTTTCAAATCACCAGGACAAAACTTATGACATAGATGGCCTCCAACATTTTTCCTTTAGCTTGTCTTAGTCCAGTGTTCTATAGAAAAGCAGAGAGAAAAATCTGTACATTTTCATGTGAGCAACCATTGTTTGTAAAATCACAGATATTGCTTTATAAAATACCCAATGAAATATGAAGATGTTTCACCAGAGCAAGTATTAAGTCTGAATATAACAGTGAAGTTTTATGGTGTCCCAAGAATTAAGATGAAAATCATGGGAAGTCAGACCATATTCTGTTCCTGGTACTTGTGGAGGGCACAGTGTGGCACATTACCCCCTCATCATCTCATCCCAGTCCTACAGTCTGCTGCAAAAGTGTCTTCATGGTCATGGTCTTCAGGAGAGTTGCCCACTGAGCTGGAAGGATTGTTACTCAACAGTGTCAATATTCAGGAAATGGCCCAGCTTCATTATAAAACAGCTCCCAGGAAATGTGTTATAAATGTGGATTATGGCAAAAATTATAATTTTCCTAAGTACAGCCATGATCCAATACCTATTCCAGTTGCTAACAGATTCCATGGACTTTGATCAAGCACTTAAACCCTTGTCAATTTTTTCTTACAGCTGGATTATATTGTCCTTATTTCCCATCTCTGAACATTGCTTATTTGAAAGTCAGAAAAATCCCATGTAAATTTTAATGACCAAGTTTTATATAGTGAAAATGGATGGGGAATCACCTGTTGGAAAAAGTTGCCTAATAATAATGGCTGGATACATTAAGAACAGATCTCCTTCCCTGGTGATTCCAGACAGCTGTGTAACATGACAACAGACTGTGACCTATCATTCAAAGTGTATAATTCATTATTCAAAGAAACCTGGTTTAGGCATCTAGCAAAACTGTTTTTCCTGTCAACAAAGCAACAGCAGGAAAATGATAATTTGAAGAACACATTGAAGTTAGCCATGAAAATGGCTGTAGGAAGAATCAGACAAAAAGAGCAGAGTGTGTCAGTTAACCAGCTGCTGGTTGTGAATTGTCAGTATTTAGCTTCCTTGAAGCGCTCAAGTTAGGAAGGATTTTTGGCAGATTTGTATAGTCCAATGCTCAAAGCAGAGCAAATTGCAAAGTTAGATGAGGTTGTTCAGATTCTTGCCTAGCTGAGCTGCCCCACTACAGCCCCTCCAGGGTATCCCTCAGATTGAGCTGGGATGGGGCTCTGGGGAACCTTGTGTAGGGGCTGCCAGCCCTGCCTATGGCTGGGTGTTGGAACCAGATGATCTTTAAGGTTCTTTCCAGCTAGAGAAGAAACTCAGGTGGATTAAACCTAGCTGATCTTAGTAAATCAGAGGTAGCAATTAAGAATTACTTTCTTGTCTTTCACGTACCTTCCACAAATCATGTTTTCTTTCAATGCACTAATACTGGACCTTGTTCATTCTCTTGTTTTATTCTTTTAAATTTCTATTCAAGTCCATAATTGACAAAACCATAATGAGAATAACATATTAAATAGAATGAAGTAACCATCACTTCTCATTAATTTGGAGTTTGAATTGATTGCGTCTCAAAGAAGTACATGATAATCAGGAATCTAGCTTTAAATGTGTTTAAAGTATTTTAAAATCCTCTGTAATTTTTTTGTCTCTTGAACACGAAGAATTACATAGTCCTTTCCATTTTCATTTTTCCAAGACGTGCCAAGATATCGTGACATTTGAGATTTTTAGTCCACATTTTTCAGACTGAGATATCAAAATTTTAGCACCTTGATCCAATGTCACTATTCAGAAAGTAATTTGATTTTCCGATGTTTGGCCATTCACTTCTGAAAACATCTTTAATTTGCCTGTGTCTCAGTCAGTTAATTCCCCTGACTTGGTATGAAGCAGACTGAAACTGTGTGATTTTCAAACAGCTTTCTGAACAGCCAGCAGACAGGAGATACATCTTTGCTCTGTGAACAATCTGGGCCAGATATTTTATGTGTAGCTTAGCAGTGAATGGCTCCATATTTCATTAGCAAACTCCAGTAAAATTCTGTTCTCCTTGTGCCTTTAGCAAAATGCAAGAACTTACAAGGATGACGTGAAGTGCAGGAGAGAGGAACATTATAAAATGAACTACTTAGAAAGTGAGAAGTGGCAATGCTCTCTTGCTTAATATTTGTATAAAAACCTCTTGAAGATGAGAGGAATAGCAGCATTCTGTTTGTTTTTTGCTTTTTTTTTTTTAAATGCATCGGTGTGTTGCACATCCTAATTGAAACCTGCGGAGTAGAAAGCTGATCTTGCAGTAATGTTTGTGGATACAATTATGGAAATCCTCTGAGTGTGATTAAATTATACAGTGCCTGGATATTGAAGTAGTTTCAATAGTTACGTCTGCGTTACAGTCTGTGGCAGAGTGTGAGGTGACACCTCCCTGATCAATCTGTTTAGGAAGGACATAATGTGCAGCAGTTTTCCAATTAGCAAGTTTTTTCCAGCGGCAAATAACATCCATAAAAGAGTCAGTTCTTCATGGTCTATTGGACAAATTTGAACACAAATGATGTGAAGACATCCTTGAAAGACCACTAAGAAGAAATGATTAGTATTAAATGGTCATGCAATAGCAGAAAAGGCATGTTTTAATATTAATGGGAGGAAGAAAAGTTTTTAATTTATTATTCATTGCTAAATCCAGGTCTTTTAGTGCCTTTTACAAATCTAGGTTATGAAACTTGGTACAGTTATTTGTTTGAGACAATTTATCCAAGTCCACAGAAATATAGGTTGATTTAGTTCTCATTGTTTATCTCAAAGAGGTGGTTGATTTCTTCTCATAAGTAAAAAATGTTTTAATTTATTGTCTGTTGTGAATACCTGGGCAAGAGTCCAAGGATTCAGGATTTGTTGTTAATAAACAAAACTTGAGAATAGAGGAAGAAATGTTTTGCACAGAAAAAAAAATGAAAGTACTGTCTAACACAAAGATATACTTTAAAAACAGTGTTTCCTGAGAAGAAATACAGTCCATCCAAAGTATTAAAATTCAAACGTTTAACAGTTCTGTTTTTTATGAAAAATCACTAAACTCCAGAACAGTGTAGATTTTCTTCATTATTCAGGCTCTTAAAATTCATCAAAAAATAGTCAGACTTAAGTCTGGCTTCCCAAAGCACAAATTTACTTTAGCTGCTTCCTCGCTTATAGAGAAATTAATTTTTTAAGCCCATTATCAATATGATCATCTTCATAACTCAGGGCTAGATTTTACCCAGGAAATGTTTTAATCATCCAGATAAGTTTCAGTTCATTGCAAACTCACTTGATTCTCATTTTGGGTGAGAATCACCTGTGATCTAAAGGCTGTGGAGGAAGGCATATATACTATGTCCATTAGCAAATGATTCAAATGGTTAAATATGTTCCTGATAAAAAATTGCATCTCATTTCCAGTTTGAAGGTTTGGCTCTCAGCCACTGGGTCTTGTTATCACAGATGAAAGAGCCCTCTGATATCAGGCACTGCTCCCTGCGTAGGTGGAATGTTCCCCACGTTGTCCATATTAATCTGATTCATTGCTGCTGCTACATTATCTTTCATCAGTTTTTCTAACTGTCAATTTTCAAAATAGTGCTGGTTTTGATATGCTGCTTGTTTTTGTAGCTGAGAAGCCATGAAATAGCTGCAGAGGACTTAAAAGAGATCTTCATCTGGATGAATTATTACTGATGGGGAAAAAAAATCTACATCTTTGAAGGATGTCTTACACTTCGAACTACAATTCTCTGGCAACTTTCACCACAAAGGTCTCATGCTTGCTTTAATAAATGACTGAAGTGCCTAGACATTTATTTTTCTATGTCTGGTTCCCAAAATGGAAGCTGGAACTCCCTTAGCTCAAGTTTTTCTGGCCTAATTTCCAGCAACAACCTCATGATTCCTACTAGCTACGTGCTCTTACAGTGCACATCTGCCCAAGAAGAAACACAAGGCAGGTGGATTTACATGGAATTTAGGAAAGGTCCCAGTGCCTGGAAAGTTTTGGCCACTGCAGGATAATCCATGCAGTGCAGTAAATAGCCCTGGGAGCTGACTGTAAAGCTGCTTAATATAGTGAAGTGTCTGAAATTCTTCCTCTCCTCTGCAGCTTAGACATATGGCTTAGGGCTCATGGAAAAGAGATGGATTCCAGCATCCAAAAACCTCTGCTGTGAAGAAGCCTACAGAAACACTTCCCAAGAACTCAGAAGAGATTGCAAAAGAGACATTTTCTCTTTTCTCTCAAACCTCGCAGGGGTTTCATGCATTGGCCTAACAAGTGAGGAAGAAGGCTGTTTTAATCAGATTCTCCTGGGCTAGCTCCAGAAGATTCTGTGAGCATGGGGATGAGGCCCTTTTTGTCAAAGGTGTACAACAGCATCCAGAAATATCACTTACACATCTCTCAGGTTCCAATTAATCCCTCTTTCCCAGGAAATTGCAGTTACATTTACTACATTTACTTTCTTTTCCTTTGATTTCTTTTTTAAGTGACTTACTGAGCCATGACAAGTATTTTTTCCAAAATGTAAGAAAATTTTGTTTATTCAGAAGCATTTACTAACAAGTCAAAAATCAATGAAAAACAAAATAGAATCACAGAAATACTGCTGTCATACTTGTATTCAAACATATCCAATACACATTACACCCTCATTTTTGTGGCAAGCCTTTCTCCTTTGTGAAAAGCTTGTTTTAGAAAGTAATGGAAAGAATGGTGAAAAGAATGACTTGTCAGAAGCTGTGCTTCCAATCTGTTTGGAAAGGGGTGAAAGTTTTGGCTGGTTGATTGCCTTGAAATTTTTCAAGATGTTTTTTGCTCAGATGAAATCACAAGTAAAAGCTCAATTTGGATGTACTGCTGGTTGGTTGAACTTATATTGACTATTGCAAATAAAGAAACTACCCAGAGGCCATCGTGTGGCTTCATTTCCATCTTGGAATATAAGAAAAATTGTTGTTTACTCTTGAAAGATGATATTGGAGGATTAAATAGTGCCTCATTATCTCACCTACTTCCACTTCTACTCAAATTCTTTTCTTGCCCTTATCCCTGCCACTGACCACACTGAATACTCTTCTAACTGAGAGAGAATTAAGATGTGAAAAGAGGCTCAAATAATGTGTGCCTCATCTAGAGCTGGTGGGTGACAAGACTACAAATGAGATTAAAGTCTGAGGTTTTACCTCCATGGAGACTTCAGGGAAATGCAGAGAGAAAAAACAAAACTCACTAATTTTGAATGCCCTCCAACATTTGACAATTTGATTATTTTATTCATGTTTCTGTTTACAGAGTTTGAAGCTACTCACTTAGGTAGTCAGAAACAGAAAATTTAGAAGGTAAATAACTGAAAGAGTTGAGAGTGAAAGAAGTGACCCTCTTTGGGGGTGCTGACAGGATTCTAGGGCTCTTAGAAAAATAAAACACAGTCCTCTGAGTAATCCTGAAAACACGTGAGAATGACCATGGAATTTAGTTCCTCTTTAGTGATCAAACTGAGCAGCAACTTTATCAGGATAATGCAGCATTCAGAGCCTGGCCTTGGACACCATAATGTGAACTGACAGCCTTTCCGAGGAATTTTGAGGGTTTGGGTCTATCTGCAGTAGCTTCACATTTCCAAATTTGGCTCTGAACACCAATAAGAGGCATTTAGCAGAACCAAATACTGGATCCAATTATCTGAATTAAAGTCCATAAGACCATCCTTCTTCGTAGAATGAGACATTTTACTGATAAAGGACACACAGAAGACATCCCTGATACCTTTTTTCAGTGTCTGCATCTATTATACTCTTGTCATGAAGAACGGAAGCAAAATGTCAGAACAAAATAAAGGAAAATTATCAGCTGATGAAATAAAAATATATCAAATCTGTATGCTAAAATAAACAGATGGAAAAGACAAATTATCAGAGAATACTTGTTTTCTAGCAAAGCTACTGGGAGAAATAGAAGGAATATGAGCAAGTAAATACACACAGCATTCCTGAAGGAGAAATAAATAGGAATCTTATTATACTGCTGCTTATGCACAGCTTGGAAACTTCACTATAAAAGCTGCAGGGAATAGAAATACACTGTATGCAAGCAGAACATCCTTGGACTGTTTATGACACTACATGTATGCCATACCCTGAGGTTCCTATAAAATACTTATTATTTGCCAGTTCAAGCTATTTGGCTTAGCTGTGATTTGGGCAATATTTTCTTCCACTGGAAGAAGTGCTATGCTGCTGGTATAGGCTGTAGTGCTACAGCACCATATCCTCATCTTTGTCAGATTGCTCATAAATTTCCAGGCTGCAGTTATCAACCCCAGATATTCTAAACTTCAAGTGACTCTGCCTGTGGATCCATAGAGCAGGGAATATATACCAAAATTTCAAATTCACTTGTTCCTCCATTTGCATGGCTGTGTGTTTCTTATCACAGATTCAAAATGCATGAATTTACCTGGACTTTGACATACATGCAGAAGTCCAGGAGGTTCTCTGTTAATTTCTGGGCAAAATATAACACTGAATAAACTCACAGGCTTTTACTATGCAAACCCAAGGTTTTTCTTGGTTTTGTTTGGAAGGATTTTCAACTACTTCAATCAAGAAAAAATTTGTAAAAGGACAGAGAAGGAAAGGCAAAACAATGACAAAACTTGAACTCTTTGACAGAAAACAAGAAAGCTTTTGATTAGGGAGAAGACAATTTGAGAAAACTTTCCTTTCCTGAGGCTGCACCTACAATCAAAGGAGGATATCAACTATTGCAAAACCCTGAGTATCAAAACAAAGGAGCTCTTGGTGAGTGGACAAGGATGGGAGAAATTCCTTGGGGTAAGTCTGTAAAAGATTCAAGGACATAGAGTCTGGAGTGAGAAGGGCATACAGAGAAGCTCACTCCCAAGGATATTTCCCACCTGTGTGAGGCTGGAAGGGAGCATTGGAGAGATCTTCTGCAGCGTGTATTAAACCTCTCCTGTTAAACCATGCTCCACCACACTGCTTTAGTCACATTTCTATTGCAGGGCTGACTTCTCTGCCACTGCCAGCACGGGCCAGACTTTGGATCACACAGAGCCCACTGCAGGGCTCAGAGGCCATGAACAGCCTGAAGGCTCAGTCACAGAAGGGTTGGGTTGGTGACTCTCACCTCAGAGTGGCCAGGCCATCAGCTTTTTTACTTTAAGGATATATTCAAGGGATTGAATAGCTTAACTGCCCATGGGAGAAGAGCTCAAGGGGAATTTTGCTCCAAAGGAGTTCTTCTCTCCTTTTCTTGTGATATTAAATATTCTCTCAGAGTAAACAATCTAGTTGATGATTTTCCACTGACTGATACTTAGCTCTAGGAAAGGACAAGCTCATTTTGCCAAAATTGCCTCTGGATTAGGGTGTTGCATACCCCATTGCTTAGGGCATGGCCTACTGAAGAAAACATTACAATTTAATTATATTGGTGAATGCAATATTATTTGTGAAATAAAAATACCTTTTTCTGATATTTAGCTTTCTTGGATCTTTAGAGAATCATTAAACAAAGTAATTCCCTATTACCTCAGTGAAAAGGAATTAATGAAAGAGCAAAGTTACAAGAAAGGTCTGAAAGCAAATGATTATGAGTTAATAATGTTTCAGGAATTTAAACATAAAATTCTGCTAATAATCAGGAGAAATAGCTATGCTGGATCAAACTATCATGCAGAGCCTCCCACAATGATTTATTCATTAAAGAAAAGGAAAATTATTTTCCATTACTCCAAAGACTAACCTCACAGTGAGAAATAAATTGGCATTTATAGTGCTTCATCTCTAGAAGTGAACAGAAAAGATATTTGTGACTTGCAAATAAAAGATTTATTTCTATTTAAAAAAATAAGAATAGTTCAATTCACTTTCCTGGATACCCTTTTCTAACATTTTCATACATTATCCATCTGTGTGATAGAAGAATTAAAATCTTATCATTTAGGACCATATTCTAATTGAAAGCCTTGGAATTATTTCAGTGTTGAATGGTCGTTCTCAGCTGAATGCAAATGTTCCTCTCCTATGTGATTAAAAGATACTGGTAAATAAGTTTGGGTTTAAACCTCCTAATTTTTCTCTTATTCTTGAGAATTCTTGGAAAAATCACTTCACAGTCTGATGTCTGCATATGGGAAGCCTGCAAGGCTAATAAAGGACTAATGTGTGCTAGGCTGTCAAAAATGGAATAATACAGAACTCCCTTCAAGTAGTATGAAGAAAATACCAAATGAATCTCTTTGGGTATTCTACATCATCTGATTTCAGTTACCTATACTTAGGCTGTTACTGTTCTTTGAGATATCCCAGATCATTCAGGCTTCTACAAGAGACAGGCAAATGCTCCATCAGACTTAAAGAATACCAGAACTCTTCCATATTGAAAAGCAGCTATTTGGGGCAAATAATTTTGGGTCATGGAATTCCACCCCTACATTTCTAGATGTGGGGTAAGTGTCTGAGCTTCTGTCATAGACAGACAAACTCTAACCAGGACAGTCCATGGGGCTGCAGAACCTTTTGGATGACCTCTTACCAGGTCTTCTTGACAACACGGTTTACCAATAGTTCCTGTGTTGTGTGTGTCAACTGAATGGGAGCAAGGTTCAGATGGGTTATCAATAAAATTTTCCTCTCTAATCAGGACAGCCAACAGCGAGACAAGTTACTGGCAGGGGGTGTAGTTTCTATTTGTGGAGTTTTTCAAAACTCAGCGAGACAAATAACCCAGAGAAACCTAAAAGGACCCCACCAGTGACTCTACGACCTCACAGATAAAGAGAAAGCTGGAAGAGACCACCTGAGGTCTCTTCACACCTGATTTATCCCATGATCTCCCAGTCGTTGGATACTGTAGAACACTTCAAAAAACACTAACACCAAATGTTGACCTTCTGGCAACTGCATTGAGCTCTTGAGCAGCTCTGGCAGTAGCTGGAGTTTATACACCCAGACCACATACTGAAATTTATATATTGCCTACTGAATTTGGATCCTAGTCATGAGATGATGAATCCTGCTTCTCACATGATAGTTGAGCATATGTAAAAAAAGGCAGGGTTTACCAGACATATACTTTTTTCCATTTAATTCACAGTGTGTTTATCCAAATGTGAATGTTAGACACATCATGCAGTGATACCTGAAAATACGATGCCTGGTTTTCTCTGTCTTTTGAAAAAAAGTTTAGTTGTCTTCTGTGCAATCAATTTTGTTCTGTTTGAGCCTAGGAATAGACTAGAACATAAGTGTTCTTCCTTTATTTAAAAACAGAGTGAATAAACTGTTTTGGTTAAAACAGCATCAAGGGGTGCTTTATAGTGAGGATTTAAAGCATTCAAGTTCTGCAGCTCATTGAAGAGAAGACGTAAAAATGCTGAATACTCTATTCCCAAGTAATTTACTCTAATTATAAAGGAAAAGGGGAACAATCTCTCCTTCTAAAGAGATTTCCTTAGAAAAGTTGTGACTGTTCTTCGAGTTTTTAATTTGGAAAATTGGGAATAGAGGTGATTTTAGAAGCTTTCATTTTGAATCAGTTCTCAAGTACTTACTGAAAAAAAATCAGAGTACTTTTCAAGTAGCTTATCTGATTCATAAACCCAAGAGCTCTGAATGCTAGTGGTGATATTGAACTCTCCATAATAGTGTCCTTCCAGAACTTTACTGCAGCTTAAGGCAAATCTAGAAACTACATAAGCTGTGCAGCCAAATCTCTTTTCCTTTGGTTGATGAACTCTATGTTTGGGCTACTGAGTAGCAACTCATAAATAGTACAAATTTCGTGTGTACAAAACTCTGCCAGCTTTGAGAGATATAAAGGAAGCATGAGGGGAGAAATACATTTTAGTAACTGTCTTCACAATACTCTTGTATGGAAGCCAAATTTTTTTCCCAGTTGCTCAGATGAAAACCAAAACTGCATAGGTTCTTTCTTCTGAGCTAGTAATCCAGGGCTTCACACATATATCTAAAAACAGGAAAACAGTGTCAGTTGAAGTGCCCTCACAGATCCATGCTGTCTCTAGCTGCCAATCCAAAAAGGCAAACTCTCCTGAAGATTTGGTGCCATATATTGGTCCTGCACAGACATCTTGGATTCTCCAGAATACCTACCATGTCACTAGACATATTTGTGCAGTTATCGGAATAATTGATGATTTATTCCCTCCTTGCAGTCAAAAAAAGTAGTAAATAACGCCAAGATGCAGCTCATGACCTTGTTCAGACATTTAAATGGTTCTGATTCATTAAAAATGTAATTCAACATCCCTTTCATAAAGCTATGAAAGACTGAATTATATTCCATTTATAGACAGCTACAGTTATTTTATATTTATATTATATCAGATGCTGAATTTAAACCCAGTATAACATAAGTGTGGTCATATTGAGGAATTCTTCCTGTAACACATGTACCACAACACTGCAGTTTTCTCCATAGGCACATGGAGCTGCTGAGTGTGATCAGATGCTGGCAGTGAGACAAAACACCAGCACAGAGAAGCATTTAAACTTCTCCAAGTGTTTTGAAATCTTTCCTAAAAGAGTATTTTAAATTGTAGAGAAGTGTCACAGAAGTCATCCTGGGATACTTCTTCCTGAAAAGAGGTTGTTGTGAGTTGGGGGTAGGTCTCTTCCAGTAACTAACAAGTGATAGGACAAGGAGATATGGCCTCAAGTTGCAGCAGGGGAGGTTTAGTTTGGAAATTAGGAAAAAATTTCTTCACTACAAGGATCCTCAGGAACTGGATCAGGATGCCCAGGGAAGTGACAGAATCTTCTTCCCTGGAGGTGTTTAATAAAAGATGCATAGATGTGGCATTTGGGCACTTTGTTAGGTATAGAGCTGGACTTGATGATCTGGAAGTTTTTTCCACATTAAATTATTCTTTTTTGTCTTCTTTTAAAGGATCTCAAGACACCCAGACAATCAGAAAGTCTCTGTGTTTCTGAAGGCTCCCATCTTGCCAATCACAGGGGAACGCTGAGAGCTGACATTGAATGAACCTGCTACAAAGCCCAGACATTTGCCCATAATTGCATGCATCTGTGGTATCTGCTGGAATGAAATAAAAATATTTCCAATTCTCTGCCTTTATCACATATTCACATAAATAATTGAATTTTTTTCAGTTTTGACCTTATCAAGGTCAAAAATCTCTCTCTTTCCATCATTACTAGCTGTTTCTAAATTAACACAGTTTTCCTTTAAAATGAAACACACAGAAGTTTTATTGATTATTTTCTCAATAGAGAAAGTTTCAATGGTAGATTATCACATCAAATATTCCTAACACTAATGAAAAAAATTACTAATGGAGAACATGCTCTTTATTATCTAGAGAGCAGAGTGTCACCTCAAGTAGATTAATTTTATTATTTAAATTCTGTGAACTGCAGGACAGCTCATCTAGAATCTGATATGGATGAAATTAAGAGAGGTTTTGAAAAAAACAACCACTAATTTTAATTTTAATGCTCACCAGTGAAACTAGAAACATATAGCCATTTAGTTTTATTACAACCAAATTTTATTTTGATCTATGATGAAGCTATAGCCTTTAAAAAAAGGCAAACAAATGAGCATTTTAAAATACACTTTTGAATTAAAATTATCACTTTGAAAAGAAGAAATTATTCAGCCTACTGATTTGGTTTTTCTCTATTTTCAGTACAAAAAATTCAGAAATGTGAGAAATTCACAGTTTTAGTGCCATTAAATCAGCACTTCCCAAATACTGACACAAACCTTTAGACAGAAAGGATTATTGAGTTTAACTTTGATGACTCCTAGCTCCCCAAAAAACCCCTATCAACAGACTGTGATTGCAGTTTCTTGAGCTTATCACTGACTTTTATAGTTTCTCACTTTCCAGAAGGTCTTTGTTTCAGCCTTCCAGATCTTATCTTTACAGGAAGCTCAATTTAATTGAAAAGGCTGAATTCTTCTGCAACACAGTTTTGTATGAATCCCTGAAAGTCACCTGGCACTTCTGGTTTAGAATCACAGGTGTCCACACTGCAGTTGTACATGGGTTTTAAAGCTTACTGCATAATGGTTTTTTACAGCAAAGCTGTCACTTTCATGTACATAAAAGCATCTCAGGTGCATTAGTAATGTGCTCCTCTGGGGTTAACTGGCTTTAATAGGTGGGTAAGCTATCATATAAATACACAGATTTATGCACTTTGCTTCAAAAATAACTCTCACTAGTGCATATCACTGTCCACTTTCATGCTCTGGACAAGAGTGTGGCTGTACTCTCATCTGATCAAGATCATGGTGGTTTTGAACACACAACAACGCAAAGGACTTGTGGGTATTTCCTATTGAAGTTTTGCAGGAACAGGTAGGAGTTTCAGGACTGGCACAACAATAACCAAGTCAAGTCTTACCAGTGCAGCTGGTCAGTTCAGCAAAGACTTTCAGATATGGTTCACCATAATGCAACAGAAGTCTGCTCTGAGGCAGTGTCATCCTGGGTGCATTTGAGAGCCTTGGGGAGTTTATGCCTTGGAACCAGTCTGAGAATGTTTTGGAAGATGGTTCCCTATGAAGAAAATCACAAGAATAATAAATATTAAAGTTCAGCTCCATTCGTAATACATATATTTAGCTTCATATATAATGTATGTATTGTCCAGGAACAGGACAACACAAACTCAGTCTTAATGACAAAGATAATCCAAATAAAAAAAAAAGAGATTCTGGAAAGATATGACAGATGCAAAGCAGAATATCTTTCTGGCAGAGGAGACAGCTCCACTGACTGAAAACACGGCATCCAGTCCCCTACACAGTTTCATGTTTTGAGAACTATCACCACCAGAATATGACACAAATACACCTTTCATGAAAAAACCTCACCACAATTAGAATTTATGCTGTTAAATGCTGCTTTTGAAAATACACAAAAAATTCCCTTTTTGCCAAGCTCAGAGAAATGAGTGACTTTTTCAAGCCACTGCCCAAGCAGCCAGGGAAGAAACTGGCAGCAAAAAAAACCCAAAACAAACTCTGTACATACCCTTACTCCTGTGCTGCTTCTACAGTGTAATTTGTTATAGTGGCTGTTATGATTGTCATTGTAGAAAAGCACATATTGCCAGCTATGCATATCTTTTTATTTTGCTACCATGCATAGTAAATATTATAATCAATAGTTGACTACCACAATCATAGCAATTACTATGCAGCTTTAATACTGAATCACTGCCAAGAATATTTTTCAACATCAAGACTGTCCTACTCTTCTCTCTGTAAACATAGCAGTATGTTCCTCTCCAAACACTGCAGACAGGGACAACCTTTGTCCAACTCCTCTCCCATGGGATTCAGCAATTTAGGTCAAATCCTAAACACACATAATGCGTAAAAAAGAAGAGAATACTTGTAAATCTTAAAGCCTTTACAGACTGAAGTTACAAAGAGATGTCAGGACAAACCAAGAGATGAAGAGTATAAATTTTATCATTTAGTTAGTATTAAAATACATTCTAGTAAATATATCTATAATCCTGCAGGAATACACACATACATACATATAGCCATGCACAGCCATTCACACACATGCACCCATACCCACAATCAAGCAAAAATGTAAGCATGTATGGACATAGACAAAACTTTTTGCATTATAGAAAATTTAAACCTTCCATTTAAAGATATTAAACATAAATGAAAAAATAGCAGAATAAATTCTTGGTTTTGAGTGTATCTCAGTAGCTGTATCTTTTCACTGTAGGACTCCCCTCTCAAATTGTTTTGACAGAGATAGGATTACTGCAAAATTGGTCATGAAAGAAACTAATCTTTTATTCCTACCCCAACTGTTAGTATACTCTTATCTGCATTGGCAGTGTTAAATCTGTAGGTAAATATGAATTTTCTGGCTACAGTATAGCTTCAAAAGATCAGCCTCCTGACAGGAAAACCAATATAGCCTTGATGCTAATCTTTATTTCTACAGACATTTGCTAAGTATAAATACACTCTATCAGCTATGCAGCTCTAATCTAAAGCTGTTTATTGCCACAACAAAATAAGAAGTGTAGTAGAAAGAGTTTGAAAGCAAACCTAAACTTCAGAGGATATGTTAATGATTGATGACATTTTCTTGTCAGTTGTTATTTGTATGAACAGATAGCACTACTATTTTGGAAAAGAAAATCTTTAAAAATGCATAGGGGTATTTGAAAGAGGAGCATTTACTCATTGCAGGGTCATACGTGGTAAAAGAGATGGGATAAAGAGATGATATTTTGTCCAGTAACAGAATGTCAACACTCAATAGAGCAGTAGGAAGAGTCCAGTACAGCTCTGCCTTCAAAGACTGGCGACTGCAGGGGCTGGCTCATGTAGAAATATCCCAGGATGACTTTTGTGAGACCAGGACACAATTTAAACTACTTTTTTTAGACAATATTTCAAAACATTTGGAGAAGTTTCAATGCTGCTGTAGGCTGTTGTTTTGTCCCACTGTCAGCATCAGATCACACTCGGCAGATCAATGTTGCCATGGCAAAAGCTGGGGTGTTGCAGCACATGCATCACAGGAAGGATCCCTTAACAACAGGTATTCTATGATGCTGTTGTGAGCTGGGACACCACACTTACATGTCCTGACTTTAAATTCAGTATCTGATTTAATATATGAAATAACTACAGCTGAATATAAATGCAATATTAATCAATCTTCTTGAATTTATTGAAGACATGTCAGCTAGCCTTATTAATTTCTATGGAAACATTTTGAAGCCATTTGGGAAAAGAAACAATGTATTCCCATTTCTTCCTTCACAATGTTATGCAGACTGGACCTTATCTCGTTCAGTCATGAGATCTGGATAGGCTACAGAGCTGGGCAATAAAGAGCTGCATGAAATTTAACGAGAGTAAGTGTTGGATTGTCCACCTGGGATGGGACAATCCTGGTTATACACACAACTGGGGTACAAGAGTCTGAAAAGCAGCACCATGGAAAGGAAGCTGAAGATTTGGGCAGATGGCAAATTGACTAACAAAGAACTAATCAAAAAGGGCCAACCTTATCCTGGGGTTCATCCAGCACAGCATCCATCACTGGCTGGTTGAGGGAGATGATTGTCCCCCTCTACTCTGAACTAATTTGACCTCGACTTGAGTGCTGTGTGCAGGTTTGGGTGCCTCAGAGTGAGAGGGATGTAAAGGAGAGCTTCTAAAGGAGGGGAATCAGCATGGTGAAAAGCCTGGACGGCAAGACTTGTAAGGAACATCTGAGGTCCCTTGCTTTTTTCAGCTTGCAAAAGAGAAGAGGCTGCACATTCCTCCGAAGGTTGATCTCGTCCCTCTGGTGACCAGTGTCAGGACATGATGAAATGCAATTAAGATGCATCAGGAGAAGTTCAGATGGTACATGGGGAAAAACTTCTGCATGGAAAGGTTGTCGTTCCCTAGAAGAGGCTACCCAGGGAAGTGGTCACACATCAAGTTGGTCAGACTTCTAGGAGGGTCTAATGCTCCTATCATATGGTTTATTTTTAAGTAGTTTTGCAAGGAGCAAAACTACTTTTAAGTAGTTTTGCAAGGGAGTTGTACTCAATGATCCTTAAGGGTCCCCTCCAACTTGAGATATTCTGTGACTCTATGATTTTAAATCATAGATTACAATCACCACATATTTGCTGGGGGCTTTCCCTGCCACTCTGCAGAGGTTTGTTCTCACTTATACACTCAGCCTGGTTGTGTTCAGCCTCTGCTGCAGAGGAAGACAGAGTTTCTTTCAACTTTAGGGGTAAAAGGCCTTTGGGGCACTGGGGCAGATTCAGCTTCAAAACTGATTGGGCTCCTTCAGTACTTGGCTCCCTAAATCCTCGCAAGATGAATGTGTGCACGCATGCTAAGTTCCTCATAGAAAATGATCTTGGTCTCAGAGATCATGTTTCACATTTTCTTCCTTACTATTTATGTTCTGCTCTGAAAGTAAATGAATACTAAATTGAATCAGCAATTCAGGCTTGCTACATTTCATTGATCTATGACAGATCAGAGCTTGATGCTGAGCTAATGTGGCCCCAAGCATCAACCTTTACCACTAATATGGTTTTAAAATTCTCTGCTCAAGTCTATTTATTATGAATGTAATCTGTTTTAGAAAAGCACCTAAATCTCTGCTAATGATTCATTCAGTTGCATGCACTGTCCTCATTTAAAATGTCCAGGTTAACCCCGCTTTTCCTGATTATTTTAATAGTGAACATTTTTCTATATTACCTGGTTTGCTTCCACTCTCACTCCTTTTCAGATATTTTTTGCCTGACTCCCACAGATGACAGACTGGGATGATTTATTTCCTTATGCAACGCCCTTTGTATTCTATAGTTATTTTTTGCCACAGTAACACTTTATTACCTTCCTCTTCCAGCAGCTCTCTCTCTAAGCCACAAGTAAAATTTAGGGAAGTTTTCTGAAATTTCTTATGCTCTGCCAGCCAACATTTTATCCGGGATACTATACCCCAGATTCTTAACTCAAAAAAAATTAGTTCTGGACCTCAGTGCTTCTCCAGTGATTGTCATCCATCAACACTAACAGGAAAGTGAGTGAATTCAGCCTCCTGATGTCAGCAGATAAGAGTTCAAAAACATTTACATTTGTCATCTGACTTGTCACCTTCGATAAGCCCCCTCTTTACTCCTCCTACTTTGCTTATTTGATCCATTGCATTCCCTTCAATTTCTCATTTCTTTCCTCACATGTACCTATTCCTCCCAAGCACAAAGCAGGGAAAAGGATGTTTCTGACTATTTACTAAACAGAAAAATAAAACCCTGTGCTCAACTGGAATAGTAATATTTTGGTTCTTCATCTAAAAGGGCTAAAAACAAATGACAAAAAAATCCCTAATATATTTTTGGTCTTAACATAACTTGTCAATCTATTGTACATGACACTTCTTGGGGTGCTCTTTATTTATTTTATTTTATTTTATTTTATTTTATTTTATTTTATTTTATTTTATTTTATTTTGTTTTGTTTTGTTTTATTTTATTTTATTTTATTTTCCCTTAAAGAGTAGGCAATTTGTCAAACAAAATGCCCAAACTACGAAACCTAAAAGAACATTTCATTTTGAAATCCTTATATAATACGTTTCAATATTTTACAATGGAATCCTTTGTTGAAAAACATTGGCCGTAATTGGGCTTACATGGTTTATCAGTACAACTTGAATTCACAAAAATATGAATTTTTTCAGTGAATTTACTGGCCATAGAAAATTTGTGTCCACATCTACATACAAACAAAGAGTAACAAGATACTGTTAGTGCTATTAATGTTGTATGCTCTGGCTTAAAATTTACACTGTCTTGTTAAAATAATTTCAAAATATGTTCTGATTTCAATAAATGCCCCTAGTGCTTCTGATTAACAGTGCATTGTCTGCAATCAACTTTGAAATTTGAAGGCTTTGGATTTAATAGGGACATTCCAATTAATTCCATGTTAGATATATCTATCTCTCTCGTGGAAATACCTTCCATCTCTTGAAATTTCTCATATAAAGGCTAAAAATAACAAAGTAGATAATCTTGCAAGATCTCTATTGGATAGGAGAAATATTGCCAGGCTCGTTGCTCTCTTGAGGGTTTGTTTCATGGGAGATTTCAGGCTCAGCTCAAATTTGCCCTTGAACATAAATGCTATTCACCATTTGACTGTACACCTCGGCTTTATTTATCTGAGTTCTGGTAGGGTAGCTCATTGTTTCAGAGGAGTTAAAAACACCTGAAAAGTCATGTGCATCTCAGTTGTGCATTTCTTCTGGTTGTCAAGGAAACCACCTCAGGATTCCTGGCAACAGACTTCATCTCAATCGGTAATGGAAACACCACAGGTATTAGGCAGTCAGTCACCTCCCACCAGGTGCTATTTTGGGAACAAGTCAGTAGATCAGATTCTCCCTTCCAGCAGCTCTGAAGCTGTGTGAGGGTTTGTCGTGTGCCTTTGTCTCCATGGGGCTTGGCTCTCTGGCAGTTTCTCTGGGCACAGAGCCATCCTAGAGGTGAGGCTGTTAAACGCTGCTCTCAAGGTACAAAAAAGCCTTCAAAGCACTATGGTAAACCTGTCTCTAACTTTCCTAAGGTCTGGAGTGAAGGCTAAAATTTATCAGGGGGAAGAGGGTAGTAACCTTTGCTTCAGACGGACACTGTTTCTCTTCACGTACCAAAACTGTAAAACAACTGCTTACATTTACAGACTTAAAAAAAAAAAAAAAGGCATATTAATAATGGATACCTGTTTAGTAATTTAATGTCCTGAAGATGTTGACTGAGATCTCCAGTCCTGGGAATGGCAGAACACTGTGTTTATGGTTCTGGAGTCACCTGTGAGTGCCACAGGCAGCCACATAGACTGAAAGTCAAAGTGCCCCTGCTACGACACTGTTCCAAACTGAGTTTGTCCAGAGAGCATCCAGAAGGGAAAAGTACTTTATTTCCATGAGGGGGAAAGTAAAGTTTTGGGTGGGATTGGGGAACTTCATAGGAAATGACAGAGCAAGCTGGAAGAAGGTTACTTAAATGCTATGGGGAGAAAATAGGATGTCTTGTTGTCACAGTAAAACTGTGATGCACATCTGAAATGGATATGTAAAACAGGGATTGGAAACCTGTGGGGTGAAATGAAAGAATGATAAGAAATGTCACACCGGGGAGAAATGGTCATGGACAATTGAAAAATCAACAGGGAATTTATGGTAACAAATGGATGGGCCTGTGCCATCACAGGACTGCAAGGTGTTTCTGTTGGTGAGGGGGAAATCTGGGGTAATCTCTATGCAATTAAGCATTTTGGAAGGAAAATCTGAGGTAATCTGTAGGGACCAGAATGAGCACTGAGGGAGAAGTGGGTGCCCCAAGAGATGCTGAGGGCAGAGTAGGTCACTCGGGCCTGAATGTGTTGTTGTGCATTGGCAGAAGCTGTGGAACCCTGAGGCAAGAAGGACCAAGAAGAGGAAGGGCTTGAAGCCAAAGGGGGACACGAGAGGCCCTCTGGGCAAAGGGCATTCCT